>NC_088363.1:44658173-44708173 GCF_034508935.2 Berghia stephanieae
TCTAATCCACCCAAAATTTAATAAAACATGGTGCGCAAAGCTCGTAAGTAGACTTCAAGTTTTGATCCGCCAACCATAAAAATTGAGACTTCAGAGGTTTGTTCCACTGACTATCGAAATAGGAACACACTCAAATGTTTAAAAATCATATGTTAAAAAAAGAAAACAGCACATAAGAGAGAGATGATATACAAGGAAAAGAAATATCATCTCCCAAAACTTTAACTATACATTCGACTGTTTCCCTCCCAGCCAAGGACTCCAGCCAGGGTCAAGACAAAACTAAGTAACCTTATTCTAAGACAAGGACAGAAAGCAATTGGAAAACAGATACAGGAGGATAGAAGTAGTGTCGAGCGGTCCCAAGCATGATTAAGGGCGCAGTTCTACGGTTCCAAGAACCATTCTTTTTCGACATTGGACATTCTCGAGAGAATCGTTGGGACCGTCACACTATGGGAACTGTGCCTGCAGTAGAAAGTGGAGAGAAATGTGGAACAGAGAAACACCATTAAAGATCCTACCAAAAGAGTGCCTGCATTCAATAACGCCAGGAAATACTGGATTTCCTCAAACCGTCTCTTAACTGGACATGGCAGAACTGCATCAAATATGTGCAGATGGAAACTTGGAAACAGTGATACCTGCCAAAAATGTCAGGCAGCCCCAGAGACCAGCGATCACATCGTCCTCCACTGTCCAGTCACTAAACTTGAAGGTGGCTACGAAACCATCCTTAGGGCGGAGGAAGACGTTAGAAGCTGGGTTGACAAAATACATTTGGAGGTGTAGCCATACGCTACTACTACTACTACTACTACTACTACTACTACTACTACTACTACTACTACTACTACTACTACTACTACTACTACTACTAGTAGAAAGTGCTAAGTGAAAGTGAGAGCAGAGATGGCTTGTTGCCTCAAAACATGAAAATAGTGCTATATCACTATCCATTAAGCATGTAAGTGTGTGTGTGTGTGTGTATGTGTGTCTGTGTGCAAAGATTGATGGAGCGGGTCAGGTCAATGTAGGAAGTGAAAGGAAAATGGATTGTTAATATTTTGTGTCTGTGGCATCCTGGAGCAAACGCATGGGAAAAGTTTGTTTAGATTTGTTTCTTTTTTCCTCTTTTATTTTTATACCTTTGGATATGATGCCAGTCTATCGCAAAGTACTTTTTGCCAGATCTAACAGACCCAGCTACCCATTCACTGTTGGGTAGACAGGGAGATCAGAAAAAAATCTTGACTGCATGGGACCGGTCCTCAGCGTGGCATTAGATAGAAGATACAACAAGGACCTCCCTGCACACCATGGGAGGTTGGGAACCCCACCCAGTCCTTCTTATTCTTCTTGGTTAGTCTTATACAGACAGCAGAAAAAAGTGACACACAAACAAACACACAAGACATACCAGAGAGGGAGTTAACTCTCTCCTTACCAGCTATTTTCGGAATTTTACCCAAAACTTCATACTCACCCAACACAAAAATAAAATTTTCAAACAGATTAGCAACGAGTATATTCTATACATTGTTCAGAAAAATGAGCTCTGCAACACAGTGTCCAGTTTTTATAGCTATAACTATAACAGAAATAAAATCAGAGTAAGAAAATTGTTGGCTGCATCGTAACAAATGTGACGATTTTCCTACGGGTGGTAAGGAGAGGGTTAAACCACCAAGTGAGGACACTAGGATTATAGAACCACCACTGAAAATAGTGGAGAGAAGAAAAAAATACAAAGCAAAAACAAAAAAAAAATAATAATAAAGCCTGTAGTAATATTTCATATCAAAACAAAAACAAATAAATGAAAGCACTGCAAGATACAATTTTAGGGGTTGGAATAATTACAAAAAACATCACAGCAAAGATATCAGGTTAGTTTGTCATACAATCAAACAAGCAGCAAAACAAAATGCCAAAAATTCATGCAAATTTCAGGAAAGGAAATAAACAAAACAAACAAAAGCCAGTTGGGGATTGCAAGTTGTCGAGTGTAACCCAAAAACTTACTCACAATAAAGGTTAGAAATGCAGCAAGGGATGACACGATAATGATTGAACCAGATCTGAAAATGTCCACATCCACAAAAGCGTACAAAAACAATCGTGTGTTTCATAAATAATCCTAGAAAAACTTTGAAAGGTTAGATGTTTAGTTTTAGAAGACGAATTGTTCTTGCATTATTTCAAGCTCCTATGGAAAAGATAAGTAAGAGAGACAGGCCAAAAATTACACGGAAACAGACTCTTAAAAAGGTGAGGAATGTTGTTGGATAGATGACAAATGGTCAAACAAGAACTGTAGCCATAAACAGAGTGCAATAGAGATTGTATATAGACAATCCGTGAAGTGGATAGTTTCTCTGAAAACAACGCAAAGCGTCTAATTGAAAAGTAGCACAGAGGAGCAAACAAAATGTGAGCTTTAATTAAGAATGAGATCCATTCAACAGTTCCAACTTGCCATACAAGGGAGCCGAGGCCAAAAGCAATGCTGAAAATTTTGGACGAGACATGGAGACAGGATGTAAAATTTACAGAAAAAATATATGTAAAACTAAACAATTTGAATATTAATTCTAACACCCATTAAAAAAAAAAAATGAGTGTCTTATACCAATCTGAAAACGTCTGACCAGCAAGTAAACAAATCCAAGGCCTTACTCAGTTTTATATTGGATTTCACCACCCTGACCTGGATCTCCTCCCAATATATCAGAAAGTATCATGCAAGATACCATTGTCCTAATGAATGGTAAGCAAAACTGGGCAATATTATAAATTCTGAAAAAAATTATTGAAAGGAACTCTGAGGACCGGTCAACAAAGTGCCTGACCAACATACAAAAAAAGCCAGTTCCGTCTCAGAATTACATGAGATTTTATTTCACATTTTTCTTACTGGATCTCCTCTAGATTTAGTAGAAAGCACCACCGACCACTCAACCCGAAGCAAGCAATTAGTTCCGCACTTCCACTCAAAAGAAATTGGAACCAGTTTAGGATTCTATAGCTTTACAGGACTACATTTAAGATAAAAGCTTTAATCACTTAAAGCTAATGGAGATAATACACTGACAAAATCTAGGTCTTTGGTCTTAGAAACTGCCAATTTACCCTCTCTTTTCCAGCTCTGGGACCACCTCTTGGCACAGCATAAAGGACGATTTCACATTGATATCAAACATCTGTTGGAAGCACAAAAAGAAAGATAAGCAATAAGGTGGTTAAAATTTGTCAGTTATATTCATAAAATCTAGGAACGTGTCATCTAGACAAATTATTCCACCCCTTTTTATTGCCATGGAGTGGTAAAGATCTCAAAACTTTTCTGCGACCTGCTGAGGGAGGCGAATGGGCTTCAATTATCTATAATTCAGATTGCTTTGGTATAAATGATGTTAATCAAATTATATTTGAATATTCCTTTAAATAAAAATAAAGTCACTACAAACCTAATGTGTCCATAAGATTAATAAGAAAATCCTTTAACCCAAATAGTAAATAAAATGGACAAAAAACAGAATTAGATGATTCATATGCTACCCAGGGCCAATAAATTTACTGACTGCAACCTGTCTGCAACCCAGGATTTTGGAAAACACTGATCTTAATTCAATTTTTCATCCCCGTCCCCTCCCTTGGTAGTCATATGCCAAATTTCAAAATTACAATTTCAAAAATATATTCACATTCCTAGTTTAAGCTCTCTTGGCCATACATAATTGCTCTATAATTTAAAAAGCATGTACGCCAAGTTGAATTAATGAGATATATGTCGAAACAGTACTGTCTGCAGATTGCTTTATATTGGTTTATCCTATATATATACTTACTTTATCAACAGAACTTTCTGGAGTCTGAAATGATTTTTTTTAAAAAATGAATTTACAATTATTTGCAGACAGCTTGAAATATGCAGAAAACATTTCCATAATAGAAATTAACCAATAAAACATGTCTGAAAAATATTGACAAAGATGGTAAATACCAGTCATTAAAATTAAAAAATTGGTTAAGTTCATTTGACTTACATTAGTTTTACTGACTAATCCCATAATGCGAACTTTCCCTTGAAACTGTGTACAAAGGAGAGTCAAAATTAATGAGATTTTGAAAAATAGAATGTACAATCCTAAAAAAACAGGCAAACTTATGACGAGAGCTAATTCTGATGATAAGCAATTGTACCGTAATAGCAATATAATAATTGATATTTAACTAAAGAAATAAATTTACTCTTATTGATGATATAAATAGAATTGACTTCCAGAATCTACATATATAATAAATCTAATATGACCCAGTAATGCAATATTTTATTGAACTCCAAACTTGAACTTCAAGGTCATGAAACAAAGATTGGCAACATTTCTTATCACTGTTCTCAATGCCATCATAGTCATTCTCAATGAAACTAAACCCATCTTCATTTATTACGATAAGTACAGAACGATTTCAGTTATGAGATATAAAAAAAAAGGAAGTTTAAATGATGTATTGCTAAAAAGATTTTTTAAAAGCCTCAAAAACTTACATCGATGGTTCGACCCAAAAAGGTGCCAATGGCAGCATTGGATACGACAATGTCAATACCACCAATTTGTCCACGGTCTGAAATGACATTGCAAACATGTTAATCTTTTTATGAGAATTTTTATTTTTTTTAAACGGTAAAATGGTAACAATTTACAAGATCAAGTTAAGATTATATCTTGTCTCAGCCTAAAATCATTAAGTTAATATATTGTGAACAACATTACACAAAGTAGCATTCTTCTAAGCCTTCTTTTCTTTTGCTTTTGATGTCCAATGTCATGTGGGCTTGTGATATGACACTCGCTTGGCGCAAAGTTTGAAAAAGCTCTTAACTCACATTCTCTCACCATACTCAGGTATAAAATGAGTACCTGGCCATTCACAGTGTTGTCTGTCGGAAAAAAAAAAATTGTAATATCGCCTAACAGGCATCATGTCTAGTTCTACATGTTGTGTGTTGCAGTTGGTCAGGGAGCTTTATAAAGCACTTTGAGCATGTTTAATGGATATTTCGCTGTATAAAATCTCAAGTTTTTAGGTGTTTTTTTTTTCATTTGTTAGATTCTGCCATGTCCATGGGGGTCTTTGTTTTGAGGTTTTGTTCCCTTGTGCTCCACAGTTTGTTGTGAGGAGAGGTTTCTGTGGGCCATATGCTATTTCTTTGGGCTTCAAGCAAAATGAGCAGGACTGAAGGTTGCAGCCAACTATCCATGACCTTTTACAGAGCAAAATCCTAGAATTCAAAGTAAGATAAGGAACTGTATTTTCCATAACCCTTTACTCTAAATGTTTGATTTTACTCTTACGTTGACGTCATATTTTGTTGTTTTCACCATGTGAGCAGTTAGTACAACAATAAAGCCCCATGTCACATCACACATTGAATCACATTGCTCTTTGGTGACAATATTGGGTTTGCGTCCATAATAATATTTTTAAAAAATAATGGGAGAAATAGTAATGGTCTTTTTGAGCATGTATCTACCTACACATTTTTATTCGGTTTATCAAATTCTATATATACTTTTAAACATGCATATTTATAAAGCATATTTCCATGAATTGACGAAGCTCAAAGCCCTTAACAATGTTTAATTAATTTCAGCCAGGTACTTCTCCATACCCAAGTCAAGTGAGGTAATTTGTATCAAGTGCCTTATCCAAGAACACAATCCCAGGACCAGAATTTACCATGATTACTGTCACTTATCCTGCCACTGACTATGCTTAGCATTGCTTGACTTTTGTGACAAGACAAGACACCACACCTCTCAGCCACCAAGACAAACAAAATAAATCCATTCTTGTGATTGACATATTATGAATGCTCAGTCATATATGAATTTTAAAGCACTATCAAGGGGATTTTAAAATACATTAAAATCTTTCGCATTTTTAGTTTTAAATTTCAGACTATTCCAAGTCTGAGCAGTATGGAATATAAATGATAAATGTATTCATTCTAATTGAAATTGAGTATCTTGAAATAAATATTAATTTGAACCCATGTCAATACGTAATTGTTCCACTCACCTTTTTCAGTAGAGACAATCTATCTGATTTTTTTCCGACATGACAAACCATCCCCTCCACGTCAATCTTTTCCTCCTTGAGAGATTTCAAAGCTCTATCCACATTGGCCTGTTTGCGACTGCTAATCATGACCTTGGCTCCCTCTTGTCCTAATCGTCTGGCAATAGCATAGCCGATACTGTGAAGAAACAAGAAAATAGTATGAAATATCAACGTCCATAAATCCACATAACAAGAACGTGAACAGATATAATATTCAAAAGTAATTTTGAATTTCTTTAATATCATAATTTTCATTATTTATTTGGGTATCAATAACCTTGCCATTTCCTCTAAGAGAGCAGTAGTGATGTGTCTCTTTGTTAAAGTGAATACTACGCTTCTTTACACTGTAGATTATAAAAATAATTTTTTTAAATGGATATAAATGACTTGAAAAAAACAAAAACAAAAAAAAATTAACACAATTTTATGTATATATATATGTATATATATCTATAAGGCATACAGGCTTACAATATTTCAAGTCAAATGTTTCTTTTCGTAGTTTAATTCAAATTCAAAACAGTAGATGTCTACTTCCACTCACAACAGCTTCGATCTAAAAATAATATTTTAAAAGAAGACAAAATCTCCCAACAATCTTCATTCCCCAGTGACCATGATGTTCTCTAGGACCTGCTAGTTCAGGTTTCCAGTGACCCGAATCCTCCATTCAAAAGATGAGGACAAAGGGCCAGTACTCAATTGATGATACACATCAAAATCAAACAAAAGGAGTCAAACCTTAGTTGTCTCCCTTATCATTGAGTAGTTTTTTAACACCAACTTAACTTAATCCTGATGGAATCTACCCAAGAAGCCCATGCTGATTCTACCCATCTTTATGGGGGATTTTTTATTTTTTATTTTTTGTGAAGAATGAAGAATGGAATTAAACCCCAATACATTTCTTGTTAATCATTTTGTTCAACTGTTATGCACTCCTTGTGATTACATCAAGAAATAATATATTAGAATAAAATCCAACCCAGTGTATACAGGATTAATGAAGCTACATACTAACCCCTCTGTTGATGCTGTGACCAAGGCTACCTTTCCAGTGAAACGTGAACATGAAGACGCCATTGTCAGTCTGGTTATAAATGCGGGCATCAGAAAGGCATTAAAAAAGAATTAATGTCAAACTAAATTTTAAAAGTGAAGAGCAGAACATGTTGTTACATATAAAATAGATATATTCAAGACAATAATACATTTCCAAACACTTCTATGTTCATCTGTAAGAACATTTCCACGTCTTCACCACCAAAAATATGCTTCATATAAAGAAAACAAATCAAACAAAAACAACAAAATTGAGCTCTTATATAAAGAAATATCAACTAAACAAGCTCAAAGCGCTGTACAAGAAGTCCCTAGGCATCATCAACATTCATTTAAGACATGACTCCTGTTAGGCAATATAATAATTTATTTTTTTGACAGACAACACTGTTAATGGCCAGGTACTCATTTTACACCTGCATATGATGAGAGAATGTGAGTAAAAGAATCCACTATTCACCGCTCAGAGTGGGATTCGAACCCAGGACCTTTCAATCCAAATGCGAGTGTCATATCAAAAGATTACATAGTCACATAAGTTATCTCCCTTCACCCCTCCTCACACTACCTCCATGGGTTTGCATGAGCCAAAATTTCTTCCTAGTTACCCATTAGGAAGATGACTCATACTCGTTTAATATCCATCACTACTTGTAGCCTACTATAGCTGAATACATTAATTCCCACACGAGTTTTGCAATCGCTGTCACCGACTTGTATTTATTTGATTTGCATATCTGATAAACCAAATTAACTTGTTATAGTTATGGTCTCATTGTTGTAATGGAAATTCTCTCAAACCAAGGCAAAATATTGTCCATTGCATCATTGCTAAATCAAGTTCATTATTGCCATCCGTTTTATCAAACCTGTAAATAAGGGAATGTGTATGTCAGTTGTCGCCCATCTCATCAAAATAATTCGGTGTTGTTACAAGAAGAGGCACTTTCTCGAGTGGTGCACCCAAAAAGTCAACTGCCAGCCATGTCTGTCAATAGCGCAGAACAATTATTACCAGACACTGACAATGTCTGGAATAAGAAAAGGTCAGGCTTTTTATTTTACAGTGTCTGGCAATAATCTTTCATAGATAGTTATTGAAAGGTTTGCATAATTTATAATCACAGGGTTCTCGGCCTGTGGGATGGGATGATGTGATATGGTGTTAAATCTCCCTCTTTTTCTTCGACTTTCTTAAGAGTAATAAGGCCCGTCTTTGCCTTAATATTGACACCCTTACTTTTAGTACATTTAGTTTTAGGGCCATTCAATGTCAAGTGGATTGGGAACCACACCCCTTTTGATTTTCCTCAAACTTGGCTCAATTGAAGATAATTATGAGACATGAAGAAAACCAAATTTTCAGTTCAGAATATGGATATTTGAAATTTTTACAATTTTTTGAAATTGTCTCAAAACACGCCAAAATCAAATTTGCTTGTGGGTCCATTTTTGAGAGGCTATAACTTTTTTATTAATCAAGTTAACTCTCTCAAATTTGGTAATCCTGTACAACTTTTAGCATAGATTACAATTATTTAAAGGAAAATGAAACTTTTTATCAACTCTTGGAGTTATTTGCCCTTGAATATGGCTCCCCATGCTGTTCGGCAAAAAAATGAATTTTTTCAATATTTTTTTTTCATTACTTTAATCTTTTATTTTTGGTCATTGATGATTTGTATCTCAATAAATAACATATGGTCCAACATAATATAGCAAAAATATGGGTCTGGTACTATAATCTTTCGAACAATAATGCATAGCGTAATGCGACATGCACCAAAATCGCAAATTTTTGTCAACTTCAAGGCTCAAAACGGTCAAAGACGTCGGCTGGGATTTTTTTCAAAATTTGATATATTGTGCAGATACATTATTTCTATAAGCACATGGAAGCTTTCCGTGTATTTTGAGGTGCTTCATGGTAAAAATCACCTGCAAAGAACCTAAGTATCTCAACTTTAAGTTACAAAGGGGCATAACTCAATAAATTATTTAAACCCCCAAAATCGACTTATATTACACTACACAGATAACAAACAAAGCTTAAACCGTTTGGCTTCTATCAAACTCTTAAAAGCTAATAAATTCAATGCTTTCAGTTTATTTATTTTTGAAAAAAGTGCGAAATAATGCATTAACAGTTCAATAATTGTGGGCTACACACACTCATTCAGAAATATTAGTGTGGCATGAATGAAAAAAAAATATCCAGCTCCTTTAGATTTATCACGTTGTGTGTTGGAATGTTCTCCCATTAAAAATAGCTTGTAAAAAAGTGAAAAAGTTAAAGAAGGAGAAAGGACTTTTTGACGAACCCGATTCTAAAAGAGGTAAAAGAATAGCAGGTGAGATTAAAGGAAAGGTAATTGAATTTTTATAACATCAATGAATATTTGCGGCTGTGTCCTGGAAAGGAAGACTGTGTTTCAGTCACAATTGATGGGGAAAAAACTAAAGTGCAAAAGCGTGTGATACTTGTTAATTTGAATGAACTGCATGCTGAAGTTTATAAAAAGTACCTACCCTCAATATGATATTGGTTTATCAAAATTCTATGAATTTAGACCTGATGGTGCATTACTATTGGACCATAAGGAAAGCATTCAGTTTGTGTTTGGGAAATGCATCAAAATTCAAAATTAATCATATATAGCTGTACATAGGGATAAATTCACTAATCTGAAGAACTAAATAAAACTGTATAATATTGAAAATCCAGAATGTATGCTTCATCGTGAAAAATGTGCAACAGACAATCTGAAAGCATTTCTTTCATTTTGTGGCCAATATAGATGTTGTGACTGTCAAGATGCATTAATTTTATTAGAACATCAGAATTTTCCTCAGAGAGGTCAACTACAGTTACTATATTCCACTTTCATTCCTGATCATAAATCGCTGTAGCATACACGCCTACTCAAAAAGAAATTTGGTTGACATCCTCACTCATACTCATATCAAGAAATGAATTGCTAGTGCCATGATCCACAGAAATTCTACTAAAAGATAGTTTTTAAATGGATATTGGTCTAAAACAACACTGATGACTCTGTGTTCCAAGAATTCTCTATGGAGTGGGGTTATAGAATCAGCTTCCACGTCTTTAGAAGTCTCATATGCAAATCTTATGCCATTTATGTCGCTAGAGCACCATTCATAAAGTTGTTTTGGGTATAAGATCTGGTTGTCATATAGAGCTTGTAGACTTGTTCAAAGTGCTAACTGTTTCACAGTTCTCCTAATTCCATCACAAGGCGATTTTCCCATGGATTGTTGCAAAAAAGTGACATTCCCCATGCAATCCAAAATCTTCATGATGATGACATTATTTTGAAAATTTTTATGCTAGGGAGAGATGACTTCAAATGTCCCATCATCTGTCTCATAATTGTGTGCACAGCTGCAATGTCATGTATAATTAGTCACTAGCGATAAAAATACTAATATGATTTAATTTTCCATTCTCCCAGTAATAGAACAAAAGGATGAGGTGTCAATTGTGTATTGTCTCAATGACGCCCCTGGACAGTATCTTGAATGATAAAAGAATAACTTTCAGCAAAACCTAATAGTAATAGGACTATGGCTATGGTATTATCACTCAGGGTGTCTTTCACATGGTTTAGACATGCAGCTTGAGACTGTGCAATAAAACAATGTGGTCTAAGGTCATGAATTGTTTTGCAGATTTTTTCAGTAATATTTTCAACAGTATCTTCCAGTATTAACAAAGCAGCTCTGTCAGTATGCACCACTGTTTGAGTGTAAGAATATCACCGAGATCAAGATCATTTTGAGAAAAGAGATTATTAAGAAATGCTTTCAGATTGTCTGTTCCAGGACATTTTTCACAACGATGAAACTATACATTCTGGATTTTCAATATTACACACTATTTTATGTAATTCAGATTAGTTAAATTTATCCCGAGGTACAGCTAATATGATTAGTTTTGAATTTTGATGAATTTCACTAACAAAAGCTGAATGTGTTCCTCTTGGTCCTATAGTAATATACCATTTGGGCCTGAGTTCACAGAATTTTGATAAACCAATATTACATTGAGTTATTGAGGGTACTTTTTGAAAGGTAACGCATGTAGTTCATTCAAATTAACAAGTATCAAACACTTTTGCACTTCAGTTTTTTCTCCATCAATTGTGACTGAAACAGTCTTTCTTTCCAGGACACAGCCGCAAATATTCATTGTTGTTATAAAAATTCAATTACCTTTTCTTTAATCTCATCTGTTACTCTTTGACCTCTTTTAGAGTCAGGTTCGTCAAAAAGTCCTTTCTTCTTCTTTAATTTTATCTTTTTTTTACAAGCTATTTTTAACTGGAGGACTCTCCAGCACACAAAATGATAAATCTAAAGGAGCTGGATAATTTTTTTCCATTCATGCCACTCTGATATTTCTGAATGAGTGTGTAGTCTACAATTATTGAACTTTTAATGCATTATTTCGCACTTTTTACAAAAATAAATAAACTGAAAGTATTGAATTTATTAGCTTTTAAGAGTTTGTTAGAAGCCAAACATTTTAAGCGTTGTTTGTTATCTGTGTAGTGTAATACAAGTCGATTTTGGGGGTTTAAATAATTTATTGAGTTATGCCCCTTTGTAACTTAAAGTTGAGATACTTAGGTTCTTTGCAGGTGATTTTTACCATGAAGCACCTCAAAATACACGGAAAGCTTCCATGTGCTTATAGAAATAATGTATCTGCACAATATATCAAATTTTGAAAAAAATCCCAGCCGACATCTTTGACCGTTTTGAGCCTTGATGTTGACAAAAAATTGCGATTTTGGTGCACGTCGCATTACGCTATGAGTTATTGTTCGAAAAATTATAGTACCAGACCCATTTTTTGCTATATTATGTTGGACCATATGTTATTTATTGAGATACAAATCATCAATGACCAAAAATAAAAGATTAAAGTCATGAAAAAAAATATTGAAAAAATTCATTTTTTGGCCAAAAAGCATGGGGAGCCATATTCAAGGGCAGGTAACTCCAAAAGTTGATAAATATTTTCATTTTCCTTTAAATAATTGTAATCTATGCTAAAAGTTGTACAGGATTACCAAATCTGAGAGAGTTAACTTGATTGATAAAAAAGTTATAGCCTCTCAAAAATGGACCCACAAGCAAATTTGATTTTGACACGTTTTGAGACAAAATTTCAAAAAATTGTAAAAAATTCAATTATCCATATTCTGAACTGAAAATTTGGTTTTCTTCATATCTTAAATTGAGCCAAGTTTGAGGAAAATCAAAAGGGGTGTGGTTCCCACCCTTGGTCCACTTGACGTGAAATGGCCCTTTAGTTTAGTCACTAAATTAGTGGATAGTATGAAACAAGTGGAGGAGGAACAACATTCCTGCGCTGACTCCAAAATTGAAAATATCCAACTTTTTTCGGTGGATAATCTTGCGATTCATCTACCTGACGAACAATTTGTAACATTGTAACACTTGCCTTTTAATTTTTGACCGCAACACTCGAGTGTTTTGATTTGCAAGAGGAATGAAGAGAAACAGAGAGACCGAAGTCCGAAGTCCTCCTTTCACTTTGAACTTTGAAGTGAAGGGTTACAGGTGACAGGCCAGAGTTCACATAAAGGTACAACTCAATCAAGGCTGATTACTCTTGTTATTATCACCGAGTTATACAATATACAAAATACAATATTCAAGTTCTTTCCCTCCTTTAAAATTGGCATCCCGGGTGAAGGAACTTTTGTTCAGGGAAATCTCCTCTTCGTTTCCTCCACATCCTTTTTCTTCTTATTATTACATTGAAGAAGAGGCATAAAGGCGACGTGCACTTATTTGCAGGACTGATAACCCAATTCCTTATGGGCTCATTGTTGCAATGGCAATTTCAAAAAATGACAAAAATAGTGTCCATTACAACTTACCACCCAGCGTCGTCCTCATTGATGTTGGCTGCCCACACTCTGCGATGACAAAAGTCTGCCCATTCCCTTGGTCTATATAACTCTCGTCCATTCTATGATTATTTTTTTTTATATATATAACTAGGCCCAGGTCTTTCCATTCTTCGTTTGCCCTCCATTTCCCCTTGTACCACATCTTTCATTAGGGTGCATGGGGTTCGGCATAATAATATAATTTATAATTTTTTTCATATTTTGTTGTTGTTAAATTGAATTCGTATCACGTTTCCTTCACACTTGTCTCACTGTAATATGTTTTGTTTTATATCACTGTAAAGCGCTTAGAGCCTGTGACCACGGGGTAAAGCGCTATATAAATGCCATTTATTATTATTATTATTATAATGATCGAAAAAACCGAGTTTTTTTTTTACTATTTATTACATAAGCTCTGGCACGATCTCCAGCTCTTCCAGTATGCTGGTATTTGTTCTTTCTCCAGCTTATCTTCATCATCCTTCTGTAAAACCACATTTCAGCCGAGTTTATACGTTTCAATGTTAAATAGGCATTAAGAGGGTTCGGATGTCAAACCTGCATAATATATGTATGTTTACGTCGCCTAGGCAACCAGCTATACACAAGGGCAGTAACTGGAAAAATATCTTTGATGAAATTTATCAGGGTCACTTCCCTTGACAAAGTGAACCGCAGTTTTTTTTTACCAACAAACAAACAAAACAAAAAAGCTTTACCTTTACAGTTATGCAAAATACATGAATGCAGAGGAACCAGTCAACGTTTTCCTTACACTCTTGTTCCAAATAGTTTATTAATTTTTAAAAAAAATTCTTCATGTTATTCATGATAACCGTCACACGCCCTGTTGAGTACCCTGAACAGTCTATAAACTTTTACAGCTACGCATAAATTTGTTGGTGCGAACACAATAGGCGAGTTTTTCCCTCTTAACTCAATGTAGTAGTATCAACACGATATGGCATATGAATGAGGTTGATCTATATTACTTTTCCATGTGCGCGAGGTCATTGGTCACATTGTAACATGTGCTCAAAATGACCCACATAGTGAAAAGTGTTCTCAGTTTGAGAAATATCCAACGTTACAATTGGTCATTTTGCTCAGCATGACTCATGGTTATGTTTACAACCTTCAAAAACAACGTAGCGTGTTTAGATTGAGAAATGTCCAATCGTTGTACAGCAACAAATCATGTGATCGATGACTATGTTGGACGAAAACATGAATATAGATCGCTCCCATTAACATTAGCATGCATTGAAGTGACTGGAAATAAGAATAGTACAAGTGTATTTGGAGCATTTCTTGTGAATTGTATTCAAATCAACTTAATCATAAAAAATCAATAAGGGTTTTACGGCGCTTGCAACACATTTAGGTCATATCAGCGCCAGTAAAAAGGAAGAAAATGGGATAGTAAAAAGTTCTAGAATTACAATTAAAGCACACAAGAAAGGGTAAGACGAAGGGGAATTGTACAAATAAGAAATTGGTGTAGATTCCAAGAGCATACCATCAATGTACTTAGTTTGAGATCACCTAAAAGTCTCATCCCGATACGAACACATGCCCCTACTAAGAGGAATACACTCAAATGCTTACATTATAAATTCAAATTAACAAATATAATAATACATAACAGAGAGATGATTTACAAGGGAAAAAATATAATCTCCCAAAACTATAACTATATTCGACTGTTTTCTTCCAAGCCAAGGTCTCCGGTCGAGTCAGTATAAAACTAAGTACAGTGGAAACCTGATAAAACAGGGGTGGTGGGACCAGAGCAAAAGTCCTGTTTTAGCCGATCCCTGTTACATCAGAAATACGAGGGAAATAAGCACATAATTGACTTTTTCAAGTGATCTAATACATCGATTACTATACCTCCCTGGGTGTGATGAAAGTGTGAACTTGGTCGATCAACTTGGTCACCAATCCATCCACCTATCAATCTATTATACTTCTTCTACTACTACTACTACTACTACTACTACTACTACTACTTACTACTACTCCTACTACTACTACGACTACTACTACAACTACAACTATTACTATTATTATTACTACAACTTCTACTTTCACGACTTCTATTACTACCATTACTATGACGACGACTAAAACGGAGAGAGAGAGAGAGAGAGAGAGAGAGAGAGAGAGAGAGAGAGAGAGAGAGAGAGAGAGAGAGAGAGAGAGAGAGGGGGGGGGGGGTCGGTTCTTCTCTTGCCCTCTCGCCATACATGACATAGACTTGTCTACTTTGTTAGATCAAAGGGATGGATCCGCAATTTTGCATGTTCTTCACATTTCACACATAGTATCTACTAATACTAGGTACGTGTCATCATCAGTTAGAGAGACTGGTCAGCAAGTTCAAAGAGGCGAGTTTCACTCTTTGTGAAAAGGCATTGTCCCTGTTATAGCCGATTTGGTTCAAGTGAGGCCATGCTATAACCGATAATTTTTAATAGAGACAAAGAGAGGTATAAAAAACGGGGATTTGAAAAATCCCTGTTATACACGATCCCTGTTATAACCGGGCTTGTTATAAATGGTTTCCACTGTAATCTCATTCCAAGACAAAGAGAGAAAGCAATTGGAAAACATGAAAAGGGGTATAGAAGACACAGTACGTACCTCCCTGCCCACTATGGGAGGTCAGGAACCCCACCTAGGATGAAACAGAGTGCCATCCGTGTTGTTCCAAAGCTTGTGTGACACTCCAAACCTAGATCTCTGGGTCTAAAGATCTTTGTCGGGTTTTTTTTTTGTTTTTGTTTTTCAAAATTTAAAGAGTTTTCGAAGAGGATATGAAATTGTTAAAGAGAAAAACGACAAGAAGAAGCATTTGACGTATGCCTGCTAAATAAAAGGGATTATAGGAACTAGGAACTGGTTTTTAACGATATATCTATACAATCAAACAAATGAAAAGAAAAAGAAACAAACATATGAATAATATTAAAACCTAGTCTGATTAAAAATTCCACGAGTTTTTCAAAATTCCAATTGTTGTCCATGTATTAATTTTTTTAAACCAATTTCCAATTTTTACCAAAATTCCCAGAGGTATACTAATCTCTTACATTCTAATTCATCTCCAAAACCAAACATTAATTTGAAGATACTCTAAACCGGGTGGGTGAATGATGTGTAATGTATGATGATGTACAGAGATGGAGGCTTCTTGTTGGCAGCTTATATATTATATTGATGCTATGCATTTAAGTTAAATGCAACATCTGCCAGCCGGATGTAACCTACCAAAATACAAAACTATGCTTAACCGTAAACGTTTGTAATCTGGTTGGTATAATTTATTGACAACTAATCATTAAATTGACTGTCTAAAAACAATAACTAAGAGCTGAGTGACGTCAGTTCCGCCCCTTCTATATCCTCTGTGGTTGAAGGGGATTAAAGATTTACAAAGGCCTTGCTCATTGTAGGAAAATATAACAAATATTTATTCATACACCAGAGGCATTGCTTATTTGTAGTAAAATATAATAAATATTTATTCATACATCAGAGGCAATAAATTTGCAGGTTAATAACCGTCAATGTCTTCCCCCCCCCCCTCTCTCTCTCTCTCTCTCTCTCTCTCTCTCTCTCTCTCTCTCTCTCTCTCTCTCTCTCTCTCTCTCTCTCTCTCTCTCTCAATCAATCAACCTATATAAAAAATGAAGAGAAAAGTAAAAAATAAAATAATAATAATAATAATAATAATAATAATAATAATAATAATAATAATAATAATAATAATAATAATAATAATACAAAGCTAAAAACCTGGAGATGCAGTAAATCTAGATTATGAAAGGTGCACCATGGTCAGACAAAATGCCAGTCATTTGGCGTTGCATAGCTTCAAACAAATTACATAGTAGTGTGGAATAAATAAATAATATTTAACACTTAGTATAAACTCTTCAAGAGTTTTATCCATAACACTATCATATGCTGAAAAAAAAAATCCGGCCACAAAACGAGCCCTTTAATAATGAGCCAATTAAAAGAGCTCTCGCCTTGTCAAAAACTCGCAAACCTGGGACTTCCTTGAACACTCGCTTGAAGTCGCTGGTTTGAGTTCTTTTTTGACAAGATGGGGGCCATTTTAATCAATTAATATTTGAAGGACCAGTTTTCTGACCGAAATTTATAAACTGTGTTTATTCAGAGTAAAGCAGAACAAACAATACATCACAGGCTGCCTGTCATCAACATCTAAATAAGAATAAAAAAGGAACAAACAAAAAAGTGAAAACCCAGAAAAAAACCTCTGACAAACTCGTCACACATTGTATACAACGACGCCAGCAGGATTATAGGGTCAATACCTATTATATCTAAGGTCTCGTTAAATGCAAAAAGTCATTTCATTTCTGATGTTGATTTGCTGGACAAACCTCCTCAACCCCCCGCCCCCTCCCCCAACACACACACACACAATGTTGTGATATTATCAAAGTAACAACAACACAAAAAAGTGTGAAAAACAAGAACAGGCTGATAATAAAGCATTTTGAATGGCCGCTAATTGAACATCAATGCTTTCACCATTTATCATTGTGGCAGTTATTAACTGGTTGTAACAATAACATTAAATGGTTTAGTGAGTGATAGCTATGAAAAAGTTTTAGTACTACGAAAATAGCAGTGATCAAATGGTACTTGTAATAAATAATCCAAGAATACTCTCTTTTTTAACATAACTGTTGAATTAGAATTTCACAGATGGTGATGTGAATATTTGGCAAAAGCGAATATTTTCAATGTTAACAGGCTTAGAGCCGTTATTTTGTTGTGTACTATTGGATGTGATTTGGTTTGAAAGCGATACAGTTCAATTCAATACTTGATGTATTGTTTTGCGTATCACAAACACCAAGCTGTTCTGGTGTCATGCTACAGCTCTAGCGTGCATTGAATAACATTCAACACTTTCCCATTATATCTTTGGTTTTTTAAAAGAAATTTTCCCCCATTTTTTCTCCATTAAATAAATGATGTAGATACATCTTCTCTCCTTTAAATAGTCACAAACACACTCGAAATATTTATAACAACAGCATAAAGACAAATTTCTCCATATGTATGAGAAAATGATCAGGGCTGCCAATTCAGGAGGTAAAAAATTACTGAACTTTTAAGCAAACACGTAGACCGACCCCTTTCTGAGTGCTGAACTCCAGTAAAAAAAACATGAGGTACTTGCTTTTTTCTGTTTAGCAAGTGATTGGAAAATATAATGAGGGTTTACAACATACTGAATTCCATAAAGATACGGAAAATTGGCAACCTAGAATGACATATCATTTGTAAAAATTTCATTTAAAATTGAATATTCAGAATCTGATTAACCCGTACTTTTAATACCAGATTGAAGTTCTGTTTTGTTTGTTTGTTTTTAAGGGTTTTACGGCGCATGCAACACATTTAGGTCATATTAATGCCAGTAAAAAGGAAGAAAATAGGATAGTATAAAAGTTCTAGAAGTACAATTAAAGCACCCAAGAAAAAATAAGACAAAGGGGAAAGGTACAAATAGGGAATAGGTGTATATTCCAAGAGCATACTATCACACATGGAAAAGTAATAGTTTGAGATCACCTAAAAGTCTCATCCAGACACGAGCACAGGATTCCACAGAGAGATACACTCAAATGTTTACAAATCATATATAATATGTAAACAAAGCAATACAGTGCATAAACAGATAGATGATTTACAAGACAAAAAATATCATCTCCCAAAACTCTAACTATACATTTGACTGTTTCCCTCCCATCCGGCCAGGGCCTGGACAAAACAAAGTAATCTCATTCCAAGAAAAAGACAAAGCATGTTGGAAAACAGCTATAGAGGGATAGAACACACAGTAAGTGCTTCCCTGCCCACTATGGAAGGTCAGGAAACTCTTTGTCACAATTCACATAGACATAATTATTAAGTGATAATTTCTACAAGCGACTGGTCTGCCCCCCACTCATGACAATCGTCTCCCCAGTGATAAACTTGGCGTCATCCGATGCCAGGAAAGCAACAGCACCAGCACAGTCTTCCGGAACCCCCAGCCTGAAAATATAGTGGTTATAAAAACAAAAAGAATCCACAAAATTAACAGTTTGCAATAATTCCAAATGCTCCAAACAAAACAAAAGTTTGAGTGGACATTTTGAAAACAATACATGCAGTGATTGCAGACAAAAGATAACCCAACCGATGTTTACTGATGACCCCAAATTGTGATTGGCTCATTGTTGTAATGGAAATTCTCTCAAACTACCATAAAATATTGTCCATTACAACAATGTTAAAATGAGCCTATAATTGTGTCTGGTTATCAGATCTGAAAAATTGTGCACATCGTACCCAACATGTAAAACTGGCATTAAGACAAGTCAAGGAAAAACAAAATGATGAGATTAAAATTACAAAAAGTAATGATCAAAAAGGAATAATATATATCAACTTCGAAAAAGAATAAAATATCAAACACAGAACATTTTCGGCTCAAAACCCTTCTTCAGACAATAACAAAAACAACAAAAATATGAGAATGACAATGACACAAGTAAGAGTATTCACAGGCCTGAATTCGCGATGATTGACCAAACCATAGGATACAGAGAAATGGAGGCTTTAGATTTTATGAAACCACCAAAATCTGGAATGGATGGAAGGTAAAGATGGGTTGGTGGTGTGGGTGGGGGAGAGAGAGAGAGAGAGAGAGAGAGAGAGAGAGAGAGAGAGAGAGAGAGAGAGAGAGAGAGAGAGAGAGAGAGAGAGAGAGAGAGAGAGAGAGAGAGAGAGAGAGAGAGAGAGAGAGAGCAGAGACCTAGTATGTAGAGGCAGGTATCATTCCAATGACAAGGATTGACCCAATTTCGATGATTATCCAGAACCTTGTCATTGTACAGCAACAACAATAAATCGTGTTTTCAAAGGTTGTAAAAATGTGATGAATTTCTTGTTTCATTTCCTACAATGGTTACCTTCTAATGTGCATGATGTGTTGACAGCATTTTATAAATAAAAATAAGGTCTAAGTCACCACTTTAAATTTTTAACAATTTGAGAAAACCCACCTTCTCATGGGAATTCCCTGCAGGGCAATTTCTTTGGCAGTATCACTGGTTGTCAACTGGTAACGCAAAAAAATGAACAATTTATATAAAACTTTACAACATTGTACTTTTTATGTGAGAGTGTAATAGTGCTTGTGACATTTTAATTATTAAATAATTGAACTTTTATATAGCGCAATATCCACTAAACATGCTAAAGTGCTTTACAAGGGGTCTCAGCCAACAGCAACACTTAATATGTAGGGCGAGACATGACACCAGCTAGGAGATATTACAATTTTTTGTAGACCGACAGTGCTGTTGACGGCTAGGTGCTCAATCTATACCCGAGTATGGTGAGAGAATGTTAGTAAAGAGCCTTTTCAAAGGACTCAACTATGCATTTCCCAGAATGGGACTTGAACCCAAGACCTTCCAATCCCATGGCAAGTGTCATACCACTAGACCACATAATCCCACATTTTATAGTGATATCAGCACCAGAAAAAAAAAAAGACAATGATGCACCAAATATAAAGTTTATCTGGGCTTATGAGCATCCATGAAAAAGAATAGCACTCGCTGGATTCTAGCATGCTCTGCTATACAGCACGCACGACCTGGGTGACCGAATTTTATCTATATAATACAATAAGTTGTTACCTCCCATGAGCAACAGATTTCAGCACTCTCGGGTTCTAGTACCCTTTTTGGCTTTTTCTCAGAGCATGCTAGAATCCAGTGAGCACAGGAATAATAATTTTTTTCAAAGAACTACAGAGATTCGTTGTTTCTGAAAGAAATAGCTAACACATTTCTCAGCCAATTTCAACATCAGATTGTTTTCACAGTGAATCTGATATTCCACAAGACCACATAGCCACACAAACAATGACAATGACACAAGTGAGAGTATTCACAGGTCTGAATTCGCGATGATTGACCAAACCATAGGATACAGAGAAATGGAGGCTTTAGATTTTATGAAACCACCAAAACCTGGAATGGATGGATGGAATGAGGTGGGGGAGGGGGTTTGGTGGGGGAAAAAAAAAGAACTACAGAGATTCCTTGTTTCTGAAAGAATTAGCGAAAAAATTTCTCAGCCAACATCAACATCAGATTGTTTTCACAGTGAATCTGATAGTCTGAGAAAGGCAAGTGATTATTTTTTAATCCATTCATAATTAAGAAGCCTTGTGGTATTTCTAAACTTGGTATATTTCATACAGACTTGACCATGGGGTTATCTTGGTCTCATGCAAAAAAAAAAAAAAATCAATTATTATGATTGTATACACGCAGAATCTAGAGAAAGAATATGTTTCTTTAACTTGACTTCAATTTTTCTTTTAAAAAATGGGAGAAAAGCCTATTGGTGGTAGGAGAGGGAGGGGGGGGGGGGAGGGAGAGAGAGAGAGAGAGAGAGAGAGAGAGAGAGAGAGAGAGAGAGAGAGAGAGAGAGAGAGAGAGAGAGAGAGAGAGAGAGAGAGAGAGAGAGAGAGAGAGAGAGAGAGAGAGAGGCAGGCATGCATCAGAATACTCCCATCCCACAGACAAATGTGACTCTAATAGTAAATACTTACAGCCTTGCTAAACTTGGTATCAATCAAGCCAGGAGCTATACAGTTGACCCTGATGTTGTCACTGGCCAGTTCTGGTGCCAAAGCCTTACACATCCCAATGAGGGCTGTCTTTGTCACACTGTAAACGCCAATGAACTGGGGGTAGGAGGAAAAAATACAAAACAAACTCGATAGTACAGGAAATATGTCTTAAAAGAAAGTTAAGGATAAAAGTTATATTTGATAACCAAACCTTAAACTTAAAATAAAGTTAAGCATAAAAGTTAAGATAACCAAACAATCTTAACATTTAAAGATTATCAAACAAGAGGTTATCACTATCCTATATATACCACATTGCTAATCAAAAATTAAAATGCTAATTCTAAGTGAGAACTGATGTTTCACCATTACAGCTACATGAAGTGTTATAAACAGAATGGGCCATACAATATCGTGTTTATCATATGGGGCTATGATGTGGTCTTGTGGTATAACAACCGCTTTCGGATAGGAAGGTCCTGGGTTTGAGCCTCGCTTAGCGCAGAGTTGAGTCCTTGGAAAAGGCTCTTTACTCACATTCTCTCACCATACTCAGGTGTAAAATGAGTAGCGTTGCAACTGTCATAAAAAAATAATATTGGAAAATTGCTTAACAGGCGTCATGTTTCAATCTACATGTTACATGTTGCTGTTGGTCAAGGAACCTTTGTAAAGTGCTTTGAGCACATTTAGTGGATATTGCGATATGTAAAAGCCCCATGTTTTTTGTTTTTTTTTGTTTTTCTATGGAATCCAATCAATAAAAGGTTAAAACAAATTGTAAACACTTGTCCATCATTTTCTGCAACTGTTTGGAGTGGTTTAATGTTTACAGAATACATAATTAACAATACACAACAGAGAGATGATTTACAAGGAAAAAACTATAACTATATATTTGACTGCTTCCTTCCCAGTCAAGAACTCCAGCCAGGGCTGGGATAAAAGTAAGTATCCCATCCCAAGACAAAGACAAATATATATATATAGGGGGGATAGAAGACACAGTAAGTGCCTCCCTGCCCATTTTGGGAGGTCAGGAACTCCACCCAGAGTTTTGACATCAACAGTAATACTGAAGAGTGGCTTAGTCATTCAAATTATTATGTATCTATAGGACAAAAGGAGAAAAAAAAAGGGGAAGACAGAAGTTTCTAGCGGCTAAATATAAATTTGAATAAAATCAAAATTGAATATACAGACACAATTCTCCAATCCAAACACCTCGGTTCCCAGCATTTTGTCCTGATTACAGAGACATTCAGACACATGATAGTGGAATCAGTCCCTTAAGTGTACAAATAAAGTTTAATAAAAATCCGTGCCCAGGCAACATGTCCGGATAATGGAGACATCTGGATTGTAGAGTTCCGGATTAGAGAGATGTGACAGTATGTCTAATATGGAAATTGCATTTTTGATTTAAAATATGAGATCCAATGCCTCGAAGCGATAATATGCTGGGGTGTTTTGGATTGTGGAAATTGAAAATAAGATTATGAGACCGAAATTAAGATTTTATGATTTAATGATGAGAAGAACTAAACTAAAACTAAAAATTAAATTATCTTTATTCATCCCAAGGAGGAAATTTGTCTTTAGGGTCTATTTCAAAGGGGAAACTGGAATAACCCAGGCATCAGCCGAAGTGCAGCTCCGCAAACTGCGCAAGGGTGAAATGACATGTTCAAGGCCACATAGGGCAGCAGGTAGTCGAACTTAGTACCTTGAAGCAAAGATGGTACTGTTGAGCCACACTGCCCCATAATTAGAGATATAAATAATAATGTGAAATTGAATGTAAGCTTCAATTTAATTACAAAAACAGATCAAATGAACGTTTCGGGTTTCCCCTTTATCAACAAAATGGGATGAATGAAACACCACAGATAAATGAGATGATGTGGTAGTGGCGTAGTTAAGATGATTCATCTCAGTTGGCAGAGCACTCGCTTCATGCATAAAGGGACCAAGATCAATCCCAGATGCAGTCGAGATTTTTTTCTCACCCTCCTTCCCCCCCACCCTTGTCCCCCTCAGCAGTGATTGGGTAGCTGGTTCTGTTAGATTTGATGGAAAGTACTTTGCAATAGACTAGCAACCTATCCAAAGGATAGTAAGCAATTACTATTGTCTGTTTGACCCTATAGAAACCGGGGTAAACACCGCCTTCATGGGCCTAATGTCTCTTACGGACTAAGTGAGAGAAGAATACAGTGGAATCCTGATAACACCAACACTGCTGGACCAGAAAGATTGGTTGACTTTAAGCAAGGTTGACTTTAAGCATCGTCAATGGAACACACTTTGGTAAAGAACAGAAAATTTGGGACAAACACGTGATCTGAACTTTAAGCAGAAGTTGATTTTATGCAGATTCTAAGGACACATATCGATGGTCAACTGATCAAACTTCTGAAGTCTATATACGAGCTAAGCAAAGCTTGTATGTGGACTTCAGAGTTTTGATCCCCAATCATGAAAATCGGCACTTCAGAGGTTTGATCCGCCGACTATCAATATAGGAAATTAGTAAGAATGTCCCAAAGCATTGTATTTTTGTAGAGGTGACTGCTATGCAGAATTGGCTATTGAACTATGGTTATCTTTTTAAAAAAAGACAATTTCATAAAAAAAAACCTCAAATCATTTCAACGCGCCGCCTGTAAAAAAAAAAAAAGATATAATACTAAAAAGTGCCAATTTTATTATTTTTACAACTTACAACATTATTTCAAAACTTAATTCAATAAAAATGTAATATATTTATGAAATCTACACAGTATTAAATACACAATGCCTTGACAATCTTGTGATTTTCAGTCAATATGCTTAAAGAAAAATACATAAACAGATCAAAAAGTCCCTTGATCAATGATTCAACCAGTTTCTCTACTCTTGCTTTTTCTTTCTATCCTCCTCCTCCTCCTTCTTCTTCTTCCTCCTCCTTCTCCTTCATTTTTCTTTCTTCTTCATCATGGTTACAAACAGTAGAAAACAATGACACACAAACATACAAGACGTACCGGTGAGGGAGTTAAACCACCAAGCGAGGACACTAGGATTATAGAACCACCAAAATTCAAAGCAAAAGAAAAACAAACAGGCAAACAAACAAACAAATAAACCTTGTACCTATATTTCATACCAAAACAAAAACAAATAAATGAAAGAACAGCATGATACAATTCTAGGGGTTGTAAGAATTACAAAATCATCACAGCAAAGATATCATAGTTTGTCATACAAACAAGCTGCAAAACAAATTGCCAAAAATTCAAGCAAATTTCAGGAAAGAAAAAAAAATAAACGGACAAAAGCCAGAGTCGGGGATTGCAATTTGTCAAGCATAACCCAAAAACATACTCACTTCAAAGGGTACAAATGCAGCAATGGATGACACGATAATGATTGAACCAGATCTGAAAATGTCCACATCCACAAAAAACGTACAAACATAATCGTGTGTGTATCATAAATAATTCTAGACAACATGTCTTAAATATCTCTTAAGTTCTATATGAAACATTTGAGAAAAACTTTATAAAGTTAGATGTTTAGTTTTAGAAGATGAAATGCTCTTGCATTATTTTAAGCTCCATGGAAAGGATAAGTAAGAGAGAGAGACAGGCCAAAAATTACACGGAAACAGACTCTTAAAAAGGTGAGGAATATTGTTGACATTGCTGATAGATGACAAATGGTCAAACAAGAACTACAGCCATAAACAGAGAGGAATAGAGATTGTATATAGACATTATAGATGCCTCTGTTCACAAAGTGGATAGTTTCTCTGTAAACAATGCAAAGATGGATCGAGATAGATTGAGTTCAAGGCCTGCAACACTCTTGGGTGAAAAGTGCCTACGGTAATTGAAAAGTAGAACAGTGGAGCAAAAAAAAAAAAAATGTGAGCTTTAATTAAGCATGAGATCCATTCAACAGGTTCAACTTGCCTTACAAGGGAGCCAAAGCCAAAAGGTACTTATATAATTTCTTTTCTACAGAAACAATGGTGGTTGGACCAAGTACTCATTTTACACCTGAATAATGTGAGAAAAGGTGAGTAAAACTGTCTCAAAGGACATTATGCCGCCACTTAATCTATAGTTCAAGAGAAAATTGAAAAATTCTAAAAGTTGGTTACAGTGCAGCACTACAAAATGAGCTAGGGTGAGTTGACTTGCTTTAGGCTACACAAAATGACAATTCTCTGTCAAATTACTTGCTTCTAGGTCACGCTGCTTCAGGATGTAAAATTTACAAAAAAAATATATGTAAAACTGAACAATATCAACATTAATTCTAACACTAACATCCATTTTTTTAAATGGGTGTTTTATACCAATCTGAACATGTTTGACCAGCATGTAAACAAATCCAAGGCCTTACTCAGCTTTAAATTGGATTTCACCACGGGCCACCCTGACCTGGATCTCCTCTCAATATATCAGATAGTACCATGCAAGATAACAGTGTCCTATTGAATGGTAAGCAAAACTGGGCAATTTTATTATAAACTCTGGGGGGAAAAAAGTATTTAAACGCATTCTGAGGACCAGTCAACAAAGTGTCTGACCAGCATAGAAAGTAAGCCAGTTCCAACTCAGAATTACACTAGATTTTACGTCACATTTTCCTAACCAGGATCTCCTCTAGATTTAGGGGAAAGCACCACCGCCCACTCAACCCGAAGCAAGCGGTTAGGTCCGCACTTCCACTCAAAAGAAATTGGAACCAGTTTTGGACTCTATAGCAATAAAGGACTACTTTTAAGATATAAATTTTAGTCACTTAAAGCTAATGATGACAATACACTGACAAAATCCATGTCTTTGGTCTTATAGAGAAACTGCCAATTTACCCTCTCTTTTCCAGCTCTGGGACCACCTCTTGGCACAGCATAAAGGACGATTTCACATTGATATCAAACATCTGTTGGAGGCACAAAAAGGACATTTAGCAATAAGAGGGTTAAAATTTGTCAGTTATATTCATAAAATCTAGTATCGTATCATCTAGACAAATTATTCCCCCCCCCCCCCCCTTCTTATTGCAGTGGAGTGGTAAAGATCTCAAAATTCTCTGCTACCAGCTGAGGGAGGATGGATGGGCTTCAATTATCTATATTTTAGATTGTTCTGGTTTAGACGGTTTTAATTTAAATATACTTCAATATTCCTTTAAATAAAAATAAAGTCACTACAAATATATGTGCCCATAAGATGAATAAGAAAATCCTTTAACTTAAAAAGTAAATAAAATGAGAAAAAAAAAATCATTAGTTGATTTATATGCTACCCAGGGCCAATAAATTTACTGACTGCAGCCTGTGTGCAATCCAGGATTTTGTGAACCACTGATCTTAATTCAATTTTTCATCCCTGCCCCCTCCTTGGCACTAATCATAGTGTAGTCAATATGCCAAATTTCAAAATTACAATGAAAATATATATAATACAGCATTAATGGTTTGAGCACTCTTGGCCATATATAATCTCCCTATGATTTAATAAGCATGTACGCCAAGTTGTACTGATGAGACATAATTTGTCGAAACATACTGTCAGCAGATTGCTTTCTATTGGTTTATCTATATATACTTACTTTATCAAAAGAATTTTCTGGAGTCTGAAATGATAAAACAAAAATAAACAAAAAAATACAATTTATAATTATTTAAAGACAGCTTCAGATATGCAGCAAGCATATCCATTATAGAAATTAACCAATAATACATGTCTGAAAAATATTGACGAAGACGATAAATACTGGTCATTAATATTCAAAAATTGGACCATTCGATTTACATTTGTTTTACAGACTTATTCCATAAATAAAGAAATGAATTCCCTTTATTCATCCCATAGGGGAAATTTGTCTCTACAGTCTATCCCATGGGAAAACTGGAATAACCCAGTGCAACGCCGCAAACTGAGCTAGGGTGAGGTGACTTGCTCACGGCCACACAGCGCAGCGGCAGGTGATCAGACTCGGTAACTTTCGGGTACAAAGCAAAGACTGTACCGCTGAGCCACACTGCCCCCACCATGCTGCCAACCTTAGCCCTTGTAATTGTGTACAATGGAGAGTCAAAATATATGAGGTTTTGAAAAAAAAAGAGCGTACAATCCTAAAAAAAACAAGCAAACTGATAACGAGTGCTAATTCTGATGATAAGCAGTAAGACTGTACTAGCAATATAATAATTGATATTTAACTTAATAAATAAACATATAAACTTTATAGATGATAAAAATAGTATTGACTTCCAGAATCAACATATATAAATCTGATATGACTCAGTCATGCAATATTTTATTGAACTCCAAACTTGAACTTCAAGATCATAAAACAAAGATTGGCAACATGTCTTATCACTGTTCTTATTGCCATGACACTCATTCTCAATGAAGCTAAACCCATCTTCAATTATTATGATAGGTGCAGAACAATTCTATGAAATATATTTTTAAAAAAAGATCAATGTTGTATTGTTAAAAAGATTTTTAAAGAGGATCGAAAACTTACATCGATGGTTCGACCAAAATGGGTGCTAACAGCAGCATTGGATACAACAATGTCAATACCACCAAATTTGTCCACTGTCTGAAATGACATTGCAAACATGTTAATCTTTTTATGAGAATTTAAATTTTAAAAACGGTAGAATGGTAACAAGTTCCAAGTTAAGAGTATTTCTTTTCTCAGCCTAAAATCATTAAGTAATTAGTTTGTTAACAACATTATAAATTAGCATTCTTTTACGTCTTCTTTCCTTTTGCTTTTGATGTCCAATGTCATGTGTGCCTATACTATATGGTCTTTTAGTAGGACACTCACTTTCAGATCGGAAGGTCCTGGGTTCGAGCCTCATTTGACCCATAGTTGGAAAAGGCTCTTTACTCACATTTTCTCACCATACTCAGGTGTAGAATGAGTACCTGGCTGCTAACAGCATTGTCTCTGTCAGAAAAAATTGTAATATAACCTAACATGTATCATATCTCGTTCTACATGTTTCGTGTTGCTGGTGGTCAGGGACCCTTTGTAAAGCGCTTTGAACATGTTTAGTGGGTATTGCACTCTATAAAAGCTCAAGTTTTTTGGGGTTTTTTTTCATGATTTAGTTTCTGTCATGTCCATGAGAGTCTTTGTTTAGAGGTTTTGTTCCCTTGTGCTCCACAGTTTGTTTTGAGGAGAGGTTTTCTTTGGGCCATGTGCTATTTCTTTGGGTTTCAAGCAAAAAAAAGCATGACTGAACTGAAAGTTGCTGTCAACTGTCTCTATGACCTTTTTACAGTGCAAAATCCTAGAATTCAAAATAAAGTATTTTTATTCTGTTCATCAAATCTCATATGTGGATATTGTATACTTTTAAACATAGCACATTTCCACAAATTTGCAAAACTCAAAGTTCTTCACAACGTTTCAATAAATTCCCCAGCAAGCCAAATTATATTTCTATTTCCTAAAGAATCAGTTATCTGTAAGGCATCCTTTTCAAACTAAAAATTTATGATATCCATCAATGACTATAGACAGGTACTCATTCATACCTAAGTCGAGTGGGATAATGTGAGTACAGCAGACACAACACCAGGACCAAATTTTCCACAATAACTATCACCTATCCCGTCACAGACTACACATTGCTTGACTTTTGTGACAAGGCGAGACACAGTTTCATCGAGCCACCAAGCCACATGTATCCAATGCAACAGAAAGGGTTTGAATTTTTAACGCGCAACTGTGATTTAAATTAAATACTATCTTTTGAATATACACACACAAGTTCGGACTAAAGGCCAGAGGTATGGCCTATCTCAAACTATCAAATTAATATATAAAGTGTTGCTATTGGTTCTTGGTTGTATATTTTTACATTTTTGTGCATTTGCATATTATATTTATCTGTATACATTGTCGCCATAGATTCTCAACTTTGTGTGTTTATACATTTTCATGCATGCCACGTCTGTAAATAAATTTCCAATTTCCTGGATGAATAAAGTATATCTTATCTTATCTTATAGCACATTTTAATGACCTCTACTATTTTGTAAATGTGCCATGAGGTTTTCAGATGAAAGTTGCTATTATATAAGTTTAATCCCATTTACCATTCGTCAATATCATATCATATAATACAAGTAATAGGGCTTTAAAATGGATCAAGTGTTCCCTAAATGCCTATATTGGACATTTCACATTGCATTTTCTTTATGATAAAATATTGAAAAGCATAGAAGAAGATTAAAAATAAAAACAAACAAAACAATCCCATTCTTGTGATTGACATATTATGAATACTCAGTCATATATGAATTTTAAAGCAAACAGTTCCCTATCAAAGGCATATTAAAATTCATTAAAATCTTTAGCAATTTCAGTTTTAAATTTCAGACTGTTCCATGTTTTAGCAGTACGGAATATAAATGTATTCTCTTTCTAATTGAAACTGAGTATCTTGAAATAAATAATTTGAAAACATCTCCATGCGTAATTGTATCTGGAGGATAATGAATAGTACAATCTCATAATACAAAAACTTCCACTCACCTCCTTCAGTAGAGACAACCTATCTGATTTTTTCCCGACGTGACAAACCATCCCCTCTACGTTCATCTTTTCCTCCCTGAGAGTTTTCAAAGCAATATCCACATTGGCCTGTTTGCGACTGCTAATCATTACTTTGGCTCCCTCTTGTCCTAAACGTCTGGCAATAGCATATCCGATACTGTGAAGAACCAAGAAAATAGTAAGAAATATCAACGTACATAAATCCACATAACAAGAACGTGAACAGATATAATATTCAAAAGTAAGACTGAATTTCTTTCATATCATAATTTTCATTATTAATTTGGCTTGCCATTTCCTCTAAGAGAGCATGTGTGTCAGACTTTACCATTTTACTCTCTTTGTTAAAGTGAATACTAAGCCCCTTGACACTCTAGATTGCGAAGAAGGGAATTAAACGCCAATACATTTCTTGTTACTCGTCTTGTTAAACTGTTATGCACTCCATATTATTACATTACGAAATAATATATTAGAATAAAATCCAACCCAGTGTATACAGGATTAATGAAGCTACATACTAACCCTTCTGTTGATGCTGTGACCAAGGCTACCTTTCCAGTCAAACGTGAACATGAAGACGCCATTGTCAGTCTGGTTATAAATGTGGGCATCAGAAAGACATTAAAAAGAATTAATGTCAAACTAAATTTTAAAATATAAGAACAGAACATGTTATTCTTACACATAAAATAGTTATATTCAAGACAATAATACAATTCCAAAAACTTCTATGTTCATCTGTAAGCACATTTCCAGGTCTTCATTGTGCACCACTCAAAGCAGGATTCGAACCCAGGACCTTTCAATCCAAAGGCGAGTGTCATATCATAAGACCACATAGCCGCATAATTTATCTCCACTTCACCCTTCCTCACACCACCCTCATAGGGTTGCATGAGCAAAATTTCTTCCTAGTTATCCATTAGGAAGATGACTCATACTCGTTCAATATCAATCACTACTTCCATAGTGGGCAGGGAGGTACTTGCTGTGTCTTCTATCCCCTATATCTGTTTTCCAACTTGCTTTCTGTCTTTGTCTTGGAAAGAGATTACTTGGTTTTGTCCTGGCCTGAGTCCTAGCTGGGAGGGAAACAGTCAAATGCATAGTTATTGTTTTGGGAGATGATGTTTTTTTTCCTTGTAAATCATCTCTCTGTTATGTATTATTATGTTTGTTATTTTTAATGTATAATGTAAGCTTTGAGTGTATTCCTCTTTGTTGGATTTTGTGCTTGTGTCCAAATGAGACTTATAGGTGATCTCAAACTAAGTACATTGATGGTTTGCTCTTGGAATCTGCATCTGATCCCTATTTGTTCCCAGTTCCCCTTTGTCTTCCTTTCTCTTGGGTGCTTTAATTGTAATTCTAGAACTTTTTACTATTCCATTTTCTTCCTTTTTACTGGCGCTGATATAACCTAAATGTGTTGCAAGCGCCGTAAAACCCTTAAAAACAAACAAAACAAACAATCACTACTTGTAGTCTACTATAGCTGAATACATTCATTCCCACACAAGTTTTGCAATCGTTGTCACCGACTTGTATTTATTTGAGTTGCATATCTGATAAACCAAATTAACTTGTTATAGTTATGGTCTCATTGTTGTAATGGAAATTCTCTCAAACCAAGGCAAAATATTGTCCATTGCATCACTGCTAAATCAAGTTCATTATTGCGATCCGTTTTATCAAACCTTTAAATATGTGAATGTGTATGTCAGTTGTCGCCCATCTCATCAAAATAATTCAGTTTTGTTACAAGAAGAGGCACTTTCTAGAGTGATGCGACCAAAAAGTCAACTGAACTTACTTTAACTCCAGGGTCAATTCCGTATAAATGATTTTTAAAATTACAAAACTTCGAATGGATATCTATGTAAAAGATATCATCTTTCAAAATATCACAGTCTGACGTAGACATTTGCTGTGAAAATCCGTTTGTTGCTCTTTAACAGAAAAGTCTTTTTGAGGCACATCTTATACTATCAACTCTCAATCGACTATCGAGTGTTTGTTATTCAAGTGAATCACTTGAGTGAAGTGCAATTTCTAATATTGGAACAAAAATCAAAATCAGGCAATATACAAAGTAAGATTGTTTTAGGTAGGGGATTTCATATATAAATGATTTATATTCCTTCTCCTTCAAGGCGAAAAAAAAAAAATGAAGATGGCAATAATAGTACGCTGTGATTATCCCCAGACACCTGTCTGGGATTAATAAAATTCGTTATCCCCAGACACCTGCACATAGAAATAGGGAAAGTTAATAAAATATCTATAAAAACATAAAAAATTAAACAACATTAAAATCAGTTGTTACTACATATACACAATATGCGTCGACTTCGAAGTGGGTGTCATGGCCGAATGGCTTAGTCGTCTGCCCTGGAAGTTTGACCAGATCAACGTTGTGGGTTCGAATCCTGGTAACGTCACTTTTTTTTTTTTTTAAATTCCGTCTTCTTTTTACAGAACGTTGAAAAGGATAAATGTCCCATCTCTCTCTCTCTCTCTCTCTCTCTCTCTCTCTCTCTCTCTCTCGTTTTTTTTTTTTAGTTTCTAGCAGATATATTCATCCCCACTTCAATCTCAAATAGTGTCTAAAAAGAATAAATAATTAAAAAGCAAACAAACAGAAATATTCAGAGAGCGACCAAATGGTCAGATAGAGGAGAAAAAAAGAACAATAATTGTTTTAAAAATAAAAACAATTTAAGAAATTCATGCTCAGAAATGGAACATTTACATAAAGGTTTAGCATAGAAAAACTCTAGGTTTAGGTCAAAATATAAAAAAAAAGATAAAGAGAGATTTCCCATAATAATAATAATAATAATAATAATAATAATAATAATAATAATAATAATAATAACAATTATAATGATAATAGTAATAATATTAATAATAATAAGAAGAAAAATAAAAATAATAGTAATAGTATGATAATAAGAGTATTAATAATAAAAATAATATTATTATTGATAATAATATAATAATGATTATGATGGTAATACTAATAATAATAACAATTATTACAATTATTAATATTATTAATATTATTATTATTATTATTATTATTATTATTATTATTATTATTATTATTATTATTATTATCAATATTATCACTTGACCAAAAACAAAAAACAATAATAGATCTAGAGCAAATTAAATAATGAAATAATATTATCGGAGAAATAAAAAATCAACTGATTAAAAAGACTCTTGCTCGGAACTCGGAACAAAAGTGAAAACAATGAACGAGCATCAATTGGGAAGACAGAAAGAAAAAGTTTAAAAAAAAAAAAGTGTGTGTGGGGGGGGGGGGGGGGGGCAGTCGCGACTGGTTCGAATCTGTGCAGCTAAAAGGAGTAAAATGAAAGGTGGCCTAACCCACTGAGCTGTCTATCCACACCGCTATCGGAATATCTTAAATTCATATATGAGCTAAACATATTTCCTTGTTTTGGTAGTTATTTTCATCTCTGATTCGAATAAAAAATATGTTGTTGGATCTAGTTTTGTGGACGTGTGATACTAAATTGTATTGCCTTGTGCGAAGAAGACAGGAAAATAACAGGTGTCAGTTTTGGGCTTTGGGGCGAACAACACCATGGCCTAGGAATTCGTCCGCGAAATAAAAAATAATTCCCGGTCATCCCCAAAATTGTGGCCAGAATGAGCAAATTATAGAAACATGAGATGATCAATAAAGTTAACAGGTAGGTAGGTAGTGAAAATTTAAATGGTTGGTGGACTATGAACAGATTTGATGATTAACAACTTTCTTCCTGGTTGAAAATAAAAAGTCGAATTGCCAGTTTGACGTTTTCAGATCAAAGTAACAAAAGAAATTTCATTGATCCATTTGCTTTAAAACAATTTTTTTTAAAGAGCTGGATTTGACATTTGATCACTATTTACTTTCATCTTGTGTTAAATATCACTTGATATATTAACTGTTTTGGGACACAACCACTAGTATTTTTTCTAGAATATTTGGTATTTTTCACGCCTAGTTTGGCATTTTGCATAAAATCTTTCTGCCCACTTGCTACATGCGTCTGGGGATAACCAATTTTCTTTATCCCCAGACACCTGTCTGGGGATAACGAATTTTCATTCCAGACAGGCGTCTGGGAATAATGACAGCCATAATAGTAATAGATGGTGAAAAGAAAAACATTATAATGACATCACTTTCTGGGCCTGTTGGATGTTTACTTTTAACTGATGATATGATTTAGTTTTAAATTAAATCTCTTTTTTTTACTTCCTTAGAAGGACACATCGTTAATGTTGTCATCCTTTTAGACTTTTAGTTTGAGGACCAGTTGGCAGACAAGTGGAGGAGAAACATTCATTGCGCTGACTGCTGACGGCTAAATTGAAAATTTCCAACTTTTTCCGGTGAATGATTTTGCGATGCATGTACCTGATGAACAAGTTGTAATACTTGCCTTTTAACGACGTGTACATTTATGTAGGTCTGACATCCGAACCCACTTATGGGCCTAAGTTTAACATTGTTGTGAAACTTGAAATGTATTTTGTCATTTTTTTAGATTTCCATAACAACAATGAGTCAATGAGCCCATAACTATAAACATAAGTAAGGAATTGGGTCTATCAGACAGTGCGTTAACACTACATGTATACATTATATAAAAAACTAAAAAACACTTACTTGTATTTGCTTTCTGTTTTGCTTTACGTGTTTTGATTTGCAAGAGGAGTGACGATTGTCGTCGATTGTCGAGAGACGGACCAGGGTTGCCAGATTATTTTTCAACAAAATGCCAGGGGAAGACTCAAAAAATGCCAAAACACTAAAAAAAATGCCAAAGTCTGTTGACTCCCACCCCCACTAAGAAAACTACTCACTTTTGATAGACAATTTACTATCCTATCCTGGTGGCTTGCGTGTTTTCTTTTCTTTTTTTTTTTTTGAATTATACTAAATTTCCTGTTGGGGTAATTTTTTTACCTACTGACTACTAAGTGGAGTGCTAAACCACTACACCACGGTTGGATTTTAAGAATGAAAAAGAAATACATTAACATGACGCGTTTAGAAATAATTAAGAAAAGGTGTCATTTGAAGTATAATATACAAGAAAAGAAAATGCCAAATGAAAATGCCAAATGCCAAATGATTTTTTAAAATGCCAAACGGTTTTTAAAAATGCCAGATTTTTGGAATCTGGCATTTAAAATGCCAAACTGGCAACCCTGAGACGGACTGACCGAAGTCCTCCTTTCACTTTGAAGTGAAGGGTTACAGGTGACAGGTCAGAGTTCACATATTACTCTTGTTATGCAAGTTCTTTCCCTTTTCTTTAAAATTGGCACCTCGAATGAAGGCACTAATAATTTGTTCAGGGCAAATAAACTACTTGTTAAGTGACTCATCATCATCATCATTTACAACAATAGCAACACATCATCATCATCATCATCCTTCTCCTTCTTTTCCTCCCCCTCCTGCTCCTCCCCCTCCTCATGATGATGATGATGATGATCATCATCATCATCATCATCATCATCATCATCATCATCATCGTCTCTGTACTATAGGTTCTTGTAGAAACAAGTGGATTTAATTATTGACTCCTCAATCTTAAAAACTTGCATCAAAACCCATCGCAGACAATCTTTCTCAGGTTGATATGTGTTACTAAAAGTTACTAATTTCTTGATGGCGGTGGGAGCGGCCTTTAAAAAAAAAAAAAAAAAGTTTACGGCGTTAACCACATACTTCGGTCATTTTAGCGCCGGTGAAAAGTAAGAAGAAAGGAGAACAAAGTTGTAGATCTGAAGTGAAAAGCCCTCAAAAGAAAAATCAGTCAAAGGGGACTGGTTCAAACGGGGAACAAAGGATTCCACGATAATTCCGTCAATGTGCCTATATCGACATGATCTAAAAGTCTGATCCAGATCCACGCACAAGCAGAGGATCCCGATATGAATTACTCACGTGTTTAGAAAATACAAAATAATAAAAACCAAAATCATTATATTACATAACACAGAGATGATCTGCATTAAAAGAAAATATCATCTCTTAAAAAAAAAAAAAAAAGGATCTATACCTACTGTTGACGGCCAGGTACTCATTTTACACCTGAAGACGGTGCGAGAATATGATTAAAGAGCCTATTCCAAGGACTCAACTGTGCGTCGAGCGAGGCTTGAACCCAGGACCTTCCGATCACATAGCCGCACAAACATGGAAAGAGTAGACAGATATAGGGAGATGGAGGACACAGCTAAAGTGGCCTCTCCGCTAACCATGAGAGGTCAGAAATGCTTTGCCTTTAAGGGTTCTATTGCGCTTGCGATACGTTTCGGTCATAACAGTGCCAGTAAAAAGGAAGCCAATGGGATAGTCAAAAGTTCTAGAATTAAAATTAACGCCCTCAAGAAAAAAAAAAAAAAGAAAGGGAAATTAATTGGTCGAATAGGGAACAGATGTAGATTCCAAGTGCATACTATCAATGAACTTTGTTTGAGACCACATAAGAGTCTCACCTAGTCATCAACAGAGGATCCCGCTGAGAGGAATACAATCACTTACTGAATATATCCAAAACAGAAGACTCAACTAACAATATATATAAATATAAAATCATCTCCGAATACTAATACTAGACATTAGACTGTTTCACTCTCCAGCAAGAGCTAGGACAATACTAAGCAATCTAATTCCAAGACAAAGACAGAAAGGAAATTGAAAAAAAAAAAAAACATATATAAAAGGATAGATGACACAACAAAGCCTCCCTGCACACAATGGGAGGTCAGAAGACCCCACCCTGTTATTGAATAACTAAATTATAGTGTAACATCAAAAACCAAAACAATATCGTTTCGTCTTTAAGAAAAATGTTTTTAATGAATTTCTACTCCTTCATCTCTTTTTCTCTCGTACTTTTAAAACTACAACAATAAAAAATAGCAAAACAAAATATCAGATGAAAAAAAAATGAATAAAATACAATGGAATATGAAAACAAAGGCTACAATTTTTTTAAACACATTACGAAATCATGAATTAAATCAAAAGAAAATAATGAGGTATCTTTCCAAGAAAATAATATTACATCAACTATTTCTATAAAATAAATCAAAAGTGATTATTGTACCTAACATAGGTAAATGAAATGTCAACGTTACAACCACCACAACCACCTCCATCATCATCATCATCATCATCATCATCATCATCATCATCATCATCATCATCATCCCCACCTCCTCATCATCATCATCATCATCATCATCATCATCATCATCATCATCATCATCATCATCATCATCATCATCACTGTCGTCGTCGTCATCATCATCATCATCATCATCATCATCATCATCATCATCATCATCGTAATCACCGTCGTCGTCATCGTCATAGCATTCTCTATTTTTCTACCTCTTTTATATTCTCTCTCTTTTTCTCTCACTCATTATTCTCACTATTTCACCTTACCCCCCCCCCCCCCCCCCCCCCCCCCTCTGTATGTCTGTCTGTCTCTCTCTCTCTCTCTCTCTCTCTCTCTCTCTCTCTCTCTCTCTTCTCTTAAATATCTTTACCTCTGCCATTCACAATTCAAACACTCCTCTTTGGCATACTAAATAATAGCGGTTTATATTACAACAATAACATTAACAACAACCAATAACATCTAAATCTTACGCAAATATTACACCAACAAAATTGAGTTGGGGAGCAGTTTTTAACCAACTAACTACCGTACTCTGGAAAACTATAATAATATTATTTGAAAATATGGCCAGAAAATTCGTCCTTCAAATATCGATGGGTTTAAGTGACCTTCACCTTGGCAAAAATTCTCAAACCTGGTACTAAAGGAAGACTTTGGCGAAGTCCTATGTTTGAGATATTTTTCCTAGATGTGGGTCCTATAAATCGATCTGTATTTGAAGGATGTTTTCTGGCCAAAATGTTTAAATACGTGGTTTTCCAGAGCATGGCAGTTAACTGGTTAAAATGCTGGGAGACAGGAACCTATTACTTTAAACTGAGACTCATTACGCACAGTAGAATCCTGTTAACGCCAACATATTCAGACCAGAAATATTGGTTGACTTGAAGCAAGGTTGACTTATAGCGTAATATCCACTACACCTACTCCAAGCGCTTTACAAAGCCACCAGAAGCTAAAAGATTCACTATATTATATAGAAAGAAGATGACGTCACTCAGGCCTTTGTTATTGTATTTTGCCATCCGCGTTTATGAGTAAGTCTCACTTAACTGTATAAACCAGCCTATAAACGTTCCATGTTACACATAGTTTTGTGAGTTGGCCCGTTGTACTTCCTGATGGCAATGTTGTGAGTTTATTAGCCAAGCACACACTATCTATATTTAATTCATATATCTACAGTGTTATTCTCTGTCTCCACAGCTCTCAATTACAACACATTTTATTTAATAAATTAACATAGGAATAATAATATTATGGTATAGCGACGTGAGCATAATATTTGCAGATCTGATAACCGAACCCAACTATGGGCTTGATTCAACATTGTTGTAATAGACAATATTTTGCGTTGGTTTGAGAGGATGTATTTCCATCACAACAACAATGGGCCTATACGAATTGGGGTTATTAGACCTGCCAATAAGTGCATATTGTGAGATAACATTACAGTTCAATCTACATGAATTGCAAATGGACGGAAAACACAATTGGTTATCTGGGGTGTCAGGACTATTTCTCTGGTGGCGAATAATTTGGGTCTCTTGAGAGATAAAACTTAAGGGGCGGTTTAGGTCTTTTCTAAAAAGAATTAATAATAATTACCTATATTGGGCGTTTTTAAGCATTCCATATCATCATTATAAGTTAATAAACAACATTTTTTAGTGAAAAATATAAATTATCTGTATTGATACCCGTTTTGCGACCTAGTCTAATTTGGGGGATGTGAATTTAAAAAAAAACAAAAAAAAAACATAACAATCTTGTGACAAACGTTCCACAAAAACTTATGAAGGAATGACCTCCATATTCTTCCTTCTTATCAACATTGTAGCATCGTATGTCGCCATAGAGAAATTTTACAGCTTTAGCTTATTGAATTTTTATTAGAACATTACAAAATTGAGAATCAAAATGTTATGACAAAATTGATATAAAAAATATATAATTTGGATTATAATTCAAAATACACATACCTTATTTTAAAAAAACCCTCTCACTCTCTATGGTGACATAACACATAATCTCTGTGATAATTGCGGAAATTTTCAGACAATTTCATTGAATAGATTCTGAGACACGTTTACCACAGTATCCCATACCCTTAGAAAAATGACATAATATTGAGAAAATAGCAAAATAGCTTTCCATTTTTCACAATTTTCTTACTACCCATACCCTTTTCGATTGTGTTTTTCGTGTCTTTATATCATATTTTAAGAAGTTGGACTTCAATAATATTATTTCTAAGATAATAAAATAGCGTTTTCCACCAAAATCTCAAAATCAATTTTTTGAAGGACATACATTCCTAATAATTAGACCCAAACCGCCCCCCTAACTATCATCAGAGATGCCAACCTCAAGAATCAGAAATAATATATAAAATGTGGGGTGCTAGGCTATTTGTCTAGTCGCGACTGATTTGGTCACGTGAGGGACAAAACTTAACAATCATCTGAGATGCCAATCTCAAAATACGGAAATGGGGAGGAATTGGGGAAGAAAAAAAAGAGTAATTTCCAAAACACAATGTCAAATTAATCGCACTCCCCATTTCTGTTCACAATTTCGTGACACTGTATAAATATAAATGGATACAAAGAAATAACGGTAGTTAGCCAAAACGTAATTTTCGAAAATTGTCATATTTTTCATATTGCCACCATTTTCACGTTAAAAATATGTAATTTTCATCATAGATGCCTTCTCTGTATCAATATTGTACTCATAGCGAAGTTATAACCAACTTATTATGTGACAGCTATTCAGTTCCGCTATTTAAGTGGAGACGACGGCTTCGCCCACTTGCGCTAGTTAAGGTAAAGGTTCTGGGCCTGCAGAGTATCCGGTAGCTGGGGTGAGGAGATATCAGTCTTTTTCTGATAAGCTTCTTTTACTAGCATCACGTGATCAAAGTACACCCTTATGTTTGAGACCAAAGAGCAATCGGTGTCCTTTTTTTTTGCCAATATTCTTGAATGCACGGGATTTGCCACATAAAACTATCTATCCTTGTAGTGAACCAAAACAACAACAAAAATCCTTTCTATCCGTGTAAAGCAATGATGTCAATTTATACGTTAATTTGGTAGACAAAAAACATTTCAACGTACACATGTCGTATGGAGTGAATGTATTTGTTGCTGAATTCAGTCCCTTGATTGGTGACAAAATAATAACGGAAACACACGGGACTGTCACCTAAGTGTTTTGGCTTGGGCTTATACGTTGGTGTAACTTCTTGATATTTTCGTTCACTCAACGAAACCATCAAGTCTTGAGTAATATTGTTTGCGTCTAAGTCGTCGTCATAATAGCATTCACTGTGTTGGACATACCTAAGGGACAAAACCAGTGCGAGATACATACAACACGATGTAAGCTGAAAATGGGACCAATCAGATCTATACGATCCTATAACCGGAGCTTGAGTTTTCAGCGAAAACTCTCTTCAAAGATGCTCGCAGCCATCTAATTTTTAATTCAGAGCCGTAATGCAACGATCCCAAAAATGCCTGGACACCCCAGAATGACTTTGGCTTATTTTGACTTAATCATTCTTGCAAACAGCACCAATGATTCAACCCATATTATCTAACCACACACAGATGGATCTAAGTCACAGTCCCTGGAAGAAGGCGCTAAAAAAAGCTTTCCATTCTCGCATACACACAATTGGTATATATCCGTGCTAGATGATGACGAGGATGATGATGATGACGACGAAGACGATGACGACGATGATGATGGCAATGTTGCTGTTTTTGGAAGATTTTTCATATAGACTTTTTGACTGAGGATGTGGACCTGTAATGAGAGGGAAAAAAGTTGTTATTATTATACGCCTTTCGTTTTGGGGGAAACCCAATTTTACAATTGTGTAATAGAAACAATAGTAGTGGTGCAAAACGTCCACCTTGATGATAAAATTTGAAAATGGATTTACTCTAATTAATTGGACATTCCACGCTTGTTGGGCTGAATAACAACTGGTAGTCGAGATAACATCTTGTGGTGTCAATATGAAGACAAAGAAGCTGTAACTTTCCGGGAATATCCTTTTAAAATTAAAAATTAAGAAGGCCGCCTCCCCCCCCCCCCAACCCACCCCACCCCCACCCTCTCCTTCCCTACTTGGGGTCCCTATAATCCTTTGTAAATTAAAAAAAAACAAAAACAAGTTAGCAGTTCAAGATTTTTTCTTTTACTCGAAACGCATCCCATTTTATATCATTGCGGCCAAGTCGACAGCGACTGATAACCACGAATTTGGACGCATGATATCAATCTTAAACAATCGACATTTACAGTTGGCATACTTATTACCGAACAATACAATGTTATAAACTGAATGATGGAAATCCACGAAAGCTTAATGGCCGGTTTTGGGTGAAGACACATATAATAAATTGTTGTCAATATGGACAACTGTACTTTCTAAGACTTTTTGAAAAGAAGACGCTTTGGCACTCTTTTTCACACTCAACTCAGTTGGGAAAGAGGAGTCCCTATAGCTCAATTTATAGAGTATCAAATTCAGCGATAAAATGCCCTGGGTGTGTTAGTATTTTTATAATTGGATATCTGAGTTAATAAAATGGCCAATTCAACTACCAATTACCATTTCACCTTTACCATCTACCATTACCATTCACTATTACCGACAAGTGAATATTATATGCGGGACTGATATCCGAACCCACTTAAGGGCCTTGTTTAACATGTAACAGTGTTGTAATGGACAATATTTTGTATTTTTAAAAAGAGTTCCATTACAACAATGAGCCCATAGGGAATTGGGTTATCAGACCTGTAAATAAGAGCACGTCGACTATTACCATTCAGTTTACCATAACCATTGGTGTTTACGATTGAGTGAATTAAATTAAAATATCAACCTGAGCTTTTTTCTGTTTCTTTTTGTTTTCTTATTCGTTTGTTTCAGTTTTTTAAACAGACATATTATCTAAGCATTTTTGTACAAAATACAAATTTTGAACGAAAAATAAAATTCAAATATAATAATCAAATTATATTAATATAATAAATACAAACATGTCCAATAAAGGCAATTCATGTGAGGTAAACAATGCTCAGTTTGGTTCATGGTATGAACATCAACACATTTACAAATACAGACACAGCCATACACTAACATACACGCTTGTACATTGTTTCTACACATGTATACAAAAGAAATGAGCGTACATACAAACACATATACATACATACATACATACATGCAGACATACATACAAACCAGCATATCATCGTATATGCATGCCTTCATACATACATACATACATACATACATACATACATACATACATACATACATACATACATACATACATACATACATACATACATACATACATACATACATACATATATACAGGCACACAGACAGACAGATAGAACGATACGATATATTTGCTGGGACAGCAGATAACCATATTATAAATATAGTGTCTTATATTAAGAAGAATATGGCAATGATTGTGATGATGATGATGATGATGATGATGATGATGATGATGATGATGATGATGATGATGATGATGATGATGATGATAACGACGGCGGCAATGTCGATGATGATGATTCACGACACTGCTTCTCGTTATTTTCATTGGTTGTCTCATTTTTCCACAAAAGATTTGTTAATTAATTTTATGGCGGTTGGAATGAAGGTTGCCTTATGTCGATTTGTCCTACATTTTGCTTCTAGATACCGTCTTCCATACCTAACTGTGTATGTGCTGTGCTACAAGTGAGATTGGTATAAACCCACAACTCTGCATTTTGGAGGAAACGGCGAGGGTAACTTTCACTGTCTCAGCTTTTGGATGTATCATCATCATCATCATCATCATCATCATCATCATCATCATCATCATTATTATTATTATTATTATTATTATTATTATTATTATTATTATTATTATTATTATCATTATTATTATCATTGGGGTGACTTGGTCGTCTGTGCATCCTCTTCTGTTACTATCACTGTGGTTACTATAAATATACTTACAGCTCCATGAGCGGAAGTGATATAAACACCATCTTTGGCCTTGACTTTGACGTCACCAGCATCCGAATTGACCCCGACACCTCCCATACCAGTGATTTGAACTTTGCTGGTGGAAGAATCAACCCTAGAGGGGAATAAAAAATAAAAAAAATAAAAGCATAAATATACGAAAAACTTTTCAAAAACGGTATTGATGCTTGCGTTTAGGTAAAATACTAACAGCATCCACCAGCCGGATATAACGTACCAACACACAAAACAATGTTTGACCTTAAACGTTTATAGCCTGATTAATAGAATTTAGTGAGAACATACCATAAAAATGGCTGTCTAAAAACAATAACAAAGAGCTAACTAACGGTTATTTTCTTTCCCTCTATTTTAAAGGAATATAAACATGAACATTTATTGGTTTTGTTGTTAAAAGAAGTTATAATCATTCACTTAAATTCAACATAGAAAACTTCACAAAACAATTAACGCTAATCATTCACATTTCTGGTGATTTTAACGTTGAAATTACTTTTTGGCATCTGCTTCGCTTCACCTTCATATAATACCGTTTTGAGACGATGGGCCACTATTGCAAACGTCAGAGAATTACTAGAGTCAAGACTATAGGATGAATTTAGTTTCCCTTTAACCCTCTTCTCTCTCTCTCTCTCTCTCTCTCTCTCTCTCTCTCTCTCTCCTCTCTCTCTCTCTCCCTCCTCTCTCTCTCTCTCTCTCTCCCCTCTCTCTCCCCCCCCCCTCTCTCTCTCTCTCTCTCTCTCTCTCTCTTTAATATATATATATATATATATATATATATATATATATATATATATATACATTAATAAAAATACACACACACACACACACACACACACACATATATATATATATATATATATATATATATAAATATATATAATATATATATATATATATATCTTTCTCTCTCTCTCTCTCTCTCTCTCTCTCTCTCTCTCTCTCTCTCTCTCTCTCTCCTACCATAAATAAACCCCACTCCCCTTTTTTAAAAAAATAGGCAAGTTAAAATGAAACATATTCACTCTCAAGCTCCTGTGCGTATACACTTATAATATTATGAAGTCCTCACGGGGAAGCAAACCTTCAGTGTTCTAATGCACATAACGTGATTCTGGCACTGAGCCATTTGCTTGGCAGAATTATTAAATGAAAAAAAGTATAACATTATAAAGACTTTTAAAAAGTAGCTAAATAGAGAGTAGTCCTTCAGAGACTTGTGGCCCATGGAGACGGAGTTTATCCCGGTTTCTAAAGCGTGAAACGGACAATAGCAGTTGCTTGCTACCCTTTAGACAGGTGACCAGTCTATCGCAAAGTACTTTCCGCCAGACCTAAAAGACCCAGCTACCCAATCACTACATGGTGGACAGGGGCGGGGGGGGGGGGGGAGAGAAAATATCTCGACTGAACCTGGGATCGATCTCGGTCCCTTTGGGTATTAAGCGAGTGCATGATCATCGGGACCCGCAATAGATAGAATGAAGTTGACGCCATTCGGGTCTTTGTTTTTTATTTTTGCCATCGGCGTTTATGAGTAATTCTCACTAAACTGTATTAACCAGACTATAAACATTCAAGGTTACACATAGTTTTGTGTGTTGGTCCGTTATACTTCCGGATGGCAATGTTGTGACTGTCTTAGCCAAGCCCATACTATCAACAGCTAAATAAAGACAGAAATAAAGGCAGGACGGACACAAGACAATTATTAAGGATATATGTGGCGTTTGGGAGTTTACCTCAATGGTTCTCCTATAGGGCTACGTACAGTAGGGGTGGACACAGAGCTACCAAATTGGATGTCACCTGATGATGATAAACATAATATCATTATCAAGTAATGGTAAAGATTGAAATATACATATGCATAGGTTGCGATAAAAAAAAAAGAAAAGACAAAACAAAAACAAAAAAAACCAAAAAAAAAAAACAACCCCCCCCCCCTCCAAAAAAAAAAAAAAAACTTGAAAAAAGTATGAAGCTAATTTCATGCAAAATAGACATTTAAAAAAACATCCAAAAATTTACAAGCAACAAAAACAAGACCAGAAGTTAGTTTTTGCCAAGTTTAATTATAAATATTGTATTCGTTAGGTATTATGCCGGTTAAACTCCCAAAGTCGTATAATAATCAAGATAATAAAGTATAAAGTAGATTCCAAACTTGCGTCTTGTTTTTAGCAGTGTTTTGTGACGAGTGTAGATGCAAATGTTGCTGCTTACAATGGTCAAATTCAATGGAAGTATCAATTTAATTAACAAAGACAGATGCTATGGACCTTTCAGCTTTCCCTTACTTTGTCAACGAAACACGATGGATGAAACCCTGAATGGGACAGGGAATAGACTGTTTCTTCGTAAGGAAGCGTGAATTAAAATAGTATGCAATTCATCTTCTTTTTAATGTGTAGCGCAGAAAAAATTTCCCCCCCCCCCCCTTTCCCCTTCTAAAAAAATAAAGCAAAAAGCAAACAACAACAAAAAAAAAAACAAAAACGACTTTCACAAATGGATTCTTGTTTTCAAAAGTATGGTAATTTGAACTCGTTCCCTAATGGCGCGCATCCAGATCGCGCTGGGATTGGAAATCCGATCAGAAAAATGTACAAGCAAGAACCCTCTGATACTGTGTCTAAAGGTGGGGGAAAATAATGAAAAGGGGAATGTTGAGGTGTAAAGGAGAATTGGAATAAAATGGCAAATTAGATTATATTGCCGGTCTGAAAAGATACCCCACGTATTAAAAATTTTGGCCAGAAAATTCGTCCTTGAAATATTGATCGATTTTAATGGCCCTCATCCTGTCAAAAACTCTCAAACATGGGACTTCGGGAAGTCTTCCCTCAGTCCCAGGTTTGAGAGTTTTTCCAAGATGAGAGTCATTTCAATCGATCGATTTTTGACCGACGATATCTCTGGCCAAAATTTTTAATACGTCTTTTGTTTTGTTTTATTGTTTGTTTCTTTCTCCAAAGAACGGCTGTATATGCTACAGTGTTTACCTGGATATGAGGCATCTTTGGTGCCCAGAATGACGTCATCCCCTTCGATCATCATGGTGACCCTCCCCCTAGAATCCTGGACAGTGAATTTGTCACAGGTGGCATCTACGGAATTGGTACCTGGATACAATATATTAAATAGATGAATAAATAAATGAATGAATAAATAAATAAATAAATAAATAAATAAATAAATAAATAAATAAATATAATAAATAAAAAGTAAATAAATCAAATGAAAAAAAATGACAAGGATAAAATGATAATTTTAAAATATAATAAAATTCCCTTTATTCATCCCTTAGGGGAATTTTTTCTTTAGGATCTATTCCAAGGGAAGACTGGAATAACCCAGGCGCCATCCGTAGTGCAGCGTCGCAAAGTGAGTTAAGGCTAGGTGACTTGCTCAAGGCCACACAACGCGGCAGGTGGTTGAACTAGGTATCTTTCGGATACGAACCAAAGACCATACCGCTGAGCCACGCTGTCCCATGAGGTATAATATTCTGTGATTTGGGAATTATTAGTAAAGATAAAGAAATATATCAATTGGTCATGGATAAAAAAAAAGAAAAGTTGTGTATAAAACATTCCAGATTGTGCGGCTATGTGGCCTAGTGGCGTGACACTCGCTTTCGGATCGGAAGGTCCTGGAGTCGTTCCCGCTATGAGCGGCGCATAGTTGAGTCCTTGGAAAAGGCACTTTACTCATATTCTTTCACCGTACTCCCGAGTGCAGACAAGATTTTTTTCTGATCCCCCTGTCCACCCAACAGTGATTTGGGTAACTGATGGGTCTCTATGATCCGGCGGAAAGTACTTAGCGATAGACTAGCACCTTATCCAAGGGGTAGCAAGCACTTGCTATTATCCGTTCACGTTATAGAAATCGGGATAAACGCCGGCTTCATGGACCTAATGGCTCGGAATGACTTTTTAAAAAAAATATAGACGGCTTTTTTCATGAGGAAAATTGAAATGAAGCACTCCTACCTTCCTATCCTTGTCAAAATGAACCATATGCTTAAACTTGGTTTTTCGTTTAACGTTTAACATTTGAATGCAACAACGAGTACACGTCGGTTATAGCCCGAAAGTCATCCTTCTTGGTATAAATGTGATGTTATGTATCAAGGTTTTTACTATTTTTCATTTGGGAGAAGAATTGTTATGAGCCCGAAATGACGTTCCGTCTTTGGTATTTTGTTCTTTTAAAAACTGTTATCGATTTGTGTGTACATCATTTTCCTAAGGCTAATGTCATACACTCGAGGTGCGTAATCGCTTATTTGAACCCTCGGATGAATTTAATTTTCTTCTGTGATGTGAGCCTACTTTGACCTTATTACCCTCAAAACCACAACAAGCGACACAATCAACTATTTGTTTATCTATCAAGTTGTTCTTTATTAATTTCTCAATTTATACTTTAATCAATGCATTAAAAGGCATTTTAAAACTTTTAATTGAAAAATATTGCAGGCATTACATGAGTGCTCGAAACCCAAAGTGGTTACAGATGTGGCCTAAGTTCCGTCTGTTTTCAGTTTAGGCTACTCAGATTGGAATTCTTAATAAATTTGATGAGATGACATTTGATATTTAAGAGGTTTCTCTTTTTTTTAAAAGGCTCGTCTTTTCATTTATGATGTAATTTAATGAGATGCTACTCATGAGGTTTTCCCCCTTTTCTGTTTTATTTTCATTTTCTGGAGATTTTATTTAGATAATAATAATAATAATAATAATAATAATAATAATAATAATAATAATAATAATAATAATAATAATAATAATAAATAATATAATAATAATAATAATAATAATAATAATAATATACTTTATTCATCCAAAAAAAACAAAAACAAATGGAAATTCGTTTACAGATGTGGCATTCATAAAAATGTATAAATATAAGGTTAAGAATTTAGGGCGACACGGCGACAATGTATATATATAATATATATATATATATATATATATATATATATATATATATATATATATATATATATATATATATATATATATACATTTTACAAAGTGAAATATGTTGTCCCTATGACCCCAGTTAGAAAAAAATGTATAAATATAAAATTATGAAATAATAGCGACACTTTATATATTAATTTATGGCCTATAATCAGAACTTGTGTACACTATGTCGTAAAAATACGCGCTGTCTTTGATTTTATTGATAAAAGACGACGTCTCCTCGTGAAGAACTTAATAAATTTGTGAAGGAGGTGATCTCATCCTTCATAACTTTCTCCAGTTTACTAAGACAAAATTTCTTTAAAAGTTCTTCCACATGAGATCGCAACAAAAATAAATCAAATATATAAATAAATTTGCAAAGAAAGAAATTTTTTTGTACACTCCAAGGATAATTCTATGGCATACCCGGATGCTCTAGAATATACCTGGCATGGCGGGATAAGGCGCCTCTTGTTCTTTATTTACAAACTTTTGATGTACACCGTAGCCATCTAGTTAAAAAGAAGTCTATTGGTGCTCTGTTTTAAAGTAAAATACTCACAACATTAGCCCGCCAAAAACAAAAACAAAACAAACAAAAAAACGAAAATAACAAATCAACACAAAAACAGCTTACATCTTTCCATTCTAAATAATATATTCTAGTGAGAACTAATCACCCAACTGGCGGTCTAAATCAATGACAAAGGACTGAATAACATCAACTTTATTTCATCTATTGATGGTATTGTTTTAAGTAAAATAATCACAACATAAGCTCGCTTGATAAAATGTACCAACACACAAAAAAAGAAACAAAAAAAAAAAAAACAAAAAAAAACTATGTGTAATCTAAAATGTCTACAGAATCATTTTATTTTTAGTGAGAACAAATAACCCAACTGGCGGTTTAAAAACAATAACAACGTAATGAGGGACCTGCCCTTGAATCTTATTATTGATGCTACGCCTTTAAGTAAAAACCTCACAACATCTCACGGCTAGGTGAAACGTACCGACAAACAAAACTATGTTTGACGTCAAACGTTTATAGTTTGACAATATATTTTAATTAGAACTAATCACCCAACTGAAGGTTTAAAAACAATTTAAAAAAAAACAGCTGAGTGATGTCCCCTTTATTCCATCTCAGCGACAGTGTTTTTGCCAAATACCCATCCCGACCCGGGTTGAGTTCATAGTTGTTTGACTCTCACCTAGAACAACTCGACTCTTCACCCGATTGTCTTGGTCTGTCTGTAGGAACTGTACATCCTTGTGGGACATCATGTACAG
>NC_088363.1:44725673-44748173 GCF_034508935.2 Berghia stephanieae
TAATTACAGGTCATCCGTGTTGATATCATATACATTGCAATATGTAATGGGAGCCCGTTTGATCGGTAATCAGGAAGTATGAGGTTCGAGCCCAGTCGTGAAAAAAAATCTAATCTATTTTTTTCGTGATGATTTTTTGTTGTTGTTTTGTTTTGTATTTTTTCTTACTGCTGTATTATTGTTTTGATTGTCATTGAAATGAACTTTTCCAAATCTCGTCAACTGTTGAACTTTCTCCCGATAGCCCATGGATTTCTATAATATACAGATGAAACGTTGATGGTTGACGATTGATTTACAAAGATCTGAGACAGCCACTTGATTGCAATACATTTGCATTGCTTTACATTCTGGCGCTTCAAATTTTAACCATTTCCTTACCAGCCATTTTCAGAATTTTCCCCAAAATTTTACACCCACCCAACACAAAAATAGTTTTTTCTTACTCATATAGAAAAGCAACAAATACAGTCTATGCATATATAATATTGATCAGCAAAATGAACACTACAACACAGTGTCACGTTTTATAGCTAAAATAAAACATTTTTCTTTAAATTGTGTGGTTGACAAAAGAAATCTTAATGTGACGATTTTCCTATGGTTGGTAAGGAGAGGATTAATTATTCCTTTTCAGTGCCTGCTTCAAGTTTTACTCTCAGGCAAAGGAAGTTTGGCGATGTCAATTTCCAATTCTGCTATAGATACTTTAAAATATCGCAAGCACGAAAAGGACAAATATCAAAGTGATAAATTAAAAGGGAGCAGCCATTGGTGTAATATAAAAATTCTGAATAGGTGTGTATAAGACAGTGCCGGGCAAAGCAGAAACAAAACAACAAATTAATCAGAAAACACTTTAAAAATCAGCCATATCTCAGTAATTCCAGCGATAATATGTGGACCAGTTCCCTAGAGCACCTCATTAATGAAACAAATAAAATAAAAACAAATAAGATTTGCCTTTATTCATCAGAAGAGAAATTTTACATTTTAATACTAAGCTGCTAGAAGGCCGATAAGACGTGCGGACGTGCGGAATACTTTTCTGCCGTTTGTTTGGATTCTATTTTATGTATACATATTGTTTTCAATGCTTTGTCATTAGCTGAAGAGGCATTTTCTTTAGCTCAAAACCTTCCGTGTTTTGTATTTTGTTCTTATTGCAAGCAATTATAATATTCATTTTGATTCATAAAATTAGACTTTAAGGTCTTTCTCCAAAAAGATGTAAGATAACTCCAAGTATCAACCTCAATGCAGCGCTGCAAAGGGAGCAATGGGGGTTAAGTTTCTTGCTAAAGTATGCACTTGAATGAAAGTTCGACAGCGTGGGGCTCGAACTTAGTATCTCCGAGTGTAAGTGTAATGTTTAATCAACTGGTGGACCGGACTGGAGCTGGGGGAGGGAGGGGGTGGTAAAACAAACATAATATCGACTACGCCCAGGATCGATCTCGGTCCCTTTGAGTATGTAGCGAGATCTTCTTATCTCCCAACTGAGCTATCGGGACCCACCTCACTCCCTAGTGGATATTGCGCTATACAATATCTCAAGTTGCTCTTTTTTTTTTGTTTACTTGTCTGATTAGTTTACAATGACGTAGCTTACTCACACCATGACTATTCTTAACCTGCCATGAAATGTAAGAACTAATGAAGTTCACCTGAAGTGGTTCCCATTACACCTGCCCTCTCTCTCTCTCTCTCTCTCTCTCTCTCTCTCTCTCACACACACACACACACACACACACTCTCTCTCTCTCTCTCTGTACCTCTCCCTACCTGCTTTCTATACATAATGCATTATCTCGGCTCTCCATTCACACTGAAAATCTAGACAACTAATCGGTAGAGTAAGTAGAACGGGAAGGAGAGATGGAAATTGAAAGAGTAGGAGAGATATCGTTTATTTCCCTTTTCCAAACTTAATTAATTGCATTATTTCCTTTTTTTTCTTCATTATTTGGCCCCTTTTTATATCTTCTTTATTTACTTTTTCTCATTCTGTACTTTTTGAAGCACTTAGACTGTTGGGGAGGCCCCAGTAGCTCAGTTGGTAGAGCACTCGCTTCACAAGCAAAAACACCGAGATCGATCCCGAGTGAAGTCGAGATTTTATTTTCTGACTCTCCTGTTCACCCAACATTGTTTGGATGGCTGGATCTGTTAGACCTGACGGAAAGTACTTTGCGATAAACTAACATCTTATATAAGGGATAGCGGTGAATTGCTGTTATCCGTTTCACGCTATATGAACCGAGATAAACGCCAGCTCCATGGGCCTAATGGAATTTGAATGTGGCAGCCATTGTTGATGTTTAGGCTTAAATAGTCTGATAATTTCCGCTTGAAGCTGTCTAAATCTGTAGTGTTCACACATGATTCGGAAGGACGTTCCGATTTTTGACAGTGCGTGATGCAAAGGAATTCTTGAGATCATTTAAATTTGCAGCTTGTTGTTTTAGTGTTTTTGAGTGGGGTTTTCTTAGAATGCATGAATTTCGTTGCATGTCTAGTTGCTCTGGTGAAAAGGTCGTCAGTCTGTTTGTAATTTTGAACATAAGATTTAATAGTTGTTCTTTCCGCCTGTTTTCTAAGTGATACCATCTAAGCTGTGTGATCATTTCTGAAGCGCTACTATAGGGGCTGTAGTAATTGCAGACAAATCTTGCAGTGCTGCGCTGGACAGCTTCAATTGCGTTTATGTCAGATTGTAGGCGTGGGTCCCAAACTGTACTCGAGTAGTCTAATATTGATCTCACGAGTGTAATGAAGGCGGTTTCTTTCAGGTTTGCATAACAGTGTTTTATGTTCCTTTTAATGAACCATAGCGCGGAATTTGCTTTATTTGTAATTTTGCTTATGTGTGCTTGCCATTTTAGTTCTTCTTGTATAATTATGCCTAAATATGGATTTTCTGTAACTCGGTCCAGAGTGTGATTGTTAGTGCGTAGTTGGATCTAAGAGGTGTTTTCCTGTTGGATGTCTCCATCTTGCCGCATTTTGTTTCACTGAAACGCATGGTGTCTGCTCATTGTTCGAGATTTTGCAAGTCTGCTTGCAGTTGGTGATTTGATGTGTCTGAAGAGAAGACAGTCACCCGCAAAGAGCCTTGTTGGAGATATTTCAGCTTGGGGAAGGTCATGTACGTGACAGAGGAAGAGAATTGGACCAAGAACTGTCCGTTGTGTTACACCCGAGTCAACTTCACAGGACGACGACGATGTAGCTTCGACGATAACTTACGGTGTTCTTTGTGTCAGAAATGATGTAAGCCACTTGTGGATATTACATTTTATACTTTTTTATTATAGAGTTTTTTTTGTGTGGGACTGTGTCAAAAGCTTTGCTAAAATCTATGATGTTCACGTCAGTTTGTCTTTTGTGGTTAAAAAATATATATTATAGGACATAATAGTAGTAAATATAATGATGTGAATGCGGTAGTGATGGTGGTAGATGTAGTAGAAGTTGTAGTATTAGTAGCAGTAATAGTAGTAGTAGTAGTAGTAGTAGTAGTAGTAGTAGTAGTAGTAGTAGTAGTAGTGGTAGTAGTAGAAGGAGTAGTAGTGGTAGTAGTAGAAGGAGTAGTAGTAGTAGTAGTAGAAGTAGTAGTAGTATTAGTAGTAGTAGTTTAGTAGTAGTAGTAGTAGTAGTAGTAGTAGTAGTAGTAGTAATAGTAGTAGTAGTAGTAGTAGTAGTAGTAATAGTAGTAGTAGTAGTAGTAGTAGTAGTAGTAGTAGTAGTAGTAGCAGTAGCAGTAGCAGAAGTAGCAGTAGGATCAGTAGTAGTATTGTGGGAGTAGAAGTAGTAGTTTAGTAGTAGTAGTAGTAGTAGTAGTAGTAGTAGTAGTAGTAGTGGTAGTAGTAGAAGGAATAGTAGTAGTAGTAGTAGTAGTAGTAGTAGTAGTAGTAGTAGTAGTAGTAGTGGTAGTAGTTTAGTAGTAGTAGTAGTAGTAGTAGTAGTAGTAGTAGTAGTAGTAGTAGTAGTAGTAGTGGTAGTAATAGTAGTAGTAATAGTAGTAGTAGTAGTAGTATAGTAGTAGTAGTATAGTAGTAGTAGTAGCAGTAGCAGAAGTAGCAGTAGGATCAGTAGTAGTGTTGTGGGAGTAGTAGTAGTAGTTATAGTAGTAGTAGTAGTAGTATAGTAGTAGTAGTAGTAGTAGTAGTAGTAGTAGTTAGTAGTAGTAGTGGTAGTAATAGTAGTAGTAATAGTAGTAGTAGTAGTAGTAGTAGTAGTAGTAGTAGTAGTAGTAGTAGTAGTAGTAGTAGTAGCAGTAGCAGTAGCAGTAGCAGAAGTAGCAGTAGGTCAGTAGTAGTGTTGTGGAGTAGTAGTAGTAGTTTAGTAGTAGTAGTAGTAGTAGTAGTAGTAGTAGTAGTAGTAGTAGTAGTAGTAGTAGTAGTGGTAGTAGTAGTAGTAGTAATAGTAGTAGTAGTAGTAGTAGTAGTAGTAGTAGTAGTAGTAGTAGTAGTAGTAGTAGCAGTAGCAGTAGCAGAAGTAGCAGTAGGATCAGTAGTAGTATTGTGGGAGTAGAAGTGGTCGAAGGAGGAGCACGAGGAGGAGGAGGCACAGGTGTAAGATAAAAATCTGAGGAGGTGTGCATGAAAAAGTACCTACCAGGCAGAGAGAAAGTAAAATACACGAACAAATACCCCCCCCCCCCCCCCCCCCTCCCCCAATCCCTTTCAAATATAATCAGCCTGCCTCGACTGGGCAGACAAGGAAGGCTGAATTTTTACATTTTTCTATGTTGGTATTCTCATAATTTTTTATTTATTTGTCTTTCTGCTTAGTCTGACACATCTTCTCAGACTTTTAGTTCTTCAGAAAAAAAAAAAAACAATCGATACGAGATGAGCAAAATAACAATCCAGAAATCTTAACTTCCAGTAGCAGCATTAAGAACAACAATAAACATAAGAAAAACAACACACAGAAACCACAGCTGCAGCTATAACATTTTCATGATGATGATGATGATGATGATGATGATGATGATGATGATGATCATCATCATCATCATCATCATCATCATCATCATCATCATCATCATCATCAACAACAACAACAACAACAACTGGAACTATAAAAATATCATCAAAATCAACAATAACAACATCAACAACAACAAAAATAAAGACAAACACCGCATCTGTAATTATAACAACATCATCATTATCAACAATAACAACACAAATAACAACAACAACCACAACCGCAATTGCAGCTATAACAACATCATCATTATCAACAACAACAACAACAACAAATCATCAACATCAACAACAAAAGCAATCTGAAGAATAAAGCCAGAGAGACAGAAATCCAAGTTGAAGCTAATGTGAAACATCGTTAAACTAATTAAAATGCCGTTTTCTCGTCGTCATGGAAAATGGGAAAAGGAGAGATTGTGTGTGTGCGTGGGGGGGGGGGGGGGGGTTGTAAAATAAACGTTTTTGGTGATGGGTAGATATAGATAAAGTGCAATGGGGTTTCGAGCAACGTTTTACCCCTTAATTTTATCATCCTCATTATACAAGAGAAACAAAAGTAAGAAAAGCGAACCCGAGTCGTTTTTGTTGAAGGGTAGACATGAATTACTAAACGTTTTCCCGTCATTGAAAAATTGAGGCCAGGAAGGGGAGAGGGGTGGGGGGGGGGGGGGTGTGTGAAAAATGAACGTTTATGGTGATGGGTAGATATAGATAAGGTGCAATGTGGATTCAAGCAAAGTTTTACCTCTTATTATTACCCCTCATTATACAAAAGGAACAAAAGAAGGAAAACGAACCCGAGTCGTTTTTGTTGGTGGGTAGACAGTAATTACTATAATTAAAATGTCGTTTTCTCATCATGGAAAGAGTGAGGCGGGGGTTGGGGAGGGGAGGGGTGAGGGGTGGGGGTGGGGGGTGCATGTAGTTTAGTGATAGGTAGATATAGATAAGATGCAATGGGTAATCATGTACGGTTTTAACATTTTACATGCGAGCTCCAACCTTACTCGGATAGGCCATCGCAATATTTTACCAAGAGAAGAAAAAGAAAAAGGAATCCGAGTCGTTTTTGTTGATGTTACATTATTATTACTATTAATATTATGATGATGATTGTTATCATTATTATATTATTATTATTATTATCATTTATTATCTATTATTATTATTATTTTATTATTATTATTATTATTATTATTATTATTATTATTATTATTATTATTATTATTATTATTATTATTATATTATTATTATTATTATTATTATTATTATTATTATTATTATTATTATTATTATTATTATATTATTTTATTTTATTATTATTATTATATCATCATCATCATCATCATCATCATCATCATCATCATCATCATCATCATTTTATTGTTATTATTATTATTATTATTATTATTATTATTATTATTATTATTATTATTATTATTACTATTGTTGTTGTTGGCTATCCCTTATTATTGATTTTACTTACGACTTGATTTATTAATTGGAAATATTATTTTCATGTATGAGTTATATTATTGGCAATTGTCTAAAAATAAACTTTTGAGTTGAACTGAATTGAATTGTAATGAGGAACCAGACATGTTTTTAACTATTTACATAAAGGATTCAATTTTACTTCAACCTGACCTCATTATATCTTATCAAGAGAAAAATCGCCAGTTACATACTGTTCTCTTGTTTAAGGGAGTGAATCTACCACCTAAATTTCTAAATCTGGGTAAACAATCGTGAACTCCGATATTTTAAACTAAAAATGAACTACAGAGCACGTTCAATGAAAATGCAATATAATATCGAAAACAAATAATCTTGGTATCCGTGGAAACGCCTGCGAACAAGCGCGATCTTGGATTTATATATATGCAAATTTTAAATCCCTGAGGCTTTTTTATTTATCAAAATATTTTCACCAAAATTTGTCTTTAGGACAAGAATAATAAGTATTTTAAGCAAACATAGTCACTATTTTATATCTAGCTTACAGGAAAAAAATATGAGAAATTTTTTTTTGTTTTAATATCATAATATAGCAAATTCACATATTCCCCCGTGCCCCAAGGAAAAGAAATCTTTTTTCTTTACTTTTTGTTAGCTAATGTAAACTCTGCTTCTAATTCAAAAGGTTAAATAAAATGCTTTGAAAACAAGGACTGAAAGTTTGAAGCTTTTATCTTTAAAAATGACTGAGTCTCATTGATTTAAATGTTAAAAATTTCAAGAAATGAGATAAATGGATTTCAAAAATATAAATTGCATCATTTTCCCTATCCGCCCTTGTTTATAAATTATATATTTTATTTTTTGCATTTTTGAAATAGTTGTATGATCTTAAATTAATTGCTAAAAAATAAAAAAGAGAAATGATTAAAGATAACAATTACTATAAAAACTAACCAAAAAAAAAGGCTCAAAGTATCGATATTTTCACAAAAGTCTGACCCACAGATCCCCTTAAGACTATAAGATCTACAGTTATAGCCAAAGTGTAACAGGTCTGGGATTAATAACATCAAATCTAATTTAGGTCTGTAGGTTTAATTATTGAGAGTAGAGAAAGTAGAGCGAACGGAAGGACAGTAGATGAGAATAAAAAGGATTTCTTTTTGGTCTTAAATCACACAAGCTGTTCAGTCAACCAATTAACTACTGTACAATGGAAAGACACGTATTTTGCCGTTGTTTTTAAAAACACAGTATATGCAATGTAAACCAAATAGCACATACCGTGTTCTTTAATAAAACTGCAGTATTTAAACATTTGGCGAGAAAACTCATTCTTCAAATATCGAATTAAATGACCCTCAATTGGTAAAAGCTCTCAGACCTGGGACCTCGCGTGAGGGTAATTTAAATCGTTCGATATTTGAATAAATGAAAACAAATTCTTAAATGTGCGGCTATGTGGTCTTGTGGTATGACACTGGCTTTCGGATCGGAAGGTCCTGGGTTCGAGCCTCGCTCGGCGCATAGTTGTGTCCTTGGAACAGGCTCTTTATTCACATTCTCCCACCGTACTCAGGTGTAAAATGAGTACCTGGTCGTTAACAGCTTTGTCTCTGTCGCAAAAAAAAATTGGAATATCGCCTAACAGGCGTCATGTGTCGTTCTCATGTTACGTATTGCTGTTAGTCAGGGACCCTTTGTAAAGCGCTTTGAGCACTTTTAGTGGATATTTCGCTATATAAAAGCTCAAGTTTTTTGTTGTTGTTGTTGGTTTTTTTTTTTTTTTTTTGGTAAATACCTGTCATCCCAGAGTACGGCAGTTAACTGGTTAACTGAACGGCTCTTGGGAATTCAGCCCCAAAAAATCAGCCTTTTTTTTCTCATCTCCTCCTTTAATCGGCTCTTCTTCCTCTACTCCCAATTTAATTCATTTGCTGTTCTTCCCCTGCGTCATAAAAAGCAAATATTTCCTCATAGTTGGATACCATTGTCAATTCGCATTGAAACAAAATTGTTTTGTTTCCTTAAAGCGAGCGTCTTTAATGCGTTTTAAAACGTTTTCCGTTGTCTGAAAATCTTATACCGGTAGGTTGTGGTACGTGTAAGGGAATTAGTTGGGAAGTTTATTTTTGATTTAATGGTTTTACTGCGCTTTCCACACACTTCAAATGATTTAAAGAACAATAAAATAATTATCAACTTTGTCCACAATTTTGTTCGAGCTAAATAAAAAAGCTATCTAGCTTCATTTCTTTGTGTTGTGCTTGTCTCATTTATTTCAACGTCTCAACGTGCATTCAGAAAAGAAAAAAATATGCCGACCCTAACATAACTACGTTTTGATGCTAGGTATAAATAAACATTGCTTAAGTTGGCATGGGGGTCCCGATAGCTCAGTCGGTAGAGCATTCACTTCACAAGCAAAGGGACAAGAACGATCCCTGGTGCAGTCGAGATTTTATTTTGACCCCCAAGTCCATCCAGCAGTGTTTATAGGTAGCTGGGTCTGTGAGATCTGGCGGAAAGTACTTAACAAGCAATTGCTTTTTGTCTGTTTCACGATAGAGAAACCGGAATAAACTCCGACTCCATTGGCCTCGAACCCAGGAAGGACTACTTTTTATTTTTATAGTAGGCATAACCTTCATGAATTGGAAAAAAAAAAGAAAGAAGAGAAAACGACTCACCTGCAATCCTTAAAGTCCAGGAGAAAAAAAAATATCCAAAGACTGTTGAAGACAGAATTTCACAATGTTGTGTTTTGCGACACGCCCTACCTAAATTTTTTGTCTCTGTATTGCTCGGATTTTAAATAAAAATTGTTCAAGATGTTTTAAACACAATCAATGCCAACATGCTTCGGTAGATAATAATCTTTGTTTTTTTGGGTTTTTTTTTACAGTGTGTCCTCAGTCTTAAGTTTTGTCTCCAACACACATTCTCGAACACGTAATAGACATTATTATAATATTGTTGTAATCTTCACACCGTTTACAACAAATTCAACTTCTTTTATCATGTCTGCCGTAATATAAAAAAGACTCCTTTTTCGAACGGTTTTAATTTAACTATGATTTAAAAATTCGTAATAAAGACACTCATTAATTATCTGCCATAATATAATATTATGATTTAAGTCACCAATACGATAATATTTTATTGAATTTTTTTTTCTTGTTACAGAAAAAAATAACTTTTACTCCTTAACGTCACTCATTATGCTTTGCCATTAAAAAAAAGAGCTCTAATAGAGCGCAATAATCCACTTAAAGTACTCAAAACGCTATACAGAGGATCACTGGCCAACAGCAACACGTAACACCTAGAACGACACAATACGCCGCCTGCTGGGCGATATTAGTTTGTTGTTCGACAGAAACAATCCTGTTAACGGCCAGTTACTCCTTTTACACCGAGTACGATGTGAGAATGTGAGTAAAGAGCATTTTGCGCCGAGCGAGGCTCGAACCCAGGATCTTCTGATTCAAAAGCGAGTGTCATACCACAAGATCACATTATAGTATAGTTAGCCGCACAATCGCGATTGCCGGTCCCTCTTTCCTGCTACTCGAACAACGAACATCATAAATTCTACTTCTCATTAGCGTCAGGAATATAATAAAATCTACACGAAAACATCTTTAAAACTACCTTAACCCTCTCCTTACCACCCGCAGCAAAATCGTAACATTTGTTACGACACAGTACATATATACATTTTAAAAAATTCAGATTTATTTTGTACATCACTAACTTTGAAGAATGATCTTTGTTTAATTAATAAGAACATAAGGTTGTTTTGTAGGGAGCTTGTTTGTGTTTAAAAAGGCAATTTTTCTGTTGGGTAAGCCTGCCATTTTGGGAGAAAACTGAAAATAATCGGTAAGGAGAGAGAGAATTTTGCTACTTTTCATAATTGGAAAAAATGTATTAAACTATCCAACTATCATTAACATGTAAAAACTAAAAACATTAACTTTGATACTACGCCTATAATTTGTCTCAGAAAAATGTAATAAATAGGCATGGGGTAAAAGTAACCCGGGTAAACTACGGATATAGTCGGTGTTAGGGTTGAGTGAGTTAACGTCCTGACCGTGGCACGCATCCAAAACGTCGGGTGCGATTCCTACTCATTCATCTCTCTACACATCATCATCATTATTATTATTATTCCGTCAGATTGCGATAGGCAGGACCGCCAAAAGGCCGAGAGAGCCTTCCCCTACTGGAAAGAAGGCGGTTTCCACTAGAATTACTGGGTCGAGTAACAGTATAGATAGAATGCGCTTGGCCATGGAGTTCACAACATTGCCATCCGGAAGTATAACGGACCAACACACAAACTCTGTGTAACCATGAATATTTATAGTCTGGTTAATACAGTTTAGTGAGAACAACTCACAAACGCGGATGGCAAAAACAATAACAAAGGCCTGAGTGACGTCATCTGCATACTATCTATAGCTAGTTCGAAGATGACGTTGCTCAGGTCTTTGTTATTGTTTTTTTTTGCCATCCGCGTTTATGAGTAATGCTCACTGAACTGTATTAACCCGACTTTAAACGTTCATGGATACACACAGTTTTGTGTGTTAGTCCGTTATACTTCCGGATGGCAATGTTATGAGCTTCTTAGCCAAGCGCATACTATCTATATATACGTGTCTTGCGAGCACTGATTCTGCTCGAATTTTAAACAAGAAGGAATGAAGTTGACGTCACTCCGTGTGTAACCTTGAACGTTTATAGTCTGATTGATAACATTTTGTGAGAGCTAATCACTAACAAGCTGTCTAAAAATAATAACAAAAATGCTGAGTGACGTCACCTTCGTTCCTTCTATTGGATTTAGACCGCCAATTGGGCGATTAGATCTCATCAAATTCTCTATTAACATTTAAAAGCTAAACGTTAGAATTTTATGCAGTGGTACTTGCAGGCAGTCAGAGCAAGTGAGTATTTTATCTAAACGTATCGTACCAAACGTGAATACTAAGCTGCTAGAAATAAAATTTAATGTAACAGTTTCAAACAAGAATAAAATATTAAACACCGAACTTTTCGGGTTAAAATCCCTTCTTCAGCCAACAATAAAAACGAATAAAAAAATAATACAGTACTCTCTCAATTCAACCATGCCGAATTCCAACACGATCTGCAATACGGCACTCTGGAGCTGAGTGACCGAATTTTATCTATTGATGCTGTGCGTTTAGCTAAAATACTCATAACTTCCGCCAGCCGGATTTACGTACCAACACACATACCTGTGTAACCTTGAACGTATATAGTTTATAGTCTAATTGATAGAATTTAGTGAGACCTAATCATACAAAATGGCGGGCTAAAAAACATTAACAAAGAGATGAGTGACGTCAATTTCCTTCCTTCTATATGATACGTCATTACCTTCCTTGCGTATCGGATTTCGGCATGCCCGTATTCTAACACGCTCCTTGACTTCTTTCGAGAGCATGCTGGAATCCAGCGAGTACTGCACTTCATGTAAAAGCCCAGAAAGTCTATTTAGATCTTACATGAGATGTTCCAATATTACACTGCCTGGTTATATCCCGAAGAAGGGTTTTGAGCCCGAAACGTCCCGTGTTAAGTTTTTTTTTCATCTTCTTCTTGCTGTTACATTCATTAATTGTTCAGGTTTAGTTTATATATAATAAACTGCTCACATCACTATCTACCTTTATATCGTATGGCCGGGCTCGCTCGAGGATACAACGTTTGTATGTCGTATGACAGGTGATATCGTTATAAAAGATAATGTTATAAAAAGATAAACAAACCGGGAGTGTTTTTGTTATACAAGGAGTCATAACAAGGGTGATAGCAGTAGCTGGAACCGTTTTATACGATGAAAAAAAACAACCTATTTCTAACACAATCAACAATCCACTGGAATGTTCATAACCATTGACCGCGCGCGGCATCCATCCTATAGATAGAATGCGCTTGGCCAAGGAGTTCACAACATTGCCATCCGGAAGTATAACGGACCAACACACAAACTCTGTGTAACCATGAACTTTTATAGTCTGGTTAATACAGTTTAGTGAGAACGACTCACAAACGCGGATGGCAAAAACAATAAAAAAGGCCTGAGTGACGTCATCTTCGAACTATCTATAGATAGAACGAAGTTGACGTCAATCGGGTCTTTGTTATTGTTTTTTGCCATCCACGTTTATGAATAATTCTCACTAAACTGCATTATCCAGAGTATAAAAGTTCATGGTTCCACAGAGTTTTGTGTGTTGGTCCGTTATACTATCGGATGGCAATGTTGTGAGCTTCTTAGCCAAACGCATACTATCTATAGAAGGAACGAAATTGACGCCACTCAGCTCTTTTTTTAAAATTGTTTTTAGACAGAGATTTTAATGATTAGTTCTCACTATATTATAGTAATCAGACTATAAACGTTCAACGTTACATACAATTTTGTGGGTTGGTACGTTATATCCTGCTGATGGATGTTGTGATCTTTTATACCTAAACGCATAGCATCATTATACAATAATTGGAAAGTTCGTATTACTAGACCACAGCATCTATCCTATCCACAGAAAAGCAATTGACTGTAACCGCCACTTTCACAAGTCAGTCTACATACTTTATTTCAAGAGCATCTAATTTAAATAGAGCAATATCCATTAACTCTTTCCTTACCGATCATTTTCAGTATTTTCCCCAAAATAACAGGATTATCCAGTAGAAAAATAGATTTTTAAACTCTCAAGCTCTCTACAAAATAACTTTATGTTCTTAGTAATTGGATTCAGTAGTCTGATGTCACGCCACCCCGCAACGGCGGTCATCTTGGTTCTAAACAAAGAAAATCATTACTTTTTATTCTTCATGCTGACTAGAACTTTTCATATGCCTTGTGATCAGAATGTGTAAAAGTCAAAATATGATCAAATTTATGGGGTTTTTTTCCTCTGGATACGCTTTTATGTTCGCCGGAGAAATATTTCATACGGCGTCCGCCATTGTTCCGATAGTTTCGAGCCAGTGTTACTAAGTTACCATGGGTCGTTAGGAAGGAAGTGACGTTACGACTGTTGAAGAGTATTTAACACATGTCATTCTTCAAAGTTTGTGATGTACAAAATAAATCTGAACAAGAAAAACGTATAATATTGTGTCGTAACAAATGTGACGATTTTGCTGCAGGTGGTAAGGCGAGGGTTAAACGTGCTCAAACCGCTTTACAAGGGCCCCTTAGTCAACAGCAACAGATTTAACAGGTAGGAAGAGACATGACGACCGTTAGGCTATAATATTACAATTTATCCGACAGAGACAACGTTATTAAAAGCCAGATAATCATTTTACACCTGAATACGGTGAGAGAATGTGAGTAAAGAGCCTTTTTAAAGGACTCAACAATGCGCCGCTAGCTCAGCGCTGGACTCGAACCCTGGGCCTTTCGATCTGGAAGCGAGTCTCATACTACAGGACCACATCGATACCTGGATAACCTTTGATGAGCTCCACCACTGTAAAAGACGAATGATATATTGTTACACGAGAACAAAATTTTTACTAACAGACGAAAGAATGCAATTTTATTTTTTTAATTTATTTTTTTTTGCAGAATGCCAAAAAGCATTGTATATTTTGCCATTTTTTTTTACAGAAAATATTCACTCCACAATTCGAAAGTTTTCCACTGACCTAAAGCTTGTCGTAAATACTCAAACCTGAGACTTCTCGAGAGCAATCCTTCACATTACTTCACAAAGCCGTCAATCTGGTTTTTAGGTGATATATTTATGTCTTTTGAAAAAAATTAATTTGTTATTGGCTGAAGAAGGATTTTGAGCCCGACTCGTTCCGTGTTTGGTATTTTGCTCTTTTTTGAATCTGGTATAGATAGAATGCGCTTGGCTAAGAAGCTCACAACATTGCCATCCGGACGGATCATGGACCAAAACGTAACCATGAATTGTTATAGTGTGATTAATACGGTTTAGTGAGAAGCACTCGTAAACGTGGATGACAAAAAAAAAACAATAACAAAGACCTGAATGACGTCATCTTCGTTCTATCTACATTCGTTTTTTGTGTGTGTATTACTGGATATAGATAGTATGCAGATGACGTCACTCAGGCCTTTGTTATTGTTTTTGCCATCCGCGTTTGTGAGTTTTTCTCACTAAACTGTATTAACCAGACTATAAAAGTTCATGGTTACACAGAGTTTGTGTGTTGGTCCGTTATACTTCCGGATGGCAATGTTGTGAACTCCTTGGCCAACCGCATTCTATCTATATAAAGTGTCAGTTTTCTTGTTACAATTATATGAATAAAATTTGTAAAAGATTATTTATCAATGCATACAGCAGAATAGCAATCAAGTTTTGTTTGATATTATTATAGCTGTAGTATTGGAACAGGTTTTTGTGGTAACTGCCAAAAATATAACTGCCAAGTTACGTAATAAAATTAGTTTTCATTGATAGCAGCACCACTTGAACCCGTTCTTGAACTTGAGTTTGTTGATAAACAAATTGGTCTATCTGGCAATACAAATTATAATCAATGGTGTCTCTGAATCAACAGCTTGAAAACTTAATTGATTAACTAGAGGATAAATTAGTGATGAAGGTTGGTTTGATGTTCATGAAATTGGTTAGGGAAGAGATTTCTTCCGTCCTTTAAAACGTGAGCTTTTATATAACGCAATATCCACTAAACGTGCTCAAAAGGTCCCTGACCAACAGTAACGTGTATTGTAGATTGGGCGGGACATGACGCCAGTTCGGCGTTATTATAATTTTTTTTCCGACACAGACAACGGACAGGTACTCATTTTAAACCCGAGTACGATTAGAAAATGTGAGTAAAGAGCCATTTCCAAGGACTCAACTATGTGCCGAGCGAGGCTCGAACCCAAGACTATCCGATCCGAAAGCGAGTGTCATACCACTAGACCACATAGCCGTACTTTTTAATGTATGAATTAGGTATTAAAGAGCTTTGAGAACGTTTAGTGGATATTGCTATACAGAAATGCTCAAGTTGTTTTTAGTTGTTTTTTTAAATGATCGTCTTGTGAACCGTGGATCATTTAAACTATAATTAGAATAGATCAGTGGGTAGAGCACTCGCTTCTTACCCAAAGGGACCGATACCGATACCGGATACAATTGAGATTTTTTTTTCTGAGCCCCCCCCCCCCCCCCCCCCCCCCCATCCCCTACACCCACCCCAACCCCCTTGTCCACCCAGCGAAGTACTTGGCAATAGACTGCAGTCCTATCCAAAGGGTAGCAAAATAGTTATTGTCTCTTTCATTTCAGGACAAAATCGTTTACTTATTTTCAAGTCTGATAAACTACAATTACAATAAATGCATTTTCAATTGATCAGAGTTCGGGATGTGACTTGTCAAAAATCACTAATATCTTATTTGAATTCTAGGATTAAAGAAATTTTGCCACTCTGCGCAATGATAACCCTAATTCATCGATATCAATGCTGCTCGATATAGAAGCATACTCACATCATCAGCTCGCCAGATTAAACGTAAATTCACAAAAACAAAATAATAACATTGTTTAAAAAATCCTTTTATTCATCCCACAGGGGAAATTTGTCTCGAGGGTCTATTCCAAGGGAAAACTGGAATAACCCAGGCGTCAGCCGCAATGCAGCGCCGTATATTGAACTAGGGCAAGATGACTTGCTCAAGGCCACACAGCTCAGCGACGGGTGATCAAACTCGGTACCTTTCGGGTACGAAGCACAGACCGTGCCGCTGAGCCACGCTGCCCCGTAGTTGTAAACTAAAACGATTAGTCTGTTTGACAGGCTATATTATAATATTTTTAATGAAAACTAATAAACTCAACTGGCGGTCTAAAAACCAAACCAAAGAGCAAAGTGAGGTCAGCTAAGAAGCTGTCATAGATAGAATGCGCTTGGCTAAGAAGCTCACAACATTGCCATCCGATAGTATAACGGACCAACACACAAAACTCTGTGTGACCATGAACTTTTATACTCCGGATAATACAGTTCAGTGAGAATTACTCATAATCGCGGATGGCAAAAAACAATAACAAAGTCCCGAGTGACGTCACTTCCTTCTACCTATATTATAATATTTTAGTGAAAACTAATAAACTCAACTGGCGGTCTAAAACATAACCAAAGAGCAAAGTGAGGTCAGCTAAGAAGCTCACAACATTGCCATCCGGTAGTATAACGGACCAACACACAAAACCCTGTGTGACCATGAACTTTTATAGTCTGGATAATACAGTTTAGTGAGAATTACTCATAAACGCGGATGGCAAAAAAACAAAAAAAAAAAAAAAAAAAAAACAATAACAAAGACCCGAGTGACGTCAACGTCGTTCTATCTATAGGAGTTTAAAAAAAAAAAACAAAAAAAAAAAAAAAAAAACAACAAACAAACCAGCCAATTTTGCTGGCAAAATGAAGAAAAAAGCTCTTTGTCAATGTACAGTAAAACTGTGAGCTTGTAACTGAATAGAACTCTAGTAGGTGAGCAGACCTCTTCAGCTTCAAAACTCAAAACAAAGAGTTCAGCCCTGAAGTACTTCAATGTGTTTTAACAACCCAATTAGCCTGCCACACTTTGAAAAAAAAAAGTATTAATAATTTTGGCCAGAAAACTCGTCTTTCAAATGTAGATTGATTAAAATGACCTTCATCTTGTCAAAAACTCTCAAACCTGAGACTTCAAACTTCAAAGGAATATTTAAAGGAAGTCAACAATTTGAGAATTTTTGGCAAGATCAGGTTCACTATTATCGCTCGATATTTGATAGATTAGTTTTCTGGCCAAAATTTTCAATACGTGTTTTCTTTTCTTCTTCTTTTTCAGTACGGCAGTAGTAATATATAGATAAACTTAATACCTGGTAATTTGGACCAATGAAGCGCGATTTGTGAAACTTAGTTAAAATCCGCACACACACAACGGACGAATTTATTATATTTCACAATATAAACAACAACGTGATCACTGGCTTCTATTGTTTCATTATTATTGAAACACACTTGCAACACACATGCACTACACATCACTATAAAGAATAACAAATAATAATCCATTGACTCACAACAAAGCCTCTTCCAGCCCGTTTGAACTAGCGTCTTTTAACACACCTACACTCAGAATATCCAAAAAGCCAACTAACCTTTAGAGAGTACTGTGGCAGAACGTTCTATTGTTAGAAAGCCAAATTAATTTATGTTTCTTACACCAATTCAGTGAGGAAAAAAACCTCAAAGAAAAGACAAGCAAATATTTAAGAGACAGGTCATACACGTCAATTCAATACCACAATAATGAATAATCTTGTTTATGGCAAGGCAAATAATAGATAATATTATTGGTACATTTTCAAGTTGGCCGCAAAAACAATCAATCTGACAACCCCATTCGTTAGATCAAAGGAGGGACGGGGGTAACGAAGAGTTAGAACTGTGACGCCAGACCGGAGTGAGCATGCACGTGTGTTCGTGAGTGAGTAAGTGAGTGAAAGGGGTGCGTGTGAGTGGATTTATAACGTCTGTTGTGTACATTGAGCGTCTTCTGGCATTTACAAGAGTGTCTGGATGAATCGCAGACCTATAATATGCGCTCTATTCATTTAGTTATCGCATGTCCAGTACACAATTTATGTACAATGAAGCAAGATTTTCTCAAAAACGAAAATCACGAGTTCACGGGAATCTCTAAAATCGTCCTTTTCCAGTTTAAAAACAAAACAAAAAACAAAAAAGAAAAAAAAAACAGTAGTATTCCAGAGTCCTTAGGCATATGACGCTGAAGTTTATACTGGTTTCTGTAGCGTGAAAAAGGACAATAACAATGGGGGTAATCTATATTCATGTTTTCGTCCAACTAAGTCATCAGTCACATGATTTGTTGCTGTCCAACGATTGGATATATCTTAACAAATGTAAACACGCTGCTTTGTTTATGAAAGTTGTAAACATAACCATGTGTCAAGCTGAATAAAATGACCACATCGTGATGTTAGATACTTAAAAACCTGTGAACACTTTTAACTATGTGGGTCACTTTGAGTACATTTTGCAATGTGACCAATGACCTCAGGCACATGGAAAGTTAATATAGATCATGTCCATTGCTTGCTACGATAACCTAACGCAAGGTACTTCCTGCCAGATATAACAGACCCTGTCACCCAATCACTGATGGGTAGATGCGGAGATGGGGGGGGGGGGGGGGGGGGGGGGGGGGGGGGGTCAGAAAAAAATCTCGACTGCACCCGGGATCGATCTCGGTGTCCCTTTGCTTGTGAATCGAGTGCTCTACCAACTGAGCTAGAGAAAGCCCTTTTCCAGGTAAAAAAAAACAACTTTAATTCTGCATCAAATACAGGAAGATTTGAGATGTTAGAATATTATTATATAATGAAGAGAGGGAAGAGCTTATTATTATTTTTTTTTTCTAAATGAACGTTTTGGGCAGACTCTTGTCAGTATTACAATGAACATTGAAATATAGAAATGGGAGGACGGTCTCCAGCGGCGTGGCGTATTGACGGCATATGGTGTTGCCATGATAAGAAGAAGAAAAAAAATTCTAAAACAGTGAACACGGTTAAGAGGAGAGAGCACATGTTAAAAACTCTCTTTTTTGGAAGGGTGGGGGGGGGGGGGAGGGTCGATGGTTTCTACGAGTGGACAAAACTCACAAAAACAAATAATTCATGAAAACAACAAGCCACAACGCTAAGATACAAGTCCCGTATGAAAAGGTCTTTGTAATTATTCTTTGTCCACCATTTAAAGGATTGGTTTTGGTCGATAATGCAATCAATATGTGATAAATGTAAATCAAAAGAGAAAAATAAACCTATGACAGAAATTACTTACTTTTAGTACTTGTAAAGAAAATCTGCACGGCGATGTTTCATCTCTGCAAATCTTTTTATAATGTGTTTATTGAAATCTGGAATGGCATCTATTTCAGCTTTGTGAATTGACAGAATCATTAACGAATTTAACCGCTCCTGTTTCATTGAATTTCGCAAGAAATTTTTCACTCTTTTAAGGGTGCTAAAACAACGTTCAGGAGGTTAAGAAATACGATGGAAGTGGTTAAGGTCACTATAGCCTATAGATGTCCATGATTTGCCAGTGTTTGTTGTATCTGTAAAAAGTAGACAATAAAAACAAAAGAAACGTATTTTTTCTTAACTAACTGTGAGCCTTCATGCCTGTCATACCATGTCACTGAAAAAGAGCGTTTTCGAGATTTCCACACCTGTGTTAATTCAAAATCAGTTGGTTGGTGAGGAACTAGTCTTTTTATTTCTAATTTGTCATCTAGTGTCAATCTCCCAAACGGTCGGTGAAGTAAAGAGTCAACTTGATTCATTGCAATTCATTGTTTAACAAAACAAAACTTCAAAGTGTATCTCAAATAATGGAAATCAGTGGACTACGATTAATGATTGCACAAATAAAAGGTAGATTCAGATCTTAAAGCATCACAAAGAAAAAATCACTCCACTTAAGTGCTTAAAAAATCTAAAAACACACCAAAGTATAACTGTTGACAATCTTCGCTTTCTTTCTCTGACTGACACAAATACACACGCACAACAAACAAACAACACACACACACACACACAAATAAACACTCATACACACGTAACCATCAACTCGGCACTACAAGCAAGAAAAATGTTGGTAAATTCGTCCACAATGGTTCGTTGCAAAGAATTACTTTATTCAATAATCGTGAAAAAGAGTTGGGGGTGGGGGGGGGGGGGGGGGGATTTTGATATGTCATATTTTTAAGTTTTATTTTGTCTTTCTTTGCTGCTTACAAAAAAACTTGACAATGATCAGTGTTTTTGACAGTTAATGTAATATTTTGGATGGCCGAAGTTACCCTAATTTGGCGCATCCCCCGTCCAACGGTGGAGCTCTCAGATCCTGGCACAAGTCGAGGGGTTTTCCGCTATTTGAAGATAGTATAATTCGACCCAGTTTCTCGCTCGATCAGCTGTAGCGATACTAAAGGATAGAGCATTAACTGGAGCTCGGATTGCTTTGCACCACGGTGTTTGATTTAGTCACTCATTCGCACAGGATGTCACCAACACACGAGTCGGCGCAGTGCGTGATTCGGAATCTTGAATAGAGTGGAGACTAAAAAGGCAGTATGTTGTTGGCGAGTTGGCGAAAGACAGTGGAGTTAAAATTTCTCTGTTTCATTTTTAATTAAATTATGCTGTTAATGATTTTTAAAAGATTGGTACGGTGCCTGGCACCATTCGATCCAATGGCCCCACGCCACTGACGGTCTCCAAGAAAAGCCGATGGAAACAATTGAATGTAATTATTTGTCAATTGTTAGTTCTTCTTGTATTGTTATACCTTTAAGGTAGACAGAGATGGATAGATAGTTTAAAATGAGCTTTTATATGGCGCTATATACACCATAATACTACTCAAAGCGCATCACAAAATGTCCCAAGCAAAACACATTAAAGGTAGGACAAAACATGAAGTGTATTAGATGCTTTTACAATTTTTTTAGCTGTTGGCTTGGGACCCCTTGTAAAGATCTTTGAGCCCGTGTAATGGCTACTAAGCTATCAATGTCACGTTTGTCAGTGAGAGATACAATAGAGAGATAAAGAATGAGAAAGACTGAAAGACAGAAAGAAAGAAACTAAAATAGAGAGAGAGAGAGAGAGAGAGAGAGAGAGATTGAGAGAGAGAGAGAGAGAGAGAGAGAGAGAGAGAGAGCGGTTCTAAATCTTAGACAGTAGTAAAGACGTTAGCACACCCGCCAAATCTTAAACGTAGATTTATTGCTCGAGATAAACACGTAATGAAACTAGAGAACCGTTTAAAAGACAGAAATCGTTCATCGTAAACCCTTGAAAAAAGCTTTTAAATCGACTTTATGATTTCCCATTACTTTCTGTTTCCCATTGAGTAAAATCTGATGCAATTTTAAACATTGTAACACTGTTCGAGAAGAATCTAAAATACAAGAGAGGTATCTTATTAACATTTTATATATATAATATAATATATATATATATATATATATATATATATATATATATATATATATATATACATTTATTTATTTGTCTATCTATCTATGTATTTCTATATTGTTTGATTTAGTTATTTATTTATTTATCTATTTTCTTTTATTTATTTGATTATTCAATCAATGCTTTATTTCTATAATTCTCGTGCAAAGTTGTTGAAATATTTAACCATACGCCATCCTCTGTTAAGATTGCATCTGTGTTTTATCTATCTATCTATCTATCTATCTATCTATCTATCTATCTATCTATCTATCTATTATTTTTTAAAATATTTACCACAATGTTTGAGACAGTCTACATTAATTCGCTCCATTACTACATGTCGAGCACTTTTCGTACCATATTTGTATCAAACACGATTCAATATCTATCTATCTATCTATCTATCTATCTATCTATCTATCTATCTATCTATCTATCTATCTATCTATCTATCTATCTATCTATCTATCTATCTATCTATCTATCTATCTATCTATAAATTATGAAAACAAAAACCAAGAAATAATAGTGCTCAAATTTTTGATAAAATGGGCTATTTATAACATATTTCAAGTATAACAAGCTTCAACAGTCGTGACATAACTTCCCATGTAATGACGCATAGTAACTTGGCAACTGGTTCTAAATGATTGGGAAAATGGCGGACGCCCTTATGAAATTCTTCTCCAACGGGCATAAACGTGTATCCAGAGGAGAAAAACATTATAAATCTGATCATGTTTTGACATTTATACATTCTGACCACATGACATGTAAAAAAGTTCTATCCAGCACGAACGATAAAAAGGACCTATTTTCTTTGTTTAGAAGCAAGCGGCTCGGTGCTGCGCGGATGTGACATCAGACTATTGAATCCTATTATGATCAACTTTTACAAGATTGTTTCGAGCATACGCTCTCATCAGGAAGCGAAAGTGAAAGTA
>NC_088363.1:44753173-44760673 GCF_034508935.2 Berghia stephanieae
GTCCGTTGGGAGCTTGGACAGGATACGGGCCAATTTTCGAAGCTGAGGCGGTTTAGTCGTGCGTCAGGAGATTCGTGTGGCCATGGTTGGGTTGTCGAAGAGAGAAGGTTGGGGGTGGGAGGGGGGGGGGGGGGGGGATATGAAGAAGGGCAGAGGGAAGAAGAAAAGAAGTATAAAGGTTATAAATATAAAATATGTACCGAAACAAAAAATAAATAACGTCCTTTCTTACGAAGCCGTCGACTAGGCATTCCATGAAGGAATATTCGTCAGACTGTTGCAATTTTGTAGACCTGACTCACTCGAGAATAGATGTCAACGAAGGGCAGTAATTGTTCTTTGTTTATAATATTATGTGTACACTGTGGTTGAGTAATAATACAAAGAGTAGGTTTATATAAACTTGTCTAATCTAAATACAATATAATATCAAAATGAAATTTTTAAAAAAATTGTGACGTGTGAGTAGTAAATAAAAGTGAAAAAAAAAATAGAAAGTACCGGTGTCAGACAATGATCTGTATAAAAAAGGGAATAAAATAGTTTAAGTATGAAAAGGTGTGGGAGAGAGTGACAGACAAAGCTGAAAGAAAAATAAAAGGAAAAAAAATCAATCCCAAAAAATCAGCCTCCCTCGAGTTGGTGGGGGGGGGGGGGGGGGCAGTCGATGCAGGCTTATTTTTAGCGATAATATTTTGTTGTATTTTTCTTTCTACCTTTTCTGGCACTGTTTCATAAACGCCTATTTTTTTCCCATCTTCTACTAGGCAGTGCCTGCTCCCTAATTTTTCAATAAAATACTACGTTAAGCAGACAAAAATTCCTACAACGGTCATCCCAAAAATTATTATCTCCACAATTTGCTTTGTAAAACGTAAGGAGTTTCATGGCGGAGAGAGATAATCGCGATGGAAAGCGTCCATTATTATTACACATTTTTGAATAAAAGAATTATAGAGTTGCCTCCCTTACCTTTCCCCACCATAAGTAGATGGGCAACTTGTATTGAAAGTTGGTCTCTGCTGCCAGTTTGGTGATGTTCCTGAATATAATGGACCTGGTCTCGCACAGAACAGCCTTGGAGGTGATGTCTTGGCTAGCGGAAACGGAAATGAGGAAAAGAGGAAATAAGAGATGGGGATCAAGGTCAGATATCCTATAATAAAAAAGAGAAAATACATGTTTTCATGGTGAACCGATCTAACAAGAGTCATCTCACGTAGGAAAAGAACCTTTAGTTCTGAGATGTTCATATTTTTGTGAAGCGCTTTAACTGCGTTTAGTGGGTATCGTTCTATAGATGAATAGACTCAATATTTCTCTTTTAATTATTTTCGGCTTGATATGAATCAAATGATCGTTAATTCGTTAAAAATGACCTTTATAAGCATTCATTTTATAGTTGTGACTCATCGCCTCAAAAAGGATTTATGTCGGGGTGGTTCAGATGCTAATATTCGGCCCCTAATATTTGAATTTGAATGACTTCACTATAACAAAGAAAGTATTGGACTGGAACCCTCAGGGCAGAAGATCAAGGGGAAGGCCACATATAACATGGAGAAGAATTAAAGAAGCTGATATGCAGAGAAGTGATAAGACATGGACCGAGATAAAAAAAAAAGTTAGCTCGGGATAGAGAAGGATGGAAACTGTCTGTGGCCTATACCCTGACCCAGGGTGATAAAGGCAATGATGATGGTGATGATGGATATTTGAATATAATATAGTCAAAACTCTGAGATTTGGGTGAAGTTTTTATTTTATAAAAGAGAAGAATAGGAATTATATTGCTATCAGAAACTGAACTTTCTGATTTCTTCTTATTTTATCTTTAAAATCCATTTTTAGCATCTGGATCACCACGACATAATGCCTTCTTGAGACGACGGGTCACACATATGTAAAGTGATAAATATCTTACTCAAGTAAAAAAAATAGGAGCCTTAGTTGTAACTTATTTCTCTTACTTATTAACACCTACCAGAGTTTGACCTTGCTCAAAATCTCTTGAAATATTATTTAACAAGACCAATTTGTTATTCTTAAATATCAAGAGTAGTCCTTCAGAACCATTAGGCTCATGGCGCCAGAGTTCATCCGGGTTCCTATGGCGGGAAACGGACAATAGCAATTGCTTGGAACCCTTTTGATAGGACGCCAGTATACCGCAAAGTGTTTTCCGCCGGATTTAACACATCTAACTACCCAATTCCTGCTGCGTGGACAAAGAGAGAGAGGAGGGGGGGGGGGGGGGGGGGTCAGAAAAACATCTCGACGGCACCAGGAATCGATCTCGGTTCCTTTGTTCGTCTATTGAGTGCTCCACCAACTGAGCTCTTAGGACTCCTATATCAATTATTATGCTAGTTTTGGACATTTACGTGAATACGGTTCCGTCTGGTTTGGCGTGTTCATGAATCTTGTTGACAATCCACTCTCCGCACATGAGACCGTGGACCGTGGCACTGATGCGGTCACGAGGCGATGGCTCCACACCCACCTGCACGTGACCAATGGTTTCGTGGCGACACTGGAACACCCCTTTACCTGGAAAGTGGAATAGTATAAGTGTCTATAATAACAATAAATGAACGGAAGAGAGAAGTGCTGGAAGATAGTAGAAAATAAAAACTTGCGCGAGGATTGAGGGTTTTGAAACTTAGAATATTAATATAGATAGTATGCTCTTGGCTAAGTAGCTCATAACATTGCCATCCGGAAGTATAAGGGACCAACACACAAAACTGTGTGTATCCATGAACGTTTATAGTCAGGTTAATACAGTTCAGTGAGCATTACTCATAAACGCGGATGGCAAAATACAATAACAAGTACATGAGTGACGTCATCTTCGAACTATCTATAAGAAGATAAAGATGAAGGATACGACGACGACGACGACGACGATGATGATGATGATGATGATGATGATGATGATGATGATGATGATGATGATGATGATGATGGTGATAGTGATAACGATGATGATGATGATGATGATGATGATGATGATGATGATGATGATGATGAGGAGGAGGAGGAGGAGGAGGAATTTGATGATGATAATGATGATGATGATTATTATTATGATTATGATGATGGTGATGATCATGATGAGGAGGAGGAGGAGGAGGAGGAGCAGGATGATGATTATGATGATGATGATGATAATGATGATGATGATGATGGTGATGATGATGATGATGATGATGATGATGATGATGATGATGATGATGATGATGATGATGATGATGATGATGATGATGACAATATGAAAAAAAAAATGGATTTATAAATACATATTCATATCTACAATTTGACTGTCTCATCTAAATAATATCAATGACACAAAACATCGCCTCTCTCCTCATTTCACTCCTGCCCCCCCCCCGCCCCCCCCCCCAGGACACACACATACAAAACTCATCACTCCCCCTCACCTTCCTCTGAATAAAGCTGGTACGTAAACTGTGCATTGTAGTTTTCACTGGCGTTCTCCGAGTGTAGCACGAGCCCGATCTGCATGCCGAAATCTGTGATCTTTGACTTGAGTACCTGAGTGTCCTGGACATGGACGAGAAGGGCACGCCAGGTTTAGGCACAATGTTAACTATTCTAAATTGCGCAAAAATGTTAACTATTCTAAATTGCGCAAAAATTATCTAAACTAGATCATTTATATCTATATCTCGGGAAGGGGGGGGGGGGCGAAGTGGCTGAGTGGTTAAGGCATCGCACTTTGAGCCGGAACGTCCCGGGTTCGAGCCCCGCTTCAGGCACTTTCGGTTATTTCCTTGGGCATTATATTATTAACCCCCAATTTGCTCACTTGGACAACATGGGTGATTCTTGTTGACAGCAGACATCCTGTTTGATGGATTATCGATATTCCTTCGTGGAATGCCTGTGGTGTTGTTGCACAAGGGTGTAATGTTTTTATAAAGATCATTTATATAGGGCAATATCTACTAAACATACTGAAAGCGCTTTACAGGGGAGTCCCCTAGCCAACAGCAAACGCTAAACATGTCGGACGAGACACGATGTCTGTTAGGCATTTGAGTTGATAGACATAAAAACGAAAATCAGGGTTAAATTCTTTTTCCTATGGTGGAGAATTGGTACAATGTCATATATTTCCAACAAACAAATAAATAAATAGATAGATAAATACATAAGTGAATGAATAGATAAATAATTGAATAAATAAACAAATGAAAAAATACTAAATAAAAAAAATGAAATTATAAATAAATAAATGACAAATAAGTAAATAAATAAATAAATAAATAAATAAATAAATAAATAAATAAATAAATACATAAAGGTTGATATTTCTAACCTCTTCCAAACTTACCCGTAGCATTGTGTCTATATTAAAAGGTTCGTTGGGAATATAACTGATGTCCGATCCTGCACTGACCGCTGTGGCCGTCGTCAAGTAGCCACAATTGTGACCAAGTGTCTGTGGAAGAAAAATAACTCCAGGAGTATTACATACATGTTATACATTCTGTAATACAAAAGAAACAAAGAATTAACCAGTTAAAATGCCGTATACTGGAAAAAACTCGTATTTCAATGAATGAATGAATGAATGAATGAATGAATGGTTGAATGAATGAATGAATGAATATTCATTTCGTATTTAAAATTTGGCCAGAAAACTAGTCCTTCAAATATGAATCGATTTAAATGACCCTCATCTCGACAAAAACTCTCAAACCTGTGACTTCGTGACGTCTTTAATAAAGTCCCAAGTTTGAGAGATTTTTTTTTTGCCACGCTGAGGATCATTTGAATCGATCGATTTTTGAAGGACGAGTTTTCAGGCCAAAGATTTAAATACGAGTTGATGTTTTTAGAGTACGGTTTAAATTTTTAAAAATAAAAAAAGAAAGAAAAACCAAACAAAAAAAAAACCAACAATTATAATTTCCAAAGAGATGGTACAAGTACCAGCCGCCTAGACGTTTCAAATACTTGACTGTTGTTGGTCTGGAATTTATGTGATTTATTTATGTTTTGATATTAATATTGTTATTGGCTGAACATGAGTTTTGAGCCCGAAAAGTTCCGCGTTTGGTATTTTGTTATTTTCCCCAAGCAGTTATATTCATATTTGTTTATTACTCTTTATTGATGGATAAAAGTTGTAATATAATCTCAAATGGAACACAACGTTCTAAAGATGGGTTTAGGCAAAGATCTTTCTTACGTTAACTACTGCACTGATAATGATGATGATGATGATGATGATGATGATGATGATGATAATGGTGATGATGATGATGATGATAATGATGATGATGATGGCGACAATGATAATGATGATGATGATGATGATGATGATGATGATGATGATGATAATGATGATGATGATGATGATGATGATGATGATGATGATGATGATGATGATGACGATGATGATGATGATGGTTATCGCGATGAAAAAGACGACGACGACAGTGACGATGATGATGAAGACGACGACGAAGATAACTACGATGATTATGGTGACGAAAATACTCGTATAACTACCTCGACGACGATAACACTGGCGTCCATAGATTTGGCCATTCGTTTCACCTTGTCACAGTACGTGACATTCTCGTTCAAGGCCGAGTCACATCCGATGGTCATCTCGGAGCCTGGGATGTTGTTGAGGATGGTCACTGGCAGAAAGCACATGGGAAGGCACAGGGACCTAGGAGGGAAAGAATTAAGAGCGGAGGGTGGATGGAAGAATTTGACTCAAATTGACGAACACCTCCGTTTCCAGCATTTATTTGTCCCGTCTACAGAGACAACTGGATAGTGGAGTATCAGTCCCTAAAGTGTACAAATCAAGAAAAAAGGTCTGCCCCAAGGCAAACTGTCCGAATAGATCATTTCAGTCCCAACTTCTAAAGGTTACGACCTCAAAATCCACTTTTGGTAAAAAACAAAAACAAACCCCTTTTCATCCCATGCTCCACGCCTATGGAACGCACTCAGTCCTCAGACAAAGTCCTGTGAAAATGTTCACCTTTCAGGAAATGTCTGAATACTGATATGTTCCGTAAGGCTTATTTTTTATGAAATAGATATTGTTTCTCTATTAATCCTTATTATGTAGTGTTGTGATTAAAGAAAATGTTTCATTTCACTAGTATGTAAAACGCCGCAGAGCACGATTAACGTGGATGTTTCGGCGCTGTATAAATACATTATTATTATTATTATTATTATTATTATTATTATTATTATTATTATTATTATTATTATTATTATTATTATTATTATATATATTATTATTATTATTATTATTATTATTATTATTATTATTATTATTATTATTATTATTATTATTATTATTATTATTATTATAATGGAGAATTAGGATTGTGCATTTCAGGATGAGAGACATACCTTTTAGCATGGGATGCTCTATGTCGGGATGAACTAGGTGATTAAAATAGTTCATAGATAACCACGCCTCTCGGACAATCGTCATAATGTAAATAATGGCAGTGATTGGTCAACATCGCGAACTACACAGGTTTTACTATATTAGTTTTACTATATGAGTCTACGTAAAATATCCATTGTCCTACCGCTTGATCAACAGAACTAACACAGAAAACTATGTGTACATTTAAACGTTTATAAATTGATCGAGAAAATCGTGTTATAACTAGTCACCCATTTGGCGGTATAAAAACAATAGCAACGGTCAGAGAGAGGTTGATTCCATTCACGTTATTGTTTATAAACAACAAACTATGTTTGTCCGACCACGTTTGAAGGTGGTCACAGATCCTATGTTATCATTGGTCAAAAATCTACTGGTTAATCTACTTGCGAGAGATGACTTTGCGCAAAATTCATGTTTTGAGAAAAATGCCTTTGAAGTTTGTTTGTTTGTTTTTTTTTGTTTTTGTTTTTTGTTTTTGTTTTTGTTTTTTTCAAACTATAACAAATTATTTTTTAAGTTAAGGAAACAGTAGACGTCTAGGTGGTAAAATATTTCAATAGTAATTTTTAAAACATTACGAAATAGGCAGTGGCCGTTTGATTGAGTGCAATTTTTGGAATTCTTTCACTAATCTGGTGAATGCTTTAATTGCTTTACAAGGAGCCCCAAAGCCAACAGCAACACTTAAGATGTAGAAAAAAAATATGACATATATATGGCGCTACAATAATTGTTTTTCTTAGACAGAGATAATATAACACCAACACCAAAAAGGTACTTATTTTACGCCCGAGTGCGGTGAGAGAATATGAATAAAAGCGGTTTTTAGGGAACTAATTCGGTGCCGTGAAGAGAGGAACTCTAACCAGGGAACTAGCATATATGACATTGAGATGTATAGGACAAGATCTCAAAAAGGGCATAGTTAAATAGCCCAAATAGCATCATGTAGCTCAACAATGCAAATTGAAATAAAAACAAACATAAACCTCTGTACAGCCCATGCTCAATGCGCTTCACAATATTTCAATTATTCCTCC
>NC_088363.1:44765673-44783173 GCF_034508935.2 Berghia stephanieae
TTGATATTATTTTTCCTTAACATTGCAAAATGTGCCCCAAACGACCCCCATAATAAAAAAAAGTGTTCATATTTTTCAAAATATCCAATTCCTCAATGGATTGTTTTGTTCAGTTTTACGGATGAGTTTGTTTACAATTGTAATGAAAAAAGCAATGTTTATACATTTATTAAGAAATATCCAAAGGTATGACAGCAACATATCTTGTGATCGATGGTTGGGTTGGGACGAAAACCTGAGTTTAGTGAAGGCCTTATGATCCACGAGAAGTTAAAATAAAAAAAAAAGCCGTCTTACAAGAAATCTGATCAAAATAGCGAGAGTTTATCCCGGTTTAAGTAGCATTAAACGGAACTCTAGGAAACGATAATGAAATGGCCACACGCATACACCTATACACACACACACACACATATATATATATATATATATATATATATATATATATATATATATATATATATTATATATATTATATATTATTATTATTATTATTATTATTATTATTATTATTATTATCAATATTAATATTAATATATATATGTGTGCATATATATATATATATATATATATATATATATATATATCATATATATACATGTATACATGTATATTTATAATGTATATGTATATCCTATAATGTATTAATTATTCTACCTACCCCAAAGATCTCAATATAAAACACCACGATATATCTCAAGTCTCAATACCTGAAATTTCTTCCCTCGTTGTTTGACAACGTTGACGAAATCTTTGTTCTGTAGCGACTTGGTCACTTCTTCATTTCGTTTGACCACTTCTAGAAGAGGCAGGCACGTGACCTCATTGCCGATGACCCCCATCATGAAGGGGGGCTCCGACTCCTCCCTGTAGTGGAGCGCCATCACGGATTCCGCTGATAGGCGAGAGGCCATCAGTCTATCGTAGGCAGACGGGGTGCCACCTTTCTGAACGATGAGAAGATAAATTAATGATGTGTAAATTTTAATCCTTTGGTTAGCACAACACGATACATGATACATAATTAGTCTACCCAATGTCGAGAATAGGATTCAACAGTGGTGACGTCACTTTCCTCGTAATGACGCATGGTACCATAGTAACTGGTTCAAAACTATCGGGAAAATGGCGGACGCCCTTATGAAATACTTCTCCGGCGAGCATAAAAGCGTTTCCAGAGGAGAAAAACATTATAAATCTGATCATGTTTTGACTTTTATACATTATAATCACATGACATGTGCAAAAATTCTAGCCAGCATGAAGAATAAAAAGTACAGATTTTCTTTGTTTAGAACCAAGCTGCTCGTTGCTGGGCGGACGTGACATCAGACTATTGAATCCAATTATAGGGTATGGAGAAGTGCCAGATGAAAGCTGAAATAAAAATATTGCGGTTTCAGAGAACCAAACTCGGGATACACGAGACAGGGCGCATGTTACGCGATATTACGATTTTTTCGGAGAGAGACAACGCTGATAACGATCATGTACTCATTTTACACCTGAGTACGGTGAGATAATGTGAGTTAAGAGTCTTTTCCAAGGACTCAACTACGCGCCGAGTAAGGGTCGAATCCAGGACCTCCCGATCCAAAAGCGAATGTCATACCACATGACCACATAGCAACACATTGCATACATACTAAAAGTGTTCATAATTTTCGAAGTATTCAACACCACAGAAGGTCATTATATTCAGATTAACCCCTGGGTATGTTTAAAAAGTTTATAAACAAAACAGCGTATTTATTAGGAAACAGACAATGTGATCGATGACCCGGTTGGACAAAAACCTGAATATACAGGATGATTCAAAAGTCATGTCGCGATATGTTTCTTGAATTGTGAAATTAAAAACAAACCGTTACATCATAAAGCAATTTAATAAATCGTGAGCTTTCATATAGAGCACTATCCACTAACGTTCCCCAAGCGCTTTACAAAGGGTCCCTGAGAAACAGCAACACGTAACATGTAGAACGAGACATGACGCGTGTTAGGCGATATTACAATTATTGCAAAGAGAACACTGTTGACGACAAGGTAATCTTTTTACATATGAGAGAATGTGAGTAAAGAGCCTTTTCCAATGACTCAACTATGCGTCGAGCAAGGCCTTTCGAACAGAAAACGAGTGTCATATCACAATACCAATTCCAACGTATGCTGTAGTATAATATGCAGAAAATCGGATGTTTTTAAAAATCTCTTTTCAGTTCTTTGCAATTCAATATACCAACCGCAACATTGCATACGAATCACCCTGTAGATTGCTCGCGGCCATTAACTCTCTTCGAGTAGCATTTGGAGTGGGCACCCTGATGCTAACCTGGAGGTGTCCTAGAGTAGTGACCACCGCTTCCAGCTTTTGTCTTTCCACGAGAACGTCCCTGACATCATGCGGAGTGATATGACGCCCGGTTTTGTCTCTGGCACCTTCCGCTACAAGGACGATGATGGCTTGGACATCGTTGTGGATGTCCTCTTTAACCTGGATGAGGTACAGGATTGAGAGATAGATGTATAGATCTGTGCGTAAGTGTGTGTTTGTGTGTGTGTGTGTGTGTGTGTTTGTGTATGTGTGACATCCAGTTGTCTCGAGCACTTCCGCCACAAGGACGATGATGGCTTGGACATCGTTGTGGATGTCCTCCTTTACCTGGATAAGGAGACCGGATAGAGAGGTAGATCTATAGATATGCGTATGTGTATGTGCGTTGTGTGTGTGTGTGTGTGTGTGTGGTGTGTGTGTGTATGTATGACATTCAGTTTTGTCTCTGCCACAAGTACGATGGTGGCTTGGACATCGTTGTGGAGGTCCTCTTTTACCTAGAGGTGGTGTAATTATGTATGTATGTGTGTGTGTGTGTGTGTGTGTGTTTGTTTGTGTGTGTGTGAGTTTGTGATATTGAATTATAGCTTAGTGGTGTCAACTTCATTCTATCGAATGAATTCATTTGGAGGGTAGAGCAGGTGGGTATTTTACCCGAACACATAGCATCAATGATGATAACTATTGTAAAGGAATGGACAAGGATGGACCGCTGAACAATAATAAGGAAATCTGCTGAGGACGGTTCTGGTTGGAGGGTCCTTACTGCTAAGGCATCTCTCATGTCTCCTCTACGACCACCTTCGTCAAGTGAATGAGGTGTGAGGTGATAGGTTTTGATTGGGTCACCTAGATTGTGGACAATATCAACAACCATTTGAGTGTCTCTTATGGTAATAATGATAAGATATAATGATGACGATGATGATGATGATGATGATGATGATGATGATGATGATGATGACGTCGACGATGAAGATGACAAATTCCTTACATACCTTGTAGATGAGCTCATCCTTCCAGTCCCCAGTTGAAGGCCATTCTGGCATGAATATCTTAGTGGCGAGAGTAGCTAGTCCTGCAGCGAGGGTCAAGAACCCACACTTCGAACCCATAAGCTGGAGACGAAAAATAAAACCAAAACAAATCAACGCTAGCTGTATTATACAAAAGTAGGAAGACTTGTGGTAATGATGACAAGAATTGAAACCAGCAGAGAAGGGCTAAACAAAAAAGGAATATAACAGCTTCAAAAAGAACTAAATACCAACAATATGACAACAAAAAAGCAATGAAAACATAAATAAATGATCTGCCGTCGATCTGGCGTTTTAGCAATGTATTCATCGTTTTCATTGTTTTGCTTTGTTGCTGGCTAAAGAAGGGTTTCGAGCCCGAAACGTTCCGTGTTTGATATTTTAGTTCTTTTTTGAAGCTGTTATCTTCATTGTTACAATTTATTGCGTGATGTCTACAGCTTCTAGCAGCTTAGTATCACAGAGGATTGCCAGAAGACAATAGAGAATAAATGATTCAACTTAAAAAAAAAAAAAAAATTGGCAGTGATGAGAGTTTAACCCAGGGCACGACCGGGACGACATCTTCCACCTGGTCGCGAGAGAGACGCTCCAACAACTCTCATCACCGCAAAAAGATTTTAAATTATCCGTTGTCTTCTGAAGATTCTCTTTTCTTTCCATAATTTCTTGTCAGTTGTTATATCAAGTATTATCCAGTTGTGTTCAAAATGCTTTACAAGAGGGCTCCCTAAAAACCCCACAACACTTCACATTATATAAAAGAAGACACAACGCATGATAAAAAAATAAACTTGAGCATTTTAAAAAAGCAATATCCACTAAAAGTGTACAAGGGGTCTCTTTCCAATAGGAACGCTTAATATAATATAGGATGGGACATGACGTCTGTAAGGCTATATTACAAGTATGTTTCCGACAGAGACAACGTATTAATGGCCAGGCACTCCTTTTACACCCGAGTACGGTGAGGGAATGCTAGTAAAGAGCCCTTCCCATGCACTCAACTATGCGCCGCTCAGAAGAAGTATATTATTATATGTTGCCAAAAAGTGAATACTTTTACCGTGTCAATTGTTAATACACAACTAACGGCACTAGACTGTTCATCGAGAAGTAGCAATTTAATCGATACTCAGCAGTGGCCACATAATTTGATCGTCTGCACATCCTTCATAGGTGGCACATGCATGTTAAAGAATATTTTTATAAGATCCAAGTAAACGATAGGACCGTTTTAATTAACTTGTCACAATGTTACTAATAAGTATCCAAAGCTTGCGCATAATCAAACAATCATACATGTTGGAACACGGTTTATATATAAAAAATTAATTTAACTTGCGGGCACGAGTGTCTGGGTCAAGCATTCGACTGGACTGACTGACCTCAATGACAAATGCCAGCTTAGAGCTAGTGGCCGTCGTGTAGAGAGAGTCGATGACTTCAAGGATTCGATGCAGGGCAGAGTCAGCTCCAATACAGTTGTCTGTACCACATACGTCATTGGTAATGCTGCACGGGATCACACCTAACTTCAAGTGACGATGCCTGATAATTGGTGGGATGGGGTTGGGGGTGAGATTTGTAAAGAGTAGATATAGATAGTATGCGCTTGACAACATTGTCATCCGGAACTAAAACGGACCCACACACAAAACTATGTGTAACCTTAAACGTGTATAGTCTGGTTAATACAGTTTAGTGAGAATTATTCATAAACATGGAAGGCAAAAAAAAACACACAAAAAAACAAAAAAAAAAAAAACCAAAGACCTGAGTGACGTCAACTTCATTCTATCTATACAAAATTACAATGAATGTTTAGATGTGGTAGGTTTGCTAAGTGAAAAAATACTTCACTATGTGATTGAAGCATGAAATATGACACACGTATTGCAAAATGACGGCCGAAATTCGAAGATGGCTAACTTATTTTACAAAAAGTAATTATCTCAAAAAATTTGAAAACTCCGTATGATCTGGCTGAACGTACTTTGCTATAGACTATGATCCTGTCCAAAGTGTAGTAAGAAATTGCTTCTATCTGTTCAACGCTAATGAAAACTGGATAAATAGCTCCACGGTCCCTTCTGGCAGAGGTACAATCCTTTAAAATTAGCTTTTGATTAGAGAGCGATAATTTAATGACAGTGGCAATGGAACAAAACTTCATTTAATTTAAGAATGGTAACATAGACAAAATAGGAAAAAAAGACTTCTCTTTAATATGTTCAAGTGAAAATAATCTGGTCCAGAATCGAATGATATGCGCATCAATCTGATTAGGACAGGAAACCATTTCAACAATACGTACGCTCGAAGGAGATTCCTTGGCACGAGCTCTTTGTCATCGAGTTCCTTCAGTAGACTCACCCAGTCTTCCCAGAGAAGCTTCATGGCTGAAAAGAAGTTGAGAGAAATAACTTCTGAGCAGCGAGATGAGATTCCTTTCCAATCAAATTTCTTAATGTAGCTATTTAAAATAAATTACTTCCTTCTGCGCAGGCTTTGTTAGACAATCCACGAAGAAACATTACATGTAGATCGTTCACCAAACAAACATTTGATGTCAACAGGAATAACCAATGTTGTCCATAATGAGAAGTTTGGGTTTACAATCTTGCCTACGGAAACAAATTGAAAGTGGGGCTCAAACCAGTGACCTCCCGTTTCACAGAAAATTCCCTAGCCAATCGGCTACTCCCCCACCCCAGCTTATTGCTGCTAATTTTACTATTATCACAAAAAGGATTGGCCCTTGAGTAATTAGAGTATTTCAGGCACGCATTAACTATTCAAAGTATATTTATAATGATACAGTAACAAAGTGCACGTCAGCCAATATCACAACTTGTATTATTATATTTAAACAAGGCATTACATTGTGATAGAATTTGAGAGGCGTTATCCTTTTATTTCAAAACAATAAAAATAAGAATTGAAGAATAGTCTTCCATATGTATAAGATTGGTTAAGTAGAGATAAGATAAGATTAAACAATCTTTTTTTTTTATCCCTTGTGGAAGCTATAAGTTATTATCGCAATGCTGTATAACAACAAGCCGAGTACACATTCTAGCCATGCATTCATCCATTAAACGAACTTAAATTAAAGACCTAAAAACGTAGATTCTAAGATATTACACTTGAAGAGAAGATAAGTTTGAAATTCGATACGCATAGGTTGTTCTACCAAGACAAGCAGGGCTGCCAGATAACCAGAATTCCTCGTCGACAATTTCGACTTCAAAAGTGGCCAAATGGAACCTCATGTGGCCAAACTCGACAAACCCATTGACCTCCTTGGAAACCTCATCAAAGTTGGTAATAAATAATCGACGAGGCGAGGAAAACATTGTTAAAAATGAATATTAAATCCAAATAATAAATGAAACACGATTCTTATTGTGGCCATTAAAAAAAATAAATTTGGCCATGCACGAGGCCATCTGGCAGCCTTGGTTGTATATGATCGTGCTCTGACTTGACCTTAAAGGGTCGCAAACACATTTGATAATATCTTAAACCCAAGCAAAATCGTAACTTACCTTCCATAGTTCCATCTCCTCCCATCACCAACAGGAAGGATAACTCTTTCTCCACCAAGTTTTTGGCAGCTTTCAGACGAGCACATCTGTTGGCGAACTCGGGGTATTTAAAACTGGGGACAGAATCATCAATGTTTGGTCATCTCTTATCAAATTCAGTTTTAAAAGATCTCTAATTAATTGTTGATTCACAGCTGATGAAGTCTTTTTTTAAAAGGTTCAGTTATTTTTCTTGTGTTGTCATTTCTTTTTTATCTGTTGTCTACCACATGCACATTTTTATATTTCAATCCAAGCAGCAACTGGATATATATATATATATATATATATATATATATATATATATATATATATATATTATATATATATATAGGCTGTTGGACCTTTTTCTCACATGATGAAGATAATCTTTTAAAGATTGTTCTTAAAGAGTGTATTTATACATTATATATCCTTTAAAGGAAAGATCCTTTGACAATCCGCACTCAGATAACCACCATTTAAGGATTGTTCATCTAAAGATCAGGTCATATGACAGACCCTTCTTTTCAGTTAATGAAATTTCCTCTTGTTTACAACATGTTTAATTAATATAACAGCAGCGATAGCTTATTGGACTCCATGCACAAATAACAAAAACCCAAGTTTTCACGATGGTTTCTATGGGGTTTTTACACATTAAAAAAAAACAATCTTTGCAAGATGAATTCCTTTGTAGAAAAAAAACAAAACTTATAACGTAACAGCAATGGTCGTTTTATTAACTCGTTGCACACACGACAAACACCCACCTGTTTAGAATGGTTCCTGTGAGGCGACGTGTACAACTCCCAAAGACTCACCTTTTCAAGATGGTTCCTCCCGTAGACAGTATGTCCAGTGTTCCAGCAATGGTTGCCTGTTCAAAGTAGTCACCTCCATGGACAAGACCATGAAGTCCAGACTTGATGTAAGTGACTTGGCACCCCAAATGGTTACACACAGACACCACGGCACGGATCCCAGCATTCATGCCCTGAAGACAACATTGGGAAAAATGTGAACCATCGATAAAAAAGGGTATAAACTCTGGGTGATTTGATTCTAAAATTTATAACAGGAGTTGGACTGCTGTTGTCGGTTTTTGGTCTTGTGGTCTTCTGGTATGACACCCATCAGTTGTCCTGCGGGTTCATGATTCGAGTCACGCTCAGGGAGGCACAAATTTTGGTTCTTAAAATAATGCTTTACATTCTGTCACCGCACTCGGGTGTAAGATGGGTACCTGGTCTCTAAAAAGCGTGGTCTCAGTCGAATAAAAAATCGTAATGACGCCTTAGAGGCTTTAAGCATTACTGTTGGCTCGGGAGACATTGCAAAGCGCTTTAAACATATTTAATGGATATTGCTCCGTATGCTCAACTAAATATTCAGTTGAAAAAACCAGACCTGGCTAAGGTTATATATATATATATATATATATATATATATATATATATATATATATATATATATATATATATATTCATTAAGGAGAATGTATACGTGTTATAAAATCGGAAATCCACATTTTCAAAATTCTGATCATCCTATCTGGTGGTGGAGGCGGGGGTGGGGGCCGGGAGTATATATATATAAAATATATATATATATATATATATATATATAAAATATATATATATATATATATATATCGCTACGTAAACTCCTAGGTTGAATAATCTCTAATCCCAGAGTCCTCTGTGGTTTCTATGCTCATCAAATCCTGAGTGATGCCAAAATGTACTTTGGCTTTGTTGTAGGACAATCATCTACAACTTAACCTCAAACATCCACACACCTACCGCTACATCATCCTCACACACAATGCGGGTAAGTTTTCCCCAAGTCAGGAGTCTTCTGCAAGTTCTATGTTCACCAAATGCCTTGTGATACCTTAGGTATGACAATGTGGCCCATTGGCATGACCATCTTCCCCCCCCCCCCCCCCCTCTTCTCTCTCTCAATCCAAACACCAACACACCTACCGCAACATCATCTCCACACGTCATGAGGGCAAGTTTTCCCCCAGGCCAGGAGTCTTCTGTAAGTTCGAGGTTCACCAAATCCTGGGTGATCCCTGCCATCGAAGGAAGATGCTCCAACCGACTCATCATTCGCATTCGACGACTTGGATACTTCTCAAAATCAAGCCTTCCTTCCTGGGTGGGATGGGGAAGATATTGTAATGTAATGTTATAAACAAATACAATGTAATGGCTAATACCACATTTTTATGTCCATTTCTCTCTCTCTCTCTCTCTCTCTCTCTCTCTCTCTTTCTCTCTCTCTCTCTCTCTCTCTCTTTCTCTATTTCTTTCTCTCTCGCTCTCTTTGCTCACTCCTCTCTTTTTCACTCTCTTTCTACCCCTCAATCCAAGTGCCTAAGAGAGGTTTGTCTTGTAAACTACACTGCGGTTAGAATTTCACACCTTGCAAATATTATGAAATCCTCTCTTTTGTTTTTATAACTTTTATCTTGCCAAATCTACATATCAGTTCTCTGAAAATATGGCGTATTAAAATCTTTGGCCAGAAAACTCTTTCTTAAATTATCGATCGATGACAAGACCCTCATCTTCGCAAAAACTCTAAAACCTAGAAATTCGTGAGATTTTGACAACTCGAATGTCATCTTAATTGTTCGATGTTTGAAGGAGGCGTTTTCTAGCCAAAATTTAAAAAAGAAACGCATCTTTCAAGAATAAGGTTAAAATCCATTTCATTGGCATCTGGTCCATCCTCACATAACAACATTTTGGTGCTATTGGTCACAATTTTCCCGACCTTCAACATCTCATCTAAATAACGGCTTTTTGACCTCCGTCAATGACACAGACTTTGCAATACATAATATTTTAATCGAACTTTTTAAAACCATTAAGTGCATATTCTGCCTGGAAATAAACTCGTATTAAAAAATTTGGCCAGAAAATTCCTCCTTCATATGACGATCGATTTAAATGTCCCTCGTCTTGGCCAATTTTCCCAAACCTGGGGCTACAGGAAGACTTTTTGAAGTCCCATATTTGAGAATTTTAAAAACAAATATGAGGGTCATTTAAATCGACAAAAAATTGAAGGACAAGTTTTCTGGCTAAATTTTTAAATACATGTTTCTCCAGAGTACAACAGTTAACTGGTCAAACTACATAACATTTTTCATTCATTTTCGTGGAACGTCAGACATTGTGAAACAATATTTCCGGTCTAATGATAATTCGAAATATTTACTTGCTGTCGATTTCAGCCCCACGTATGAATCTGTTGTTCAAAGACGAAACTCTTTTCTCTATTTTGGCCAGAAAAAAAACAACTTTTATACGTATCGATGCTATGCGTTTGATAGGTAAGATACTCACAACACCCGCCAGCCAGGTTAAACAACCCAATACACAAAACTATGTGTAACCTTGAACTTTTATGATCTGATTGATATAAATTCGTGAGTACAAACCATAAAGGTCGTTGTATAAAAACAATAGCAAAGAGCTGAGTGACGTCAATTGTATACTTTCCCTTGATTAATCAAAATAACTTGTCAAAAAGGTCTTTACTCTGATATCTCTAAAGTATTCCATTAGGGCCATTAAACGCATTTCCATATTGTTGAAGGAACAATATCAATAGTTTACTGATCTTTCGATAGGACGTTAAGTCATTCGTAAACTACTTTCCGTTAGTTCTAATAGACCTAGCTATCCAATCAGTGCTAAATCAACTGAGCTAGCGGGTCATCCGATACATGCGAGAAAAGATGCATCATTATAAAGACTCAAGTTCGTGGCCCTTTGATAGAGTTTTGAGTCATCTTTGGCCGTTAACAGCATTGTCTCTGTCGGAGAATAATGTATTATCTCCTTGCAGGCGTCAAGTTTTGTTTTACATGATAAGTGTTGCTGTTGTCTTGAGACCACCTGCAAATCATTCTTTATAAATACTCTATTTTTTAAGTGTAAAGTAGAATAAATGATCCCATTGTTAAATGTGCAGCTGTGTGGGCTAGTGGTGTGATGATACACGCCTTAGGACAGGAGGGTCGAGGGTTCAAGGCTTGGTCTAATAGGTGCACAGTTATGTCTTGAAAAAAATAGCCTCTTTAGTCTCATTCTCTTGTCGTACTCAGGTGTAAAATAAGTACTTGGTCGTTAACAGCATTGCCTCTGTCGGATAAAAAAACATTGAAAAATCTCTTTGCAGGTGTCATGTCTCGTTTTTTACATGATCAGTGTTGCTGTCGCCTTGGGACGCCTTGCAAAGCACTCTTTATAAATACTCTATATTATTTTACTGTAAGAAGCGCTTTGTCGGAGCATGACAGATATATATATATATATATATATATATATATATATATATATATATATATATATATATATCTGTCATGCTCCGACATATATATATATATATATATATATATATTATATATATATATATATATATATATATATTTATATATATATTTTTATATATATAAACATTTTATGTATAATTATTAAAACTCCTACAGATCTGTGTCTTGTCACTGTAAATGGCTCCTTTTATCAAAAAGTTGAGCAGTGTTATTCATAATTTTTGCCTTTTATATATATATATATATATATATATATATATATATATATATATATATATATATATATATATATATATATAACTATTCTGTATATAAAAATCGATAGTTTGTTTGGCTGGTTTTTTTTTAACTACTAATAGGATTTGAAATCGTCCTGGTGAGTAAAACATTGTTTTCTTTTGATCTAAAAACTAAAATCTCCACCTACGTCATCATGAAAAAATGTATTTAATCGTGATTAAAATGACAAAAAGAAAATTGTTTTTCATGATTAAGACTTCTTTTTTAATAACCTGTCGTCTTTGTCTGGTTTCATGTCGGGTTGACCCAGATGTGAAAAAAATGAACGAGTCTAAAGTTTGAATTTAGAATGAGATAAATCTATTCATTTAAATTATGATAGGCTTGGGGGATTAAGTTGTGCCCTCCAGCTCGTGTTAAAATTTTGCCACTGAACACAGAATCACTGACAATTTTAGATATTACAAAACTATTTTTTACAGATTGGTATATAAGAGTAACTTGCAAACTTTTCTTAAATTAAGGGTAATTCTATCATTCCTTGACTTAAATGATTATTTATAAAATATGTTAGGGCATAATGATCAGTCCCTTGACACACTGGGAAGCACCATCCCATCTGGCCGCTCTGTTACCAGATTCATTTGCACGCACCTGCATACTTCATTACCTGAACGATTTTTGATCGTTGATGGCTCGAAAAATTCGTCTCGATCTATGTTAATTTCCACAATACAGTAGTATAATAATAATCAAAATAAACGAGTCCCTGTTCGTAATAGCCTTTATCTTCACGCAAATAATACGGGTTCTCCAAGTGTAATATAAAATTTTAAAATTACAACCTTAGCAGGATCGTGATTTACCTTCACCTATGAATTCTATCAGATGTCTGATATTTTGCAAGATTAACCATAATATGTCCAAAGTCAGCGTATCGGGAGCTGATAATCTCACCTAAGAAAAAAAAACGAAAATGACTGAAGCCGGGCTCGAGCCCGAGACTTTCCGTGTCACAGTGCAATGCCAGATCAATAATAATAATATGCTTTATTAGAAACGAATAAAAGCTCTGTGGTAAAAGGTAAAATGCTACGATTTTGTAATTCTAGTGATTTTGACTTTAAACTCAATGTTCATCACGACGTACTTCTAATATAATGTCAAGTTGTCCTTTATGTTTTTTTAAAAAATAACTTAAAAATCAGTCTGATCAGAATAAATGCACTTAGCTAAAAAACATTTACCAGCCAGATATAACGTAGTAACACACAAAACAATGTGTAACCTTAAATGTTTATAGTCTGAAATTTAGTGAGAACTACTCAAGAAAATGACTGGGTAAAAACAATAATACCAAAGAGCTGAGTAACGTCAATTTCTTTCTATTTATAAGTTAACAAACGACCTCAAGGACCCACAAGGACTTGTATTTTGACATCATGTTTTTAAGTTTGTGCAGCGTCTAGTGAGTTGTTAGTAGTGATCAAGGAAATAAATGTATGTTCCCATTGGATGGATACAACCGTTGGATACAACTCAGGCTTTGCTTACTTTTGTGGCCAAAGACTTGTCTTTTGACGTAATATGTTGGTCAGTGCGTAGCCATCGTTATGTTTACGAAGGCCACGGTCAGGCTATAAGTTTACAAAGGCTATGTTTAGAGGGAGAACTATTCACCCAAATGTCAGTCTTAAAACAATTTTAAAAAAAGGATTGAGTGACGTCAACTTTATACATTCTTTAATTTATCCAAGTGCCATTTTTTCTTCTTCATAAAATTTCATTTTCAATATTTAAATCATTGCAACACAATTCCGTTTACCAATGGTGGCTTACATTCAGAAAAAAACCCTTAGTGATATACTAAATATAAAATATACTATTTCACATAAAGTGAATGATAAATTGCGTGGGTTGACATTAACTTTAATTTTTCAGGCACATATTATTGATTTTTAAGCTGAACAACCTTTAAGGTTTTATAAGGATTTATTCGCGATTACATTGTTGCCCAAGGCAAGACATGAGCTATCTCTTATAAGCTACACGTTGAAGCACCATTTTTCTAAATATAGACAATAGATATAGATTGCATACCATAGTATAAATTGGAACAATTTGAAATTGAGTTAGAAAACTATAGCTTTTATCTGGCGCAATATCCACTGAACGTGCCCAAAGCCCTTTACAAGGGGCCACTGACCAACAGCAACACGTAACATATAGAAATAGACATGATTCCGTTTAGGCGATATTACAATTTTTTTTTCCCTCAGAGACAACGCTGTTTACAGCCGGTACTCATTTTACACATGAGTACGGTGAGAGAATGTGAGTAAAGAGCCTTTCCTAAGGACTCAACTATGCGCCAAGCAAGGCTCGAATCCAGGACCTTCCAATCTGAAAGCGAGTGTTATACCACAAGACCACATAGCCGCACAAAGCAAGTTAAAGACAGGCATGGAACTTGATGATGATATGTGTTGTTATGTTTTTTTCCTTGCGACCAGTAATGTACTTAAACGCATTGCATCTTTAATATGACCGATTTATAGGCCACCCTCCTCAATTAAAATGTTTAGAATTACCCATAGCCCATATATAGGCTGATAGCAATATTTTTCCACTTTGAAATTGTTTTGTGTAGCCGCATGCAAACCACAATCAAATAACTGTGTTGAAGGGTAGTAAAAGAGGAAGCAAAAGTGTGATATCAAAAAAATTGGTTCCTATCTCATTGGAAGTGTAAAATTACTCTTCCGATGGACTGAATATATACCTTGTATATAATATGATTTTCTGATTCCAGAGTAATGGTATCTTAATTTCTAGTCTAAATAGATGCTGGTCATCAATAAACATTATTTTTCCTTTTTTCTTTTACGTCCCGTAATCCTTAGAATATGCCCATGTATCCTGCTACTAAAATAGATATGCCACATTATGATTCAATGTGAATATGCAACCTATTCATGATTGGTCTTTCCGAAGGGCTGATCACATACACACTTCCAATGATTTTAGAACCGAAATAGTAGACAGTGTGACGTTAAAAAAATCCCCTCTTTAGGCTTGCTGTGAAACTACCGAAGTCCTTCCATTAATCTAAGCCCATGATTGCCTTTGGCTACGTGACGAAACCGTATTGTTTTGGGATAGGCCCAATGCTAAAAAGTCAAATTTAAGCTAGAATAATACAGAAAAATATAACTTGGCTTTTAAAAAAAATCACTCTGAAATTCAAAACTATATCCATTCTCCTCAATAAAACATGTAAACTCGATTCAAGTCTGATACGGTTTGGTTATAAATTCAATTTCAGCACTTTGATCATCCTGACAGAGAGAGACTTCCGTAAGGTCTTCGTGAAAAGGGGAAAAAACCCAAGTATTCCTTTAACTAACCCTAAAAAAATTAAACCTAGTACTTGTCACTAGCCTTAATAGGAAATACAAACACCCCTAGGACCTTTACTTTCACTAACTCTAATAGAAAACAAAAAACAAAATTGCTTTGCACTACATTTGAATATTTCAACGACAAAATGGCGGAAGAGAACCAAAACAATGGTCATGTTAGGAAATTTCAAACTTTCACGTATCAATCAAGGTTTGTTCTATTGGTCAGTGCGTAGCCATCGTTATGTTTACGAAGGCCACGGTCAGGCTATAAGTTTACAAAGGCTATGTTTAGAGGGAGAACTATTCACCCAAATGTCAGTCTTAAAACAATTTTAAAAAAAGGATTGAGTGACGTCAACTTTATACATTCTTTAATTTATCCAAGTGCCATTTTTTCTTCTTCATAAAATTTCATTTTCAATATTTAAATCATTGCAACACAATTCCGTTTACCAATGGTGGCTTACATTCAGAAAAAAACCCTTAGTGATATACTAAATATAAAATATACTATTTCACATAAAGTGAATGATAAATTGCGTGGGTTGACATTAACTTTAATTTTTCAGGCACATATTATTGATTTTTAAGCTGAACAACCTTTAAGGTTTTATAAGGATTTATTCGCGATTACATTGTTGCCCAAGGCAAGACATGAGCTATCTCTTATAAGCTACACGTTGAAGCACCATTTTTCTAAATATAGACAATAGATATAGATTGCATACCATAGTATAAATTGGAACAATTTGAAATTGAGTTAGAAAACTATAGCTTTTATCTGGCGCAATATCCACTGAACGTGCCCAAAGCCCTTTACAAGGGGCCACTGACCAACAGCAACACGTAACATATAGAAATAGACATGATTCCGTTTAGGCGATATTACAATTTTTTTTTTCCCTCAGAGACAACGCTGTTTACAGCCGGTACTCATTTTACACATGAGTACGGTGAGAGAATGTGAGTAAAGAGCCTTTCCTAAGGACTCAACTATGCGCCAAGCAAGGCTCGAATCCAGGACCTTCCAATCTGAAAGCGAGTGTTATACCACAAGACCACATAGCCGCACAAAGCAAGTTAAAGACAGGCATGGAACTTGATGATGATATGTGTTGTTATGTTTTTTTCCTTGCGACCAGTAATGTACTTAAACGCATTGCATCTTTAATATGACCGATTTATAGGCCACCCTCCTCAATTAAAATGTTTAGAATTACCCATAGCCCATATATAGGCTGATAGCAATATTTTTCCACTTTGAAATTGTTTTGTGTAGCCGCATGCAAACCACAATCAAATAACTGTGTTGAAGGGTAGTAAAAGAGGAAGCAAAAGTGTGATATCAAAAAAATTGGTTCCTATCTCATTGGAAGTGTAAAATTACTCTTCCGATGGACTGAATATATACCTTGTATATAATATGATTTTCTGATTCCAGAGTAATGGTATCTTAATTTCTAGTCTAAATAGATGCTGGTCATCAATAAACATTATTTTTCCTTTTTTCTTTTACGTCCCGTAATCCTTAGAATATGCCCATGTATCCTGCTACTAAAATAGATATGCCACATTATGATTCAATGTGAATATGCAACCTATTCATGATTGGTCTTTCCGAAGGGCTGATCACATACACACTTCCAATGATTTTAGAACCGAAATAGTAGACAGTGTGACGTTAAAAAAATCCCCTCTTTAGGCTTGCTGTGAAACTACCGAAGTCCTTCCATTAATCTAAGCCCATGATTGCCTTTGGCTACGTGACGAAACCGTATTGTTTTGGGATAGGCCCAATGCTAAAAAGTCAAATTTAAGCTAGAATAATACAGAAAAATATAACTTGGCTTTTAAAAAAAATCACTCTGAAATTCAAAACTATATCCATTCTCCTCAATAAAACATGTAAACTCGATTCAAGTCTGATACGGTTTGGTTATAAATTCAATTTCAGCACTTTGATCATCCTGACAGAGAGAGACTTCCGTAAGGTCTTCGTGAAAAGGGGAAAAAACCCAAGTATTCCTTTAACTAACCCTAAAAAAATTAAACCTAGTACTTGTCACTAGCCTTAATAGGAAATACAAACACCCCTAGGACCTTTACTTTCACTAACTCTAATAGAAAACAAAAAACAAAACTGCTTTGCACTACATTTGAATATTTCAACGACAAAATGGCGGAAGAGAACCAAAACAATGGTCATGTTAGGAAATTTCAAACTTTCACGTATCAATCAAGGTTTGTTCTAGAGTTTTTTAAAAATGCTACTATAATATATTGGCAAATTGAATGAATAAATGCCCGACAAACGATCAACGGTGAAATTACTAATTGAAAGAGATGCTAGACCAAGGAGCTTACGGAAAATCTCCCTCGACGTCAACCTTACCATGAATTAGGGTTGGTGTCTTTTCGTAGTCAGGCCGATGTCAACATTGAAATGGTGGAAGAAAACAATGGTTATTTCTTCTTCCTGTGAAAACTTAGGGCGGGCGAGTTTTGATTGGGATAATTTGGGTTTGAGGTTTTTATTCTTTGGTTATTTATCATTTTGTTTT
>NC_088363.1:44788173-44865673 GCF_034508935.2 Berghia stephanieae
TCACTGAACTGTATTAACCTGACTATTAACGTTCATGGATACACACCGTTTTGTGTATTGGTCCGTGATACTTCCGGATGGCAATGTTATGAGCTTCTTTGCCAAGCGCATACTATCTATAAAGAGAAAATCTTGTGACGCACAAGAAATAATAATCATACATTATTTTATGAATGGAATTCTTTGTTAAACAGAGACGGTCAAACACAATCTAGAGAGGTAATAAGAATGTGTGAATCATCGCATCCAAAAGGTTATTATTTCGGGGCGGTTATAATAATAATAATAATAATAATAATAATAATAATAATAATAATAATAATAATAATAATAATAATAATAATAATAATAATAATAATAATGATATCATTACTCACCCAAGCGTCCGACTGCTTGGTTGTATGAAGACAACTTACTGTTTTGTTTATTTTCGTGACATTAACAGTTGACCTCAGTGCCCACGGGCTGTGGCGGAAAAAAAAAAAGGCAGGAAGGCTTCTTACCACGTGATGGGCGGCTGTCCACGAAGAGGGCGTCTTACCACGTGCTGACGACACTGAAGGCAGAAAAGGCACTTGCTCCGGTTTTCTCAGCTGGCAGACCGTGATGTGTTGACTTTTCGACTGACGTAACGAAACGCTCCGATAGGCAGATGCGCAGGATAAAGGTGAAAATTCCTCGTCGCCAATGTTGTATTTTTGACGGAACCCCAGATTAGTAGCTATTGTGGAATCACTCAACTCAGAAGTGTTAAGTGATTGTGAGAGAACCATTTATTATTGTGTACAAGTTAGAATATATATACAAATATATCGTAACAACATTTTAAGAAGAAAAAGCAGTATAAGTAACTCAACTATGGAAAGTAAGGAACAAATAGTGCATTGTTCTCTAGGGCATTCCACTCTGATATTTTTAAGCACAAATAATATTTTAACAATGGACTTAATGAATAATAGCTAATTAAGCCGTAACTAAAATCAATTAGCTAATAACAAAGGGGAGAAACTCTTTTCTAAAGTAACTATGTCCTAAGTCCATAACACTATCTATCTATCTATCTATCTATCTATCTATATATATATATATATATATATTATATATATATATATATATATATATATATATATATATATATATTTTATCTGTCTATCTCTCTTTCATTCTATATATTATCTATCGTTTATACACAACCCCCCCACACACCTGCCTACACACGCGCCGACAATCACTTATTTTAAGCAGCCACCGACTAGCACATTGTATTATAATCCTCTCCTTAAAAGAATAACACAGGTTGTTGCTTAAACTATTTTATCCATTTTGCCAACGCTACCCTTCTACTGTTTGGAATCAAAATACACTAACCATGGAAAACCCTTGAAGATTCCCTTTCAGCAACTTTATTGACTTAGAGAGAGAGAGAGAGAGAGAGAGAGAGAGAGAGAGAGAGAGAGAGAGAGAGAGAGAGAGAGAAATACGAGTATCTGTTCAATATTATAGTTATCATATAACGTTATAACAAGTGTAACTAAATGACAAATTGCCATATTTATGGACAATAAAGATCTTATTATTATTATTATTATATTATTATTATTATTATTATTATTATTATTATTATTATTATTATTATTATTATTATTATATTATTATCTTATACATTTGTTTTTAAAGATTAGAGAAAGTGTGAAACAGGGCCAGGCAAACAAGTTGTCATTCTTTTGAAAATATCAAATTAAGAAATCAACCCTCTGCTTACCATCCGTAGGAAAATCGTCACATTTGTTACGATACAACCAACAACTTTCTCATTCTGATATCTTTTGTACAACACAAATTATAGCCAAAATAATTTGTTCTAGCGATAAAAATTAGACACTGGACAATATTATGTATGAAATGTACTTGCTCCTTTTCTGTTTGAGTAGAAAAAAATATAATTTTGTGTTAGGTGAGTGTGAAGTTTCAGGGAAAATTCTGAAAATGGCTGGTAAGGAGAGAGTTAAGGAGCAGGCACTGGTGTTAGATAAAGATCTGAACAAATGTGTATGAAAGGTGCCAGACAAAGCAAGAAAGAATAGCACAAGAAAAAAAACCATCCCAAAAATTCAGTCTACCTCGACTGGGGATCGAACCTCTGACCTCCTGATTAACGGTAATCAGAAGGTCTGAGTTCGATCCCCATTCGAGGTAGACTGATATTTTGGGATGGTTTTTTTCTTGTATTTTTCTTTCTTGCTTTGTCTGACACCTTTCATACACATTTGTTCAGATCTTTATCTGTCATTCTTTTGTGCGGCTATGTAGTCTTGTGGTATGACACTCGCTTCCGGATCGGAAGGTCCTGGGTTATAGCCTCGCTCGGCGCATAGTTGGGTCCTTGGAAAGCGCTCTTTTCTCACATTCACTCACCGTACTCAGGTGTTATAATAAGTACCTTGCCGTTAACAGCGTTGTCTCTGTCCGAAATAAGTGTAATATCACCTACCAGGCGTCATGTCGCGTCCTAAAGGTTAAGTGTTGCTGTTAGCCATAGACCCACTGTAAAGCGCATTGAGCACGTTTAGTGGATATTGCACTATATAAAAGCTCAATTTTGTTTTCGGTTACGCACTCCCTAAATGCAGGTTAGTCCCTCTGTTTTAAATACGTTACCTTTTGAGATTAGAAATTCTGAATCCCTGGAGGCAATAAAAGCAGGCTAAAGAAATATTACTTTAGAAAACATTTCTTTGCTTATCTTTTTTTCCATGTATTCCTATGTTGATAGCGTCTTAACTATTGAATATTATGTTTCCGTCTGTTTAGTTATAGTGATTGTTTAATATAGAGATAGACATATCAATTTTTGTAAAGCGCCTATATCTAATATTGCATGAGATGGAACACCATTCCACAGCAGAGCATCCGAGAATCCAAAACATTGTTTTCAAGATATCCTTGAAAACATTTCTTTTTGGATGTCATATTGTTTTGTGTTGATGTAATTTAAAGCGCCAAGAGCCTCATTGTTGACGATACCGTGCGCTCTTTAAGAGTCTATTATTATTATTATTATTATTATTATTATTATTATTATTATTATTATTATTATTATTATTAATATTATTTCTTCTTCTTCCTCTTCTTCTTCTTCTTCTTCTTATTCAAATTGTATTTGAATTTTTTTAAAGCGCTTTGAGGTTTCGACGAAAGGCTGGATATAAATATGCTAATTATTATGCTTATTATTATTATTATTATTATTATTATTATTATTATTATTATTATTATTATTATTATTATTATTATTATTATTATTATTATTATTAGATGTTAGCGCTATATAAGTGTTCAGTATTATTATAATCCCAGGAAGCCAGAATTTATTCCGGTTTCTGTAGAATGAAACGGACAATAGGAATTGCTTGCTAGTCTTTGGATGTCTATCACAAAGTATTTGTTCCGCCAGATCTAACAAACCCAGCAATCCAATCACTGTTAGGTGGACAGGGGGTCAGGGATCGATTTAGGGTTCGTTGTGTGTGAGCGAGTGCTCTATCAACTGAGCTATCCTTATCTTACACCAGTGCCTGCTCCCTAATTTGGCATTATAATATATGATTATTAGTGATACTATTCTCCAAACTGTACGGATGTGAAAGTTTTTTACAGAGCGCATTATCGAGTAAACGTGCTAAAGCGCTTTACCAGAGGTCCTGGGCCAAGACCAACACTTAACATGTTAGACAGGACATGGCGCCTTTTAGGCGGAATTGCATTTTTTTTCGGACAGAGACAACGCTCTAAACGGCCAGGTACTAATTTTACACCTGAGTAAGGTGAGAGAATTTGAGTAAAGAGCACTTTCCAAGGACTCAACTATGCGCCGAGTGTTGATCGAACTCAGGAAATTCCGAAAGCGAGTTACAGACCACAAGACCACATAGCCGTACTTACAGAGTAACCCATTCAACGACAAGTGTGAATTTCATTCCAGTCATAATTTATCTGGTTATTAAGCTTTACTGACTGCAGACCTTACCATTTATTAAGATATGTGGCCTTGAGTGAATCGAATCTGTTTTTATTTTAACTAAGGCCCTCTTTGTAGTTCTTCACTGTAAGGGGAACAGTTAGGTATAAATTTGCTGAGATTATTTTTAAAAATTTTCTGGGAAATGGGTTATCTCGGTTTCTGTATTGTTACATTGATTTAAAATCAAATGCGTGTTAGCCGCAAGCTGCTTTCCGCTAGATCTAATTTAGATCCAGCTCCGCCAATTACTCTTTGGTGGACGAGAAGGGAGGGGTAAAAAAGAAACTGACTCCATTCGAGTCCAAGGCAGTGTTGTTTGCGTATGAGTCGTGTTCTCTACTTACTGAACTACCCCACACCATCCTCCTTTGATTTCCCAAAGCCTGGAATTGGTGATTGGGTCTATCGCCATAACATAGTAGAGTGAGCACCATTAGAAGCAGCCTGAAATAAAAAACACAACACAGATACATTTCCATTCTTCAGCTCTTTATTTCAAACTCCATTTTGTTGTTGTTACAAGTCAGTTCATCCATCGATTTAATCAGTTCCAGTATGATGTATATAACTCTTATCGTACTTAACGTATTTTTTCCTAGTTTGAAATAAGAATCAACGTACTTTATTCTTGACTGATTATTTGTGCAAATATTGAATAAACCGATATACATACAAATACAACGATAAAACATGAATGATGAATCAAAAATTGATATGAAAATATCGTTTGGGTAAACCTGCCCAGTCATGCCAATGATTTATGTGCTGCTATTTTCATGTCGTAAAATTGACAGAGTCCTAACTAGTTACGAAATATCTAAATGTGTTGATATTTGTAATATTCAATTGACTCGTAGTGTAAAATAGTCCTTCAGATCCAATAGCCACATGGAGCCGAAGTTAACTCCGGTTTAAATAATGTGAAACCAACACCAGCAATTGCTCGTTGCCATTTGAAAAGGACGCTTGTACTTTCCGCCATATTTAAGAGACACAGCTACACAATTACAGTTGGTTGGACAAGACGGGGGGGGGGGGGGGGGGGGGGTCAGAAAAAACCTGGACTTCACCCGGGATCGATCTCGGTCCCTTTGCGTGTGAAGCGAGTGCTCCAACAATTGAGCTACCGGACCCCCCCCCCCCCCCCCCCCCACTAAAGGGAAATGGTAGCCGGATAGAATTGTATGCGTGACATAAACAACGATGTCTTTCAATAGGGATAAAGAGTCACAGTTACGACATAAATAAAGCACAGTTAATGGGCACAATTGGGATGGCGGACTAATCCAACGTTATTTTCATCCACAATTCAAGAAATAAACAAATAAAAGTCTGATTTAGTCGAGAAAGCAAATAAATTCCTTGTGATGAAATAATATGATTTCAGTTATGAACAGTAAAACAAAAAAGTCAAGCGGAGACAAATCCGTTTAGCAAATAGATTACATATAAATATTTGCAGTCATTCCCCTTGGTTAAGTAATACTTAAAATCTTTTTTTTTTTTTCTCCTGGAAGGTAACAATAATATTATTGTGTATACGAGTTTACTATTGAAAAATTACAAGGAAGATATTTGTAGTTTGTAACAATTTAGTTGGTGATTTGGAGAAGAACAATACAGATTTGAAAGGGTTTTGGAAGCTTGGAAAACATATTAAATAATGAAATGATCACAGCGTGTATTATGAATATGTGAGTGAGTTTGTGTGTGTGTGTGTGTGTGTGTGCGTGTGCGTGTGTGTGTGGTGATATTCATAAATGTGAACTATAGTCTGGATCCTCTATTTAAGGGACTACTACAACGACCACGAATAAGAAGAAGAAAAAGAAGAATATGTAACCCATAGCCCCAACATGGTATAATGTCGAAGTGATTTATATAGAGAAACTTTATTATAAGACTTGCGTTAAATTGATGTGTTTTTATTAAATAGGAAATGGAATTGAGGTTTCAGTAAAATAAATGAAGACAGATAATGTGGACGTTTCAGGTTTCCCAAAGCAAGATGATTCGTCTTTAGTGTTCGTTTCATTCATTGTGTTTTTTTTGACGAAGGGGAAATTCAAAACGTCCAGAATATCTGTCTTCGTTTACTAAATTGAAGCCTCCATCCCATTTCCTATTGTTATTCATTTCTTCGAGCTTCAATCAATCAACAACACTTTCATCGTATTTTAATTGAGCCATATTTTCATACAGGGCAATATCCACTAAACGTGCTCAAATCGCTTTACAAAGAGTCTATGACCAACAACAACACGTAATATTTAGAACGACACATGACGCCTATTAGGCGATACTATTACTATTTTTTTTCCGACAGAGACAACGCTGTTACGGTCAAGTACTCAATTTACACCCGATTACGGTGAGAGAATGTGAGTAAAGAGCCTTTTCGAACTATGTGCCGAGCGAGGCTCGAACCCGATCTGAAAACGAGTGACAAGACCACAAGACCACATAGCCGCCTTTATTAAGGAGATCAATTATAGTTTCATGAAGTGGTGTACAGATCACATTATATCAACATTTACTTTCAGGTGTCTTCTACAATCCGACAGAATACCAGAATCAGACGATGGATCACACATTATACAATATTTAGCAGGCAATTATTTTGGTAAACAAGGATACAATGCTCTGTCCTTATCAGACCAAAACAAAATTGCATTTCAAATATTTTGGCCAGAAAAATAGTCCTTTAAATATCGATCGATCAAAATGAGCATCATCTTGTCAAAAATTCTCAAACCTGGGACTTCAAGGAAGCCCTACTTTTTTGAGTTCATTCGACAAGGTGAGGGTTACTTTAATCGATCGATTTGTGAAGGACGAGTTTTCTGGCCAAACTTTTAGAGTACGCCAGATGCTGGTTTGGACAAGCGGGCCAGAAGAGAGAGAGAGAGAGAGAGAGAGAGAGAGAGAGAGAGAGAGAGAGAGAGAGAGAGAGAGAGAGAGATTTGTTTTTTGTTTTTTTTTTTTAAATCAACAAAATGCGAACAGGCGATAGTTTTAAACTTCAAAAGTAAATGCATGATATTATTATAACGTTATCACAATAGTTTTTGTAAACAACACAGGATGTTGACGTAATGGGTTTATTCCCAACAATTTAAAAACAAAATCAGCAATGGATAAAATGAAACATAATATTTAAAAAACACAGATAAACCGAAAAAAATGCATATTAACATTATCTAAGTTTTCAGAGTGCACAAGATTTGTTAATCCAATATGTACCTACTTATTTGGTGTCTATCCCACGTAGACTCCGAAGGAATGAACCACAGACATTTCGTCAGGTGGGATTATGTACCGGCTGTTTTAATGTTCTATTGTTTATTATATTTTGTTTATATTATTTTCAAAAATTTCCTTTGCTGTTTTGCTTTTTCCCCTTCTTTTTAAAAACTAACAATGGCTTTTGCTTATTTAAAAAAATTGAAACTGTTAAAATGGTAATTGTTTATTTCGATGTTGAAAAAACATTTTTAATGCGTGCTCTTGGGAATTTAGCGTTAAAATGTCAAACTGGTAACTCCGAAAGTTTGTGTGTTAATCATTAAGTTGAAATCAATAAAGGTAGGGGGTTTAGTCCAGTTTAGTTCACAGCAAATGTATAGATGTCTTTTACAACCGTACACAGACTAAACGCCTTTTTTACATTTGGTCCAAAATAAAATCATAATAAATTGTTGATTGATTTTTGAAATAACTCCAACATTGCTAAAGTTTCCTTAAAATGAAAATACAATTTAGTCCGGGTTTAGGTATTCTCAACAAGTTGAAGATTTGCTTTAATTGTCGATATAATAGTTTGTTTAGTTTTTCTTAATGAAGTAAAAATAATTTTCTGGCCATAAAACTTAAAATATATTTCATCTGAGAACGAAGTATCCGACCAATACGCAATTGTGTTGGGTTGATGACGCTTGAAATGGATTGAAGGAAGATACGGCGTAACACAAATATGTTATTTTTTTTAAAATAAAGAAATAAAACATTTATAATTACGGACAAAGTCAACAGGGAAAATTATTGTGTAGATAGATTGTTTACAAATTGACACAGTCAGTTAGACAGGAGAGTCAGACAGTTGGACAGAAAGGACAAGACAACTGAATGATTGAAAAACTGAAAGGGGGATTGGTATTCTGGTGATACTTAAAGACGGATAGGGAAGTTAACTGTGTGGGACTTTATGAGAGAGAGAGAGAGAGAGAGAGAGAGAGAGAGAGAGAGAGAGAGAGAGAGAGAGTATTTTGTTTGTTAACCAAAAAAAAAAAAAAAAACAACAACAAAATGCGAACAGGCGATGGTTTAAGCTTCTAAAAGTAATGCATGATATTATAACTTTATCAAAATAGTTTTTGTAAACAAAACAGGATGAGGACGAAATGTGTTTATTCTCAACAATTTGAAAAAAAAAAGCAGCAATGAATATAATGAAACATAAGATTTAAAGACACAGATAAACATGAAAAACTGCATATTAACATTATCTAACATTGTACTTATTTGCAGGTCTGATAATCCAAGTTGTTATAATGAAAATCCTCTCGAACCAACGCAACATAATATCGTCCATTACAACAATGTTAAGTCAAGCTCATAATGTGTTCGGTTATCAGACCTGCTAATATGTGTACTTTGTGTTAATCCTATTCAAACCACCCTTACGCAACGGAAGAAATGTCATTGTGTGAAGCAAACACGATTGGATGGGATTATTTCTTTTGTTGGTTTAAAAAAAATAAATTTACCTGTTGCGATTGGTCATAAGCTTAAAGTTAAAGTTAATTGTGACCGATAGTGTCCAAACAGCATAAAGTCCTTCAGATCCATTGGACCCATGGAGCCGGAGTTTATCCAAGTTTTTTATAGCGTGAAACCGACAAAAGCAATTGCTTGCTATCCTTTGGATAGGACGCTAGTCTATAGCAAAGTACTATCAGCCAAATCTAACAGACTCAGCTATCCAGTCACAGCTGGGTGGAGAGAGATTATCAGGTCAGAAAAAAATCTCGACTGTACCCCAGACCAAAACAGCATAATGTAGGGGTAAAAACCAACGTCGTGTCCATTCAGCAGGTCTAATAACAACCTAAATTAAATGTGTATTGGGTTCAACGGAAATAGGCCTAAACCAACTCAAAACTTATGCAATGTCAACAATGTTAAAACAAGTACATAATTTTGTTTAGTAGACATACACATATTGTTCAAAATAGTGTAAACTGTATGTTTTATATTAAATATTCAATCTTTTCTTATAATTCCTGAATTAGTCGGCTGACGTAATGAAAAAGACTGAAAAAGATGCTTCTAATAAAACTTTGATACTAAGCTGCTAGAAGCTGTGGGATGTAAAAAGTAATGAATACAAATATATAGAACAACTAAAAAAAAAGAAGAAGAAAATACAAAACGTTTCGGGCTCAAATCCCTTATTCAGCCAACAACAAATTATAATGAAAGCATAAATACATTACTAAAATACCAGATTGAATGTGTTTTTGTTTTTTGTGTGTTTTGTTTGTTTTTGGCTAAAAAGGTTTTTGAGCCCTAAACGTTCCGTGTTTGGCATTTTGTTCTCTTTTTTTTTTTTGAAGTTGTCATATTCATTTTTTTTATTACCTTTTGATAAACTTTGCGAAGCGCATTGAAAATGGTAAACAATCGTATTGCTCTATATGAAGTGTAAGATATGCCTTTTCATTGAAATCACCTACAGAATAAATGATATGCCCACGAATTCAGTAAACGGTTTAACTTTTTTTGTTATCGACTTACTTATTTGCAGGTCCGATTACTCAATTCCTTATGGGCTTTGTAAAGCGCTTTGAGCACAATGAGTTAATATGGCGCTATATAAAAACTCTAATTTACGTTAAATTGGGCACATTGTTGTTATGGAAATATCAAAATAATCACGCAAAATATTGTCCATTATATCAATATTAAACTCGGCCCATAAGTGGGTTCGGATGTCAGACCTTCATATATGTACAAGTCGATGTAGATATTTTACAACTTGAAAAACTGAGGTGCACTCTACAATGAATAAAAAACGATAACAATGGTCAAGGACGTCATGATATGTTTTGGGGTTTTTTTATTTCTTGCGTTGGGAGAGGGTGAGAGGGAAAAAAAAGGGGGGGGGGGGGGAGAATTATAAGTGAATATTCTAAAAATAACTGATAATTTGACAATTTATTTCACACTGTTGTAGATAGATTTCAGAAAATTGCTGGTGACATAACAATTCTGCCTTTTTATTGAAGAACACAGTATGTGCTAGATATTTGGTTAACGTTGCATATGCTGTTTGTTTTGTTTGTTTTTAAGGGTTTTTCGGCGCTTGCAACACATTTAGGTTATATCAGCGCCAGTAAAAAGGAAGAACATGGGATAGTAAAAAGTTCTGGAATTACAATTAAAGCACCCAAGAAAAAGTAAGACAAAAGGGGAACTAGGAACAAATAGGGATCAGATGTAGAATCCAAGAGCATACCACCAATGTACTTAGTTTGAGATCACCTATAAGTCTCATCCAGACACAAGCACAAAATCCAACAAAGAGGAATACACTCAAATGCTTACATTATAAATTCAAACTAACAAATAAAATAATACATAACAGAGAGATGATTTACAAGGAAAAAATATCATCTCACAAAAAAATAACTATGCATTCGACTGTTTCCCTCCCAGCCAGGACTCCGAACAGGGCCAAGTAATCTCATTCCAAGACAAAGACAGAAAGCATGTTGGAAAATAGATATAAGGGGATAGAAGACACAATATGTACCTCCCTGCCCGCTATGGGAGGTCAGGATCCCCACCCAGGCATATGCTGTGTTTTTTTTAAATAACGGTAGATTTGTGTTAGGATGCACACACACATTTTATTTAAAATACATTTTTAGTTTGACTGCTGTGATTTGTGCAAGATGGTGATTATTTTTAACAAGCAACAAAAAAAAAGCGCTTGGGGTGGACAACAAACCACCAAGCAAGCAAACAAACAAAAATGTCAACCAATGAAAAGTACGATATCATAATCATGGAAAAAACTGTATCGAATATTATCACATTTTGTTGTTAAAAAAATAGTTGCTTAATAATCAGTAATTGATCACCAGGTTGTAACTGTTTTGATGTTCGGGGTTTGAACTGAGAACTCTTATATTGAAAAACATTATATCACTATAGTTTGAAATGAGGCGATACCGACGTGTACTTATTTGCAGGTCTGATAACTCAAATTGTTATGATCTCATTGTTGAAATGGAAAAACTTTCAAACCGACGCAAAATGTCTATTATAACAATGTTAAATCAGGCCCATAATTGTGTTTAGTTATCAGACCTGAAAATACGTAACCCTTGGGCTATTCACTTAGTATCGGAAACGTATGGAGGACGACTGAAGTAAAATGTCTGTACCAGTCTGTCCATAGCGAATGCTTTGACCTATTTACGTTTGTATCCACAAACCGACTCGCACACTTTATTTGCAGGTCTGATAACCTAACGCAGTTATGGGCTTGTTTTAACAGCTTTATAATAGATAACATTTTTTTACTTTGGTATTAGAGAACTCCCATTAAATCTATGAGCCCATTACAATATGGGTTATCAGACTTGCAAATAGGTAAACGTTTCCACAAAACCAATCAGAGTTCAGTTTTTTTAAAATAAAAAATTGCTGCACAATGATCAGTGGGCAAAAACAAAAGTTACGAGTTTAAGGACGAATGGGCTATCCCATAATTATAAAAAGTGGTATCTTCTGGCACTTTTCTACTCACTTCATTTCTTGATAAACTTTTCTAAAAATTAGTTTTTTACGACTCCATAAAAAGACGTTCTTCAAAGCCCATGAAATCCGAAATTATCCCGTTTTCTATAGCCTGAAATTGACAGTAGCAACTGCTTGCTATCCTTCGGATAAGACGCTGGTCCATCGCAAATTAATATCCCCAAGATCTAAATGACCAATCTGGACTTCACTCGGAACGATCTTTATCTCTTTGAATGTGAAGCGAATGCTCTACCAACTGAGCTAATAGGACCCCCAACATTATATATAAGACTCTGTTATATTTGAAGATCACTCATATAACTATTTTCATATAACTGATATTGGATTGAGTGCCTAATGGGGCATCGATGCTCAGTGGTACGGTCTTTGCTTCGTTCCCGAAAAGTACCGAGTTCGAATACTTCTGCACTGTGTGGCTTTGAGCAAGTCACTTCGCCCTAGCTCAATTTGCGACGCTGCACTGCGGCTGACGTCTAGACCCGAGAGACAAATTTCTCATATGGGATGAATAAAGGGAATATTATGTGTTAACGGTCCCTTCTTAACACATTGTGATTTCTCGTGAGCATGTCGTGTCAGTTTAAAAAACAGATTTGGGATAACCCGCTTGCCCTTAATAGCATTGAGCTGAAAAAAGAGAGTGTCACGTGATGTATCTCCAAGTCACCCGACTCTTGGTATAATATTATACGTATCTGACCCCATTACAAAATCCTAAAGATTCCCTTGAGGTAAAAGCTCAAAAACTTTTTTTAAAAACCAACAAAAAAAAACCCAAAAAAGAACAAAACAAAAACAAAAACAAAAACAAACAAAAAAAACAAACAAAACAGACAAAGCAAAGACAAAACAAAACAAACAAAAAACAACAACAAAAACATCCAACTTATATATATATATATATATATATATATATATATATATATATATAATATATATATATAATGCCATTCTCACCAAAACGTCTCGAAATAGAAAGGAAAAAAATTAATTGTGACGTCCATCTCAATCAGGCGATATGTCGGAGTAACTTTGAGGCTAAAATTGGATGTAATGTCTACATGGTAAGAAAAAAGTCTAGAACAAAAATTCCAGTTTCAAACGGTCAATGATATTAATAATTTCTTGACCTTGCAAAGACATAACTTGTGTGCAATCGTCACAAATTAAGAAATTAAGGAGCAGGCACAGGTGTAATATGGTGTAATAAAAAGAACTGAACAAGTGTATATGAAAGGAGCCAGACAAAGCAAGAAAACAAAATACAAGAAAAAACCCTCCCAAACCATCAGTCGACCTTGACTGGGGATCGAATCTCAGACCTTCTGATTACTTATCAGACGTGCTACCATTACATTACAATGCCACCGAACAACCTAGGTCCAGCAACAACGAGATCAAGAACAAGGAGACACGATCTAAGACTCAAAGTGCCACGCAGCGTGGCTCAGCGGTACGGTCTTTGCTTCGTACCCGAAAAGTTCCAAGTTCGATCACCCATCGCTGCGCTGTGTGGTCTTGAGCAGGTCACCTCGCCCCAGCTCAATTTGCGGCGCTGCACTTTGGCTTACGCCTGGGTTATTCCGGTCTTTCCTTGGAATAGACCCTAGAGACCAATATATCCTGTGGGATGAATAAAGGGAATTTTTATTTAACAAAATAGGGAAGGAAAAACGTGGCTCATGAATATTTTCAATGACGATCTTTGTCAATCCGAGGAGAGATCTGGGTGTCAGTCCCTCACTGCAATATATGGTCTGACTGCCTGCATGACCACCTTGGTCAGAAGAATGAGTGAGTGATTGAGTGAGTGAGAGTGATTAATATAACAGACTCAAGTGTATTCTGCCTTATCTATAAACCTCACAATATTTTGGATCCCATTACACTGTATAAATTAAAACAACTTAAAGTCAATATGATCAACAAAATACAATCAAATAATAATGATATCATATCATATATGTAAAATGCTGTACGTTATTGTACTGGAATTTATAACCTTATTAAAAAAGACGAATAGGAGAATCGCTGATTTATTAATTGTGTTCTTAAACAATTTTCTTATTTAAAAAGAGAAATAAAAAATAACCCAAAAAAATGGCAATCTTTTGAGGAAGTAATAAATAAAAAAGATCATATACTATTTTTCTGGATGGAAGAGTTAGCATAATGTTTTTGAAAAGGTAAGGATAATAATATTAATTGTATACTCTTATATTAATAAACAGCAACAAGATAAAACAAGCAAAACATTCTTTAAAAATTAGTAATTATTCCATCGATTTGAGAGCATGGTTGACCTATGTATTAGTCACGTGATATCTATAATTTTCTATGGCTTGTCTGAATTGGGTTCTGAGATTTAGGTTATGTTGGTTCTAGCGTGATTTAAACATCATAGAAATGAATAATATTATTGTGAGCCAACTCTCCCATACAGACAATGGTTGAAATCGTACAGAGTCCAATGAAAACAAAGATTCTTGCAAAATCGGCTGCAACTGCTTCGTTCGTGAAAAAGTGTAAAAAGATATTTATTTAGGGTTCGACTAAACTCGAATTCGACCTTAAAAAGAGTGATCCGATGCCTCAAATTGTTATTATATCGGGTTGATTTTAACCAGTTATCTGCCGCACTCTGGAAAAACACGTATTTAAAAATTTGACCACAAAACACGTCCTCCAAATGTCGATTGATTTAAATTACCCTAATCTTGGCCCAAGAAAAACCCATCTCAAATCTGGGACCTCGCGAGCTTAACAATTCCATTCTCACATCTCTAATTCGTCTCTAGTGTTTCTTTCAATGTATTTTGTTGATAACCTTAACTCTGGAAAGACACATGTTAAAGATGTTGGCCACAAAACTCGTCCTTTAAATGTCGATGGATTTAAATTACCCACCATCTTGGCAAAAAATCTCAAATCTGGGACCTCGCGAGGTCAATACTCCATGTTCACATCTCTCATTCGTCTTTAGTCTTTCGTTCATCATGTTTTGTTGATGAAAGGGAAACACGAATCGTCAACATGTTTTGTCTTCGTTTATAAAACGAAAGCTTCCCTTTAATTCCCTATTGTTCTTATTTCTGAAAAAAAGGTTACATTAAAATACCATGCAGAATGTCATGTCTCTCACTGTAACATTTAATCGTAGTGTCTAAATCATTCCACCATAATACCATTTTGAAGCAAAGGGTTACAAATTGTCATCTGATCATTTGACAGTGATAAGCATTAGGTTATTAGTCGTTTATACTATTACTAATTGAATCCTATTTTAAAAAGAAGGACTCATGAATAGTCACGACCCCCAACACCTCTTCGCCCCCTTCGAGAGATATTTCTTAAGAAATTGACTGCGGGGATTTTGACCAAACTTAAATTTTGGTAATCAATCAAAATGCAGGAAATATATATATATGTAAATATAATATACTTTTAAGTTTAAAAAAATGTTAAATCAAGTCTCAAATTCCTGCCGGTAAGTAAAATTGTACCATTTTATCTCTCCAGACTTTATACCGTTTTGAGGCAATGGGTCGTATTTTTGGTTTAGATCTGTGAAATTGTCAACTGGGATTTCATTTTATTCCGTTAAACTAGTTAAACTTTGGATTTGTAAAATTTGATATTAATACGATTCCGTTGTTGATATGTTTCTATATAATATATTACATCGCTTTTCATATAATATGTTTTGTTATCATTAAACATCATCATCTTCATCATCATGGTTATCATGATTACCATCATATCCATCACCGTCATTATACCATTATCATCATCATCATAACCATCACGATCATCATTAAAATAATAATCAGCATCATCCTCTTCATATCATTATTATTATCAATAACATAATATTCTTGATTATCAACATAGTCATCGACATCAATATCATTCATTATCTATATTATCATTATCGTTATAATGATAATAATAATGGTAATAGTGGCAATACTGATAATCATAATAATAACAATAATAATAATAATAATAATAATAAATAATAATAATAATAATAAATAATAATTATAATAATAATAATAATATAATAATAATAATAATAATAATATTAATAATAATAATAATAATAATAATAATAATAATAATAATAATAATAATAATAATAATAATAATAAAAATGACAATTGTAATAGTAATAATAATGATAAACTTCATCATCATCATCATCATCATCATCATCATCATCATCACCCATCAATGCTAACATCTTATTCTTTACCTCACCTTCTCGATCACATTCAGGCTACATAATAACTTAATCTTCCCCGTCATAGATATTGCTCCAGCTTTCCATAGTACAATAAAAATATGAATTCCTAGTTTGCAACAAATTAATCAACCCAATTTCTCCAACCGATCCTTCAAAGCTAAAAACCGAATCAAGAGATCTTTAAGCAGACGCTCAATCCTTTCCTCCGACAGGGACAATCGGTTATCATTGCTATCATCAACATTGTCACTTTCATCTAAAATATCACCAGCATTATCATCATTATCATCATCATGATCATTATCGTCAGCAAAATCACCAAAAACTGTTCTTACAACGGGCTGTGGTCGTGAAGGGCGACCGAACCTCCTGAAAACACTCCTGTTATCGATAGAATCAAACCGTCTCTTGCTCACCGTCGTTTCTGAAGGACTCGTATGTTCAAAACCAAGCAGATCCAAGATGATATTCTCTTTTACATGTTCCGGCGTCTTGTCGCTATCTACGATTGATGCCAGATTGAATAATTCTTCGTCGCTGAGATTTTCTAGAGCCTTTATTAAATTGGCTAGTTCGTCGTCCAGTGGAATCCGTTTACCAAAACCACCGAATACGCTGTGATGAGCTATGCTGTCGAAATGCCGTTTTTTTCCAAATCCGACAAACGCGGAGCCACTTCCTATCCTGTCCAGTCTTCTTTTCCCGAACCCTGTAAAAGCTGAAGAGTGAATTGGGTCGAATCGTCGTTTTCCGAAAAATGCAAAAGAGCTGGATCGGTCGATAGGATCGAATCGACGCTTTAGAGCACTGAGCAAATTGTCTGAGCTGTCGGAGTCAGTTCCGCCGCCAGATCTACCGAATCGGCGAAAGGAGCTCCTGGTGTCAATGCTGTCAAACCGACGCTTGGAGATGGATTTGTGATCATTGCCATCACTTCCTGAATGCGTCAAGCTAAGAGTCAACTCCCCTTCCCCATTTCCAAAAGAACTGCGTTTGTTTATTTTGTGATCTTTTGCGTCATTATTACTTTTTTCGGATACCATAGACGATACATCGCGTTTTTTCCTCACTTTTAAATCTCCGCTAACTTCGTTGTCAACTAGCACTGTACGAGGTTCCTCCCCGCTGTGACTTTTGCCAAAAGAATAAAACGCTGATCCAGATGAAATCTTATCAAAATTTCTTTTATCTTGGACGTCAGCTTCGTTGTCCACTGAAGCTTTATCGCTACAACCTCCATTGTTGCATCTTTTGTCCAAGTCCGATAAACCACTGCCGCTATCGATTGAATCAAAAAACCTCTTTCCAAATCCGGTAAAAGCGCTTTGCCCTGAAATAGGGTCAAATTTGCGTTTTCCAAATCCGGTGAAAGCACTGTGGCTACTTATTGGATCAAAGTTGCGTTTTCCAAATCCGGTAAAAGCGCTATGGCTGCTGATTGGATCAAAACTACGTTTTCCAAAGCCGGTGAAAGCGCTATGGCTGCTGATTGGATCAAAACTACGTTTTCCAAAGCCGATGAAGGCGCTATGGCTGCTGATTGGATCAAAACTACGTTTTCCAAATCCAGTGAAAGCGCTATGGCTGCTGATTGGATCAAAACTACGTTTTCCAAAGCCGGTGAAAGCGCTATGGCTGCTGATTGGATCAAAACTACGTTTTCCGAAACCAGTAAAAGCGCTGTTTCCACTGATGGGATCGAATTGACGTTTTCCAAAACCGGTGAAAGCACTATGACTGCTGATTGGATCAAAGCTGCGCTTTCCAAAGCCGGTGAATGCGCTGTTACTGCTTATAGGGTCAAAACTACGTTTTCCAAAGCCGGTGAAAGCGCTATGGCTGCTGATTGGATCAAAACTACGTTTTCCAAAGCCGGTGAAAGCGCTATGGCTGCTGATTGGATCAAAACTACGTTTTCCGAAACCAGTAAAAGCGCTGTTTCCACTGATGGGATCGAATTGACGTTTTCCAAAACCGGCGAAAGCACTATGACTGCTGATTGGATCAAAGCTGCGCTTTCCAAAGCCGGTGAATGCGCTGTTACTACTTATAGGGTCAAAATTACGTTTTCCAAAGCCGGTGAAAGCGCTATGGCTGCTGATAGGATCAAAATTGCGTTTTCCAAAACCAGTGAAAGCACTGCTTCCGCTGATGGGGTCAAATTGACGTTTCCCAAAACCCGTAAAAGCACTGTGACTGCTGATTGGATCAAAGTTACGTTTTCCAAAACCAGTGAATGCACTATTTCCACTAATCGGGTCAAATTGCCGTTTTCCGAATCCGGTGAAAGCACTATGACTGCTGATTGGATCGAAACTCCGTTTACCAAAACCGGTAAAAGCGCTCTGTCCGCTAATTGGATCAAACCGGCGCTTTCCAAATCCGGTAAAAGCACTACGTCCTTCAATGGGATCAAATGACCTCTTGTCAGCGGACACGGAAAGTCCCTCTTCGTCCATCATCTCTTTCTCGCGTTTTCCAAAACTGGCAAACGCACTGTTTCCGTGTATGGGATCAAAGCTTCTTTTGCGCACGGCTCCACTTATCATTACGTCATTATCAGTAAAAATTTCCGAGCTATCATCACTCTTAGCAACGTATCCTTCCGCGCTCTCACCATCACCGACGTCATTAGCGTCCTCAGCATTCGACTGTAAGTGTGAAGCACCAGCGTCATTAGTCAATGTCTTCGTTTTGGTTGCGAATAACGTATGTGTGTCTGATGTTCCTTCTGAATTGTCAGACTCGGCGTCAGCTTGTGACGACGGCGCTGTCTCTTGGCTGACGGGTTTGACGTGGGAGTTCGTTAACTGCTCGTTGCTTTGAGGGGGCCCTGGGTCCCTGTCAATGGGATGACTGGCAGACGGGTGCCATTTGTCACTGTTGATTGGATTGGTGTACTGGGATTGGCCTTGGGGGGATGGGGGCTCTGGGAGCTGGTGAGAATGAGAAAAAAATAACAATAAATTAATGTATTGTTGCGATAATACAACCAAACATCAATATTATAATTGTGATAAAGAAAAATTATTGAATGAATGAAAAAAATATACAACAGTCAAAGTTGTATCTCGACGACATTTATTATATCGAGGGGACTAAGCTGCTAGAAGCTGTGGATGTTTTTAAAAATCTGAAAAAAAAATATAACAATTGAAAAAAAGAACAAAGTAGCAAATACGGCAATTTTTCGGGCTGAAAACTGTTGTGCAACTATGTGGTTCCAATGGAAGGACAAATGTTCGAATCCTTCTCTATGCAGCGCATAGTTAAGCCCTTGGAAAAGGCTCTTTACTCAAAGTCTGTGGCTGTAATAAGGTGTAAAATGAGTACCTGGCAGTTAACAGCTTTTTCTTTTTGGTTTCAGCCAGAAAAAATTGTAATATCGCCTTCCATGCGTCATGTCTTGTCCTACGTGTTATGTTTTGCAGTTGGATATGGACCCCTTTTAAAGTGCTTTGAACACGTTTATTGTATATTGTGCTATACAATTGATCTCGTTTCAAGCTAAAAAAAAATATTTTGTTCTTAAAATCATTGACAATTTTTTTAAAAATTAATCACATGATATAGTAGATTGTTCCATTAATTACTCTTTGGTAAAGAAATATTTTACAGGCATCTCATCTACATCGTTTTGAGGTTAGAAATTAGCATCACGATACATCATGATGGCCACAGTCAGATTGGCTAATCATATCTTATGCGGAAGGTTTGCTTCGTTGGACCTGAAGCATGTTGACTGTTCTCAGTTTTCTTCCAAGCGTTTTCACTGAAGACTTAATCGCCACCAAAATAAATATGACAAAGCGAACTTCGCTTAATAGTCAACGAAGGCAAAGGTACCCCATATAAAGGTGCTTTCAGAAATTTGGGTGCAAAAACATTCTCTTCTATTTCTATATGTGTGCGTATGTGCCTGTGTGCGTATATGTGTTTGTGTTTGTGTGTGTGTGTGTGTGTGTGTGTGTGTGTGCCTGTGTGTGCTTGAAGAAAATGTAATCATCTATGAGCTAGATCAGATAGACTTTTTATCCAATATCCAAAAATAATGAAACCATTTTTTACAGATTGATATACGAGTATCTTGTGAGTAACTCGCGATCCTATTTTAAATCAAGGGTAATTTTATTACCCGTTGACGTTTATTAACAACAACAACAACAACAAGACATAACAAAAAGAAATTCACAAAACTGTTACCATACAAACCTGTAAATCAGACTCTTATTTATGTCAATGGAACCGAAGATTATCTGGGTTCATGTAGAACTAAACGGACATTAACAATTATCTGCTACCCTTGGAAAAGCCCCCTGTCTCTGTTGTTTACTACTGTGCAGCTTCTATCCTTGGAAAAGATCCTTGCCTCTATAGATTACTACTGCAAAGCTGCTACCCTTGGAAAAGACCTTGCCTCTATTGCTTACTACTGCAAAGCTGCTGCCCTTGGAAAAGATCCTTTTCTCTGTAGCGTACTACTGCAAAGCCGCAAACTGGAATAGACGTCTAAGTGTATCTATTTTAAACGCTGTACTTTGGAGAAAATAACATTTAGATTTTTAAAAGTGGCCAGAAAACTCGTCCTTCAAATTATATCCACCGATTTAAATGACCACCATCTTGGTTAAACCTTTCAAACCTGGTTCTTCCCTGAAGACTTCGCAAAGTTCTATGTTTTAGAGTCCTTGCCAAGATGAGGGTCATTTAATCTATCGATATTTGAAGGACGGGGTTTCTGGCCAAATGTTTAAACACTTGTTTTACAGAGCATGCCATTTAACTGATTAATTGCGACAATCGATTTTTGTTCTAGGGTAAGACGTTGAAGACAACACTGGTTTGCTTGAGTCTGTATCTGATGACAGTAATAAATCTAATGTGATTATAGCATGCCAAAGAGTTATAATAATAGAGATTTGACAACGAGACACTCACCGCTTGGGAACATAAGAATATGGCGACCAAGGTCAGCTGTCCAAAGGATATTGTCAGAGAAGTCATAGTTATTTTCTCTTGATTTCTGGTTTCTTGAGGAGGAGGAAAGGGGGTTGGGCCTGGAACAAATCGGGAAACATAACAATTAGAATGTATGTATGCTTTAAATTGTTGTAATTATTACCAATTTTCTGAGTGGGTAAACCATAGTGATTATAAATGTTTCAGATAACAAGATTGTGGCGAGTTATAAAACCGGCTTCATCATCATCATCATCATCATCATCATCATCATCATCATCATCATCATCATCATCATTATCATCGTCATTATCATCGTCATCATCGTCGTCACCATCATCATCATCATCATCATCATCATCATCATCGTCGTCGTCGTCGTCGTCGTCATCACCACTACCACCACCAACATCATCGTTATTGAGTTTTTTTTTCTCTTTTTGCTAGTCATAAGTAGTCCTTCAGAGGCATCAGACCTATGAGGCCGGAGTTTATCCCGGTTTCTATAGCGCTTAACGGAAAATTAATGTTATCTATTCAGTGACTCAAAGAGGAAAATGCTTGTCTTCTTTGCCTGGTAGAACAGTACTCTGAGAATCTTTTCAAAAAATTATAATTTTCCCTGGTCATTCTAAACAATATAAATGGATTGTTTGCAAATATTAGGGGGTTCCGAAAGCTCAGTTTGGTAGATCACTCTCTTCACACGCAAAGGGGCCAAGATCGATCCCGGGTGCAGTCGAGATTTTTTTTCTGATCCCCCTGTCCACCCAGTAGTGATTGGGTAGCTGGGCCTGTTAGATCTGGCGTCCTATCCAAAGGACACCAAGCGTTTGCTATTGTCCGTGTCACGCTATAGAAACCGGTTTAAACTCCGGCTCCATGGACCAATTATTGACTCTGAAGGATTACCTCATTGAAAGAATTAACACGGTTTCCACACGAGGGTAGGTTATTGGGTTTTGAAAGCGATTCTAACTCCTGGGTGTTGTGGATTGTAAATTAGTAATGAACAACGATGAATATAACATCTTCCAAAAAGTACAAAAGATCAAGCACGAAAGGTTTTGGGCTCCCAGCCTTTTTTCAGCCAATAACAAAAACAATTAAATATTTATACATCGCTTAAAACCCATCCACACGGCATTCTATGTTTGGTCATTTGTTCTGTTGTCGAAGCTGTTATCTTCATTTGTGTTCGTTACTTTTTACTGGTTTTGATAGTCACCTCCTCATGATTTCAATGACTAAATGTTGTTTCTATTGATGCATTGCGTTTACTAAAAAGCTCATAACAATGCCAGCCTGATATTCCGGACAAAACTATGTGCAACCTTAAAGGCTTATTGTCCGATAAATACAATCTAGCAAAAACTACTCATAAAAATGGCTGGTAAAAAACAATAACAAAAAGCCGAGTAACGTCAATTTCGTTCTATCTATATTATACTTATTTAATCTGTGTCATTCTCGAGTTTATTGTACTGGAGGTAGGAAAGCTTTGAACATTTTTTTTTTGTTATCAGGTCACCCGTAACCCGTAACCCATTTATCTATCTTATTAGCAGTACACTGGTGTACACTGACAAAAAGCCATGACACCTAAATATTCATCGAGACCTTCTTCTTCTTCTTCTTCTTCTTCTCCTTCTTCTTCTTCTCCTTCTCCTTCTCCTCCTCCTCCTCCTCCTCCTCTTCCCCATTCAATAAAGGCTCAGGATTAATAATTGATAGCGAGTAGAAGGTTAAATTAATTTACAGGGGGGGGGGGGGGGGGAGGAGACGTTTTTAGCTATCAAAATAACATTTGCGTCACTAAAGCCCATTCTCGTCACAGCTGTACATAGATAAAGTCAAATAAAATTCCCTTCATTCATCCTCAGGATGAAAGACGAACGAAAGACCAGAATAAACCAGGCGTCAGTCGCAGGATAGTACAAAGTACTGTTATACTTTTAGTACGAAGCAAAGATCATACCATAGAACTCTGTTAATTTCGGGAAGAACTGTATATATCAAATAACGATGGATGAATGTGAATCCCGAATTTTCGTAAATTTTAAAAACTTAAAACATATTTTGAGTCTCATGTTTAATAACCTTCTTTTGGCATCTTAAGTTTGATCTTAAGCAACTCACAACTAGAGAGAAAAAATGTATTGTATCAAAATGAATAATTTCTCACTTTCGTCTTTTTAATACACTAAATAAATTGAACTCTTATATAGCGCAATATCCACTAAATATGCTCAAGGCTCTTTACAAAGGTCCCTGACGAACAGCAACAAGTAACATGTAGAACGAGACAGGACGCTTGTTAGGCGATATTACAATTTTTTCCCCGAAAGAGACAACGCTGTTAACACCAAGTACTCATTTTACACCTGAGTACGGTGAGAGAATGTGAGTAAAGAATATTTTCCAGGACCCAACTATTCGCCGGGCGAGGTTCGAACCCAGGACCTTCCGATCCGAAAGCGAGTGTCGTACCACTAGACCATATAGCCGCATTCCTCTTCCGTCTCATTATTCACTACTTTTTATTCCCCCCCCCCCCCCTCCCCGGCCCACTCGCCCACGGCAGACGTTCGATAACAACATACGTAACATAACATAGAATTAATACAAGGGAGATGTTCTGGGCTTCCCTTTCCAACATGACTTCATTGCTGGGAAGCCCCATTTATTGACAACGGGGCTAATGTGATTCTTCACGACCACCGCCAGGCGTCGCCTCATCAAAGGGCCATAACTTGTAGTTTGGGGTCACAATATTGTGTGTGTTTTACACCTCGCGATTATCATTACTAGAATTACGACAATTACCACCAAAAGAAGAAGAAGAAGAGAATAAGACAACAGCATCAGCAGCAACATTCACGGAAACAATAATAATATCAACAACAAAAACAACAACAACAACAACAACAGTAGGAATAACAACGACAGAAAAGGGACCAAAAAGACAAAGTGTAAGAACTGCAATACACTGTTATGAGATCGTTAGAGGTCATTCTATATTAGAAGGACGAGTATTCCGCCCAAAATCTTATAAACTTTTTTTTTTTTTGGAGAGTATGACAGAATAGTAATAAAAATGCATCGTACAAACACAGCTCAAATTTTAGGATTGATAAAAAGCTATCACATTTTTCTATCAGAACACAGAAAGCTATTCTCGGCTATTCAATGAAAACGAAAAAATTGTGATGCTGAAATGTGTCTGTGTTAACTGAGAAGAAAAGTTAATAAACGTTTTTCATCAAAAAAGCAGATAAATTCTCTCTGATTTTCTAAAATCGTCATACCAATTGCTTTCTTCGCGGCGCTACACTCATGCGGCTAACGTCATTTTTTTTTCAGTCTGTCTCTGGAGATAGACCCTTTAAACTTCCCTGAGGTTGAATAAAGGTTTTTTTTAAGCATTTTATATTTAAACAACGACACAAACGACGATAAAAACATCAATAGAATATCATGCGAGCATTTAATCTAGTTGTCACTCCATTTGTCTTGTTTTGTTGTCCCAGAGAGATGGGACGAGCCGCAGTGGCGAAAAAGCCTTCATCATTTCCGGTTACAAAATAGAACGATCACGCAATGAAATGATTCATTTGAAAAGCATCACGCATGTCTCAGGCAAATGCTGAATGACTAACACCCACACATACACAGCAACCACACAAACACTCATACACACAAACAAATACAAAACACAAGTATGCACACATCAGACACACCCTCAATACACGCACACATACAAACAAACAAATAAATTAGCAAGAACCATGACAAAAACAAGGATTTTAAAGAAAAAAAAACTCCATAGAAGCTGAAATTCAGGTTCGCTTTAACACATTTCATTGAGCACGCAACTTACAAGCAAGGGGGAAAAAGTAGTCCTTCAAAGCCATTAGGCCCATGGATTCGGAGTTTGTCTCAGTTACTATAACGTGAAGCTGACTCTAGCAATTGCTCGCTATCATTTGGGTAGGAAACTAATTTATCGTAAAGTACTTTTGCTAGACCCAACATACCCGCCCAATACGTTTCAACAGTCGTAACGTCACTTCCCTCGTATGGTAACTTAGTAACTGGCTCTAAACGATCGGAACAATGGCGGACGCCCTTATAAAATATTTCTCCGACGAGCATAAAAGCGTATCCAGAGGGGAAAAAAACCCATTATAAATCTGATCATGTTTTGACTTTTACACATTCTGATCACAAGACATATGAAAAGTTCTAGCCAGCATGAAGAATAAATAGTACCGATTTTCTTTGTTTAGAACCACGATAGCCGCCGTTGCTGGGCGACGTGACATCAGACTATTGAATCCAATTACTGGCTGGGTGGACAAGTGGGGGAGGTAGACAAAACAAATCTCGACCCTGTTCGATCTTGGTCCCTTTTGCGTGTAAAACGAGTGCTCTGTCAACCTACAAGCAAGGAAACAGTGTTTATTTTTTTGACATCGGGTTAGATGTCAGGAGCCATAGATGATCCCGGTTCCCATTGCGTTCAACAGAGGGCAGCAACGGATTGTTACCCCCTGAGCGCTAGATCTAAAATATCCAGAAACCAGCTACCCAAATCAGCACTGGGCGCACAGGCTGTTCGAAATGTGTTGCTGTTGGCTGGGACCCTTAAAAAGCGCTTTGAGCACGTTTATTGGATATTGCACTATCTATACAAAACCTCAAGTTTATGTGCTTTTTTATGACGGACATTTAATAAATATTTATTTTCCCAGAGATACTAGAGGGAATAGAGAGAATTCCTATTTGTTTATTTGTTAACTTCATTCATATTTTTAATTAAGGAACTTAAGACCTCAAATTAAGGACACTATGCGATATTCATTCATGATTTATTTGATTTATTTGTTGTATTAAAGTCGTTGGATTTGTGGTTCATGGGGCTGCTCTTAGGGGTACAAATAGAATTACCAGTGCTTAATGAACATTGCGTGTGCGGATAATGTCTGTATCTCTCTCTCTCTCTCTCTCTCTCTCTCTCTCTCTTATATATATATATATATATATTATATATATATATATATATATATATATATATATATATATATATATATATATATAATATATATATATATAAATGTGTGTGTGTGTGTGTGTGTATGTGCGTGTGCGCGTATGTGTGTGTATGATGTGGGTGGGTGTTATCTGGGGCGTGATCGAACGTAACGATATCGTGAGGACTTCCATTTTTTTTTTCTTTCTTTCCCAGTTATTTATAATTTGTTGATTTCGAGTGTTATTTGAATCTTTTCTCGTTCTAAACATCCCAGAACAATATCGGAAATAAATGTGGGCAATGCAGTGCCTGACAAAGCAAAAACAAAACAAATACCCCCCCCCCCCCCCCCCCCCCCAAAAAAAAAAAAAACAAAACAAAACCCAACAAGATCCCAAAAAAGAAAATCACCCTGAGGTGACACTGTTACATACACAACGTTTTAGATTTGTATCCCTAGTATCCCTAGTCGACTAGCTGAAGAAGCTTGTCTTGTATTTTTATTTCTGCTTGGTATTTATTGGCACTTTTTTCGGAGGAAAATCCGAAGAAAGGTTAAGAGGGAGTTACGACCAATTAATTATACCAGAAAACAATATCAGGAACTTTAGATATTTAAGATTTTGTCATTTTAATATCGCGGTAGGTCTTGGATTCACAAAGTCACATAAATTTGCACCATCTCCTCAATACGGTAGCCTATTATGATGTCGAGGTGAAGTAGTTGTCCAAAAATGATTTGAATAAGCAGAAATACAAGTGGCCCATCGTCTTGAAACGGTATTATGTCGGTCCGGCTTAAGATGCTTCAAAATTCACTTTGCAGTCCAAAAAAAAAAAAGAAAATTGTGATACGTTTGTGTATATTGACATAATATCATAGTACCAATTTAGAGAGCAGGCACTGGTGTGAGGTAAAAACATGGAATGATGTGTATGAAACAATGCTAGACAAAGTAAAAAGAAAAAATGCAAGAAAAAAATCATCCCAAAATAACAGCCTCCCTCGACTGTCGAGGCAGGTTGGTTGTTTTGGGATTATCTAGAGATAGTATGCGCTCGGCTAAGAAGTTCACAACATTGCCATCCAGAAGTATAACGGACCAATACACAAAACTCTGTGTAACTATGAACTTTTATCGTCTGGATAATACGGTTAAGTGAGAATCACTCATAAACGTGGATGGCAACAAAAAACAAAAAATAGCAATAACAATAACAAAGACCCAAGTGACGTCAACATCATTCTATCTATAAATACATTAACTATAATATTATATTACCAGTCATAACACCTCGTGATTTACTTACAGTTTGAGTAACAATCACAGGTTTACAATGCCACTAAATACTCCAGTGTTCAGGACCTTCGGCATAAGTAATAATTTCACACTAAAACAAACTCACACAATCGTTTGAAAAACAAAAACAACAACAGTAAGTTGAAGAACCCTATTATTCTGATAATTATGAAGTTTTTTCCCTTCTTGTATGCATGATATGTTTCAACTGCTATATCTGGCAATGAATTAATCATTCACAAATTTTAGACGTGAATGACTAATAATAACTTGTAATAAAAATAAAATCACAGAAAAGTATAGATTCTTTTTTTTCCGTAACCATCAAACCCGAAGTGAGGAATAAATTAGAATAAAGTTTCCAATAATTACACAACAATAAATACGCCTTATTCATCAGTCATATCCCGACACTTGTATATTTCCAAACAAAAATTGTTGTAAACACAGTGAAAGTTCTAAAAACAAACAAATTTGATTTAATTAAAAATTTCTAATTTCCACAATAGAGTAAAGAATCTACACCACAAGAGCAACGGACGAAGCTGCGAAGTCGAATGACATCAGGACATTACACTATGCATGAGTTTTGCTCACAATCCCTTTTTAAAAGTAATCAAAACAACGTTCCACCGATCACGACATCAAATAAGAATGATATTTTTATATAAAAATCATCGATAACTACCCGCGTATCACTCCGATGTTTTAACCCTTTCACGACAAAACGAAATTTCATTCAAATTACAAATTCACTTACTCCTTATCTGGCTGGTTTATTATTGGAGACATTGCCTATCCATTCTCAACCAGAGGGGAGAGTCACAACATGGCATTTTATAGTATGTCGCTTCTCTGCTTCGGTTTTGTACATATGTTGAAATCGATGTAATATTCAAATCGATTCCCGATAGTAACAGATTAACAAATCCGATTTCTGCAATTATTTTGCAGTGAAATTGTTGTTAGAATAATTTGACAATAATTTTCTAAAATTTTGTTTCCATCAAAATTCCTTATATCCGGTTTTCTTTAGTTTTTTAAAATACTGTTTTGTTTTCTTATTCTGAGAAATCGAAAACCATCTCCCCTTAAATGTCTTTTTTATAATCAGATGAGGAGGTTTTTTTTATATTAATAAACGTTAAACTGTATGTTAAATGATTATAGCACCAGAGAGACAGCTTTTTGTGTGAAAAATAAATCTTTAAATAAATAAAAAATATTTTAAAAATCGGCTTGACAAGTTTTAAACAAATCTCTGTTGACTTGTGTGTAAATAAAAAAGAATGAAGGAATGAAAATGATGATAATGATAGGGGTGGGTATTTGTCTCATTGTTATCGAACTTTGGAATAAGATCGATGGATGTTTAAATGATATATCAGTTATAATAATGTGAACATTTATATTGGGTGGGAGAATGGAGGGGGCGGGGTGTGGATGGCGGGGGGGGGGGGGAGGGTTGGAGAGGCGGTGTAGGAATATTTAATTTCCAATATTAAGTGCAAAGGATTGGCTAGATTGTTTGGAGGTGGGGCTGAGGATTGGGGGGAGGGAGGGGGGGGGGGGCGAAGAGGGCCGATTGATTGCAACAATCTTGAGTCACAGGGTGCAGTTGTCTTGGATTTGCTTAAGAAATATCATTTTGCAACTGAAATAAATATCATTTAATTAAAAACAAAAAGCTTTTTTTATTCAGCTCATTTATTTAGAATGACTCTTTTGTTTCCGCTGCAGTTAACTAGATTTTCATTTGTGACCCATCGCCTCAAAACGGTATTATGTCGGAATGAATCAGATGCTAAAAAGTCAAATTATAGCTAACCTGGTCAAGAATATGAATTATTGCTATTCAGCACACTAAATTATGACATTTATTCTCCTCAATAAAACACAATCTCAACGCAAGTCTGATATTTCTGGCAATAGATTCAGTTTTAAGCATCTTAATCATCCCGACTTAATACGGTTTTGAGGTGAAGGGTCACATTTTGTCAGGTGCATTCCGCATTAAGGCGCACTTTTTTAAACAGTCTTGTTACTCATGAAATATTTGTTACTACCAATGATTGCCTATTTATTAATTAGTTAACTGCCTACTCGGGGGATAAATTTGTATTAAAAAAATTTGGCCAGAAAACTAGTCCTTCAAATATCCACCGATTTAAATGACCCTCATATTGACCAAACCCCCCCCCTCCCCAAACCTGGGACTTCGCGGTTATGAGTGACAAGGGCGAAACGCTACGGTATAAGTTTGTGGGGTCATCTTCATTCATCTAGTAACTGACCATTCTATAATACTTAACTTCAATAAAGGTGATTGTACAACTGTAAAATTGTATTGCCGATCGGTCATGTGCATCATATAATATTAAATCATAAAAATGGCGGTACCTTCATCTAAACGTCTGTCTACGATGCCTTTGAACAGAGAAGAAGAAGAAGAAGAAGAAGAAGAAGAAGAAGAAGAAGAAGAAGAAGAAGAAGAAGAATGGAGAGCGAGAGAGAGAGAGAGAGAGAGAGAGAGAGAGAGAGAGAGAGAGAGAGAATGGGGTAAGGATAAAGAACCAATTGTGTCCAATAGTTGTCGAACCCAAGACCATTCGATTCAAATTCAATTCTGCTCACAGTGGGTCATCAGTTGGCCGCCCCATGGTTGATTTGAGTTCATTCAGGCGAGTAATGGAAATGAATCGACGTCTGGTCGAAGGTGATTTAATATCTCAGACAAAATCATGACCAACTCTATCAACTCCTGACTTCCGTATCTCGAGCCATTTCAAATGATAAATCGTTCCTATGCTGCTCTAATAATTATATTGTTGTTTTCTAGGCGGCGAAATGAAATTTTAGTAGTCGTTTTGAGATGTTTGTTTTTGTTTGGATAGCTGCCCTTTACAAGTTATCATTATCATTATTATTATTATTATTGTTATTATTATGTTATTATTATTATTATTATTATTATTATTATTATTATTATTATTATTATTATTATTATTATTATTATCATTATTATCATCATTATTATTATTATGATTATTATTATTATTATTATTATTATCAAATTCATTAGTGTCATCATCGTTGTTTTTGTTATTGTTATTATTGTTATCGTTACTACTATCACTATTATATTATTGATTATTACGACTCTTATTTCCACCACTTTCACCACCATCAGCACCACCACCAACTCCATCATCACCACTACCATCATCACCACCATCATCATCATAATCATCATCATCATCATCATCATCATCATCATCATCATCATCATATCATCATCATTATCATCATCATTATCATCATCATCATCATTATCATCCTCAACACTATCATCCAATTGCTGCTTGTATTTCATGATATTAATTAGCCTGCTGAACTTGGATTAAGATCAAAACCATTGTGAAGGGCATAGAACATGGTAAAATGCACAAATGACCTTTATCATTTTACCAATTTATCATTGTAATAACCAATGTTCCGAAATCATACGTCTCAATCCTGATTAGATCGTTACTTGTATAGAGGGAAAGGTCTGAAAAACTTCCAAGTAGTTCATCGTTCTTGCAGACCATTCCACAGAGGACTGGGATTCTTTACAGATGTCTTCGTGTATCTAGACATGTACTGGCGCATAGAACATGGCAATAGTGTGTAAACGGTCTATGTCAATAAATTATACATATTTATTTTTTCTAACAGTCAAGAAACTACCATCACACGCCTCCTCCATGGTTAGAATTTCTAGCAAACCTTGGGCTCAGGTTAGAAAGGTTTCCAAGTCATAGCTCCTAGTAACTGCAGGGTTGCCAGATTAATTTTACAAATCAAAGCCAAAAAAATGTGACTTTGAAAAGGTACATTGTAGTAATATTTTTATTTAATGAAAAAAAAACAAAACAAAATAAATAAATATAGTCATGGCAAAATGTCAACACCCATTTTTCTCATCTCACGTGGCTTCAAGAAACGCAAAGTAAATGAGATGTGTAGGAAAAAACGCCAAATTGGCAATCCTGCTTACAAATTGAGTTGGGAGTGCCTCACAGTTGACAGACCTTAGTCTTCGTGTACCCAGGCGTGTCCTGCCGCCATTCTTCCCCTGCCAACCATTCGTCACGTGAGTCGGGACACAGCCCCATATTTACGTTCTTGTTTCTCGATATTAACCCTCCACACACTAAACTTGATTTTTAGTCTAATCTGACATCAGATCAAACCGTTTTGACCAAGAATGGAAAGCAGCTGGTTGAGGATTCAATGGTGACCGAGTCGCATCGCGTTTGCGGCTCCCTTGGCGAAATAGTCAAAGTTTGTAGTTTGGATCAGATAAATAATAAGAGAAAAAAAAAAATACGATTTGAGAGATATCCCGTGTCGCCCTCAGCGGGGTATAGAAGTGCCCGAATTCTATTGTAATTCATGATGATGATGATGGTGATAACTTTTAGTTATGTAGTTAGATCTGTGTGATACGTGATAATACTCCGTGGGATATACTACGGAATACCGGATATTAGCTTGCACGGGTGATAAATTGGGTCGGTTGTGTGTTTCAGATACACAAACACACATACACACAAACATAGTGTATGTGTGTGTGTGTGTGTGTGTGTGAGAGAGAGAGAGAGAGAGAGAGAGAGAGAGAGAGAGAGAGAGAAAAGATGGATATATATATAAATAGATGTCCGTAATGATAAGCCGGTCAACTCAAAATTTATGATTCAAGCGTTGAATAAAGTTTGAGCTCAATTTCTATCGTCTTTTTATAGACAATGCAATTTTCGAATTCGTATAAGATTTTCCATGGAGCTTTTTATTTTGGCATAGATAGATATTTTATGCATTTAATATCTTTATTTCGCTCACTTAACGTAGAATTTTTCCCAATGTTAAGAACGGGTAATCGTTAATATAAATGTTAAGAAACTGATTGTATTCAAAATACTGAAAGGAAGGACTAACCAATATCGATTCAATGCAAGTACTCCAACTTCATTGCCATACTCGCTAACTGGAAGGTTGACACATGACCCACATGTTAAAAAATATCGCGTTTGTTTTCGAAGGGATTTAACAAAATAAATTTAATTTGATTTTTAAAATAAAATTATCACAATGTCTAATCAATCTCATAAAACACGCAAGTAAAATCCATGCAAAATATGTTCACGGTTAGTACAATGGTTTCGGAGACCTAGTGTTACAAAATGTCCAATTTGCCAAGTATGTAATAAGATATATATTTATAGACAGCCGCCGTGCAGCGCCGCAAAGTGGACGATGGCAAGGTGACTCGCTCAAGGCCATACACCGCAGCTAGTAGTCAAACTCAGTATCTTTTGGGTATGAAGCAAAGACCGTATCTATGTGCCCGATTGCACCGAACAATAAAAATAAGCTAAGAAAAACAAACAAACAAGCAAGCAAGCAAAAACAAACAAAATTCAACAAACAGAAAATAGTGTTATCCTGGCGTGGACAGGGACCATCTTTTGAGTCCAGAATGTAATGAAAACCAACAAAAGCGACAATTGTCACCATCTGCTTTGACCGCCTAATTAAATTTCAAATCCCCACAATGCCTCCTCTCTCCCCCCCCCCCCCCTCCCTGTCCCTACATACAAAAACACTGTCTTTTCATAGACATAGATATAACCGGTGTTGTGTAGTGCATTGCATTACGTGGACGAGTCTGTGGGATATTATTTTTTGTTATCCGTAGGTAATTCTTTTTATCGTTTCCTTCTTGAACTGGTCGTTGGCTGGGCTATGACTGGTTTGAATTTATTTTTGCTATGGTTTGCTATTTGTTTTACTTTGGGGAGAGGGGCGGGGGGAAGGGGGGAGGGGGATGGAGGCGAGGTCCAAAGAGAGATAGAAAGATAAAACTATATAGAGATTTAGGTATATAGATAGATGGATAGTTAGATAGATAGGTAGATAGATAGATAGATAGGTAGATAGATAGATCGATAGACAGATAGATAGATAGATAGATAGATAGAGAGAGAGAGAGAGAGAGAGAGAGAGAGAGAGAGAGAGAGAGATATCAGCATAATTTCATTAGTATTATCGTGTGGAAATTCAAAAGCTCTTATCCATTACTTAAAGAATAATACAGACATCTCTTCAATAAATATTTTAACATCCCACTCGGATACAAAACGCCACCCAGCTTGTGTTTGGATTATAAATACAGCACAGCACACCAACCAACTTTGGGAAAGTTCTGTCTTGGGATCCAATGTTCTTGTTATGTATTTTGCTATTGTTGAGGCCTTGATATCAATATAACATTTCTTGTTAAAGATTGCTTAGATCAGAAGATATTTGTGACCCGCCGTCTCAAAACGGTATTATGTCGGGATGACACAAATGCCAAAAAGTCCAATTAAACTTTAACTGATTAAAAATATGCAATTTTGTTTTTTAGTGCTCAAAAAAAATTATATTCATTTTCTTCAATCTAACATGTAAACACCCCCCCCCCCCCCCAATCTTATAGTTTTAGATATTTTGGTTTTAGTCATACCGATATAATACCATTTAGAGGCTAAAGTTCCCATTTGGAGAGCGTGTAATGAAAATGAAGATACATTTCTATAAGTTTTCATTGTTGATCAATTGGTTTTGCTCCTGAGTACTTGCTGCATGAGAACTGTATGTATGTTTGTGTATGAAAGGTATTTGTATATATATATTATATATATATATATATATATATATATATATATATATATATATATATATATATACGTAAATGCATATTCGTGTGTGTGTGTTTGTGTGTCTGTGTTTATGTATATATGTAGGTGTAGCTTTTACTTTTAAGCTCCAGCCAGCCTCCTATCGGTTTAAACTTGAGAACCCGTAAGACAAATGACAGCAACAAACCGATTGAATTCATAATTCAACCAGACAAGGTTTTGTAATAGAAATGAAAACCTGGTCCCCACGCTACTGGTAAATTGTCAAGATTCGCATTTCTTAACGACATTTATTTGTTGTCGACTTCATTTTTTAACTCTTCTCTCTTTTTTTTCTTTTAAAAGAGGAGAGAAATTTTAAGTAGGGTATTTGACTAAAATTGACAATACTCGGGAATTTTAAACAACAGTCAATAGTGTGAATTGATGGGCATCTTTATCAACCATTGAAGTTGAGGCCTACTATATATATATATATTTTATATTATATATATATATATATATATATATATATATATATTATATATATTAGTAAAAGTGCAAAGAGGTAATGTTGACATTACTTGAGGATAAGAAAAGTGGGGAAGAGCAAAATCTTAAACTGAAATTCAAAAACTAAACTGAGCAAGCTGAACACCACGTATTAAGTGGGTGAAAGATAGTCAGTGGGCGTCAGAATTCTAATATAATCTCGAAATATATATTTATGCACTATCGATCCACCAAATCTGAATACAAAGGGGAAAAAAGTGTTGATTTAGATTCAGTAAATTTGCATAAAATTATCGAATCGAACACAATACCAAATAATTGTTTATCAGATATGAACGTTTGTTGACAAACGTATTGTTCATTATGGATTCCTTTTCCTGAGTAATTGGTGACGATTTTGTTGATACACCGTTTAGTGCCTTTGTCAGTTTCCAGGGTTTCTTCTCATCCCTTCCAAATTGAGATTTTGTTGACAAACTTACTGTTCAAATTGGACAGATAGGATAAACGATTTACCCATATTGATTTATCCCATAAATTATTTTAATCCGCGATGAAATGATTTACTAACCTGAAATTATGCCGCTTAAGCGAAACGAATACATTATTCGTGCAGGCAAAAGCCAATATGCCAAATAATCTATTCGTCATATTATGACCCATCATTGTGACCTTGCAGAATTTCTAAATAATCATAATTTGTTATGTTATCTGGTCCAGATGATTTATTCTGATTAAGGCTGTTTAGGCCTTTCATGAGCTCTGTCATGTGTAGGTTTTCCATGGAGCAATTGGCTGCTTGTTTCCCTGATAGCATTATGGATTCCTTTTCCAGAGTAATTGGTGTAGATTTTATTGATGCATCGTTTAGTGCCTTTGCCAGTTTTGAGAGTTTCTTCTCATCCCTATCCAAATTGAGCTTTTGTTGACAAACGTATTGTTCCAATAGGATTCAATAGTCGTAACGTCACTTCCTTCCTAATGACGCATGGTAACTTAGTAACACTGGCTCTAAAATATCGGACGCCCGTCTGAAATATTTCTCCATAAAAGCGTATCCAGAGGGAAAAAACATAAATTTGATCACGTTTTGACTTTTACACATTCTGATCATAGGCATATGAAAAGTTCTAGCCAGCATGAAAAATAAAAAGTAATGATTTTCTTTGTTTAAAACCAAGATAGCCGCCGTTGCCGGGTGGCGTGACAACAGACTACTGAATCCAATTGGACATATAAAAGACACAATTTACCCACATTGATTTACCCCTTAAATTATTTACATCCCTGAGGAAATTATTTACTACCCTGAAATTATGCCGCTTAAGCTAAACGAATACATATTCGTGCTACTTTTGCAGGCAAAAGCCAATCTGCCAAATAATCTATTCGTAAAATGGCCGATTAGAGTAGACGAGTGATAAAACTATCTTTAATTTAGTTGAGGGTCGCAAGTGACTCGTTTATCAACCTTTAAAAATAGTTGTATTATTGATAGAATTTGCCAGTAATTCTGTGTTCTTTAAACATTCGAGGTACGGAACAATTTTGGTCCCCAACCGTATCATTTTTTTAAAAAGAAAAAACTTATCAAAACAAAAACTATGAAATAATAGAGCTATTTCATCGGACTGATTCGACAGGACACAAATATCTCAATGCAATCCATATTTACAAATAGTCGTCAAGAAAAATATAGATGATTAAACATTTAGGTTAGCCAGACCACAGCAAACAATCAATTTTAGGTTTTTAGTACTTTGGTAGTAATAGTGTCTGAGCTGTTTATCAAACTACTCGGATCTCCTAGATTTTATCAACAGACTTAATTTGTAGCCGATATGAGAGTGAATACAATTTGTTATCAAGGTTGCCAGATAAATATTGCAAAATCATTTTTTAATGACATAGAATTAAGAAACCTGGCAAAAGGTCTTCAAAAGGGTCCAAAATGTTAGGCTTCACTTTTTCTTATAATTGCTTACAGAAGTAAAAAAAAAAAAGTATCTAACTTTTACTTTAAGTACCATCAAGCCTTGAGTTAGTGTCTTGATTTGATAAAAAAAATCCACATCGCGCATTTGCCAGTTTAAGGCTAAACCAATGTATTTTAAAAAAAAGTGAAATTAGCGTTGCTTTGTCAGTAAAGTGAGTGAAGTTATGTATTTCGAAAAAATAATAATGACGAAATTCCAGTTTCTATGCCAAACGGATTCAAAAACGTCAAGATTTTGGAATTTAGTTTTAAAAGGCCAAATCGGCAACCCTGTTTGTTATTTGGGACATTCGGAGCTATTTGTACGGAACTATCACAGACCTGTCCTGATAATAGTCATTTCCGTTGTGATTCCCGGTGGGGAGTTTTCGTCCCTGTCGCTTGGTTACTGACGCTAAACAGATGTTTCCCGCCTTTTGTCGTTATGTCATTTTTGAAGTTTATGTATGGTTGGTGCATTGTGACATGTGATGGGATTGTGTGGGTGTGGGTATGTGTGTTTGTGTCGTAGACTTAGGATTAATGCTTAATTAATGGGAGAGAATTAACGTTGGTGTTTGTTCCAAGGATGATAGTGATGATGATGATGATGATGATGATGATGATGATGATGATGATGATGATGATGATGATGATGATGATGATGATGATGAGATGATGATAATGATAATGATGATCATCATGATGACAATGATAATGATGAAAGTGATGATGAATTTTATATATCGGATTTAAAAGTAGTAATAATAGTATGTAACAGTAGTAGCAAACGAGAAGAGGAAGTAGTAGTAATGCTATTTGTGGTGCCACTAATTGTTTTTAACTGGTCACGATCTTATCTTTGTAAAAAAGAGAAATACGAGTAAGTGGGTGGCAACGATAATGGCGATGATAATGGCGATAAAAATGACTATGATAATGGCGATGATAATGATTATAATAATGGCAATGATAATGGAGATAATAATGGCGATGATAATGGCTATAATTCTGACAGAGGTGCGTGCCATAGACATGACAATATTGGAAACGTTATAGCATACGTAAAGGTAGTGATTAGAATTTGCTATACTCGTAGTTTTAATTATAATGATTGGACACATCAAGAGTTAATCCAGTCAATTCAATAATCATCGGTCACGTGTGAGACAAATTAATACATTGGATTTGTTAGGGAATGGTATTGATGATGACAATGATGATAACAACGAGAATAATTGGAATAATAATGGCCGGATTCATTCATTCATTCATCATCATCATCATCATCATCATCATCATCATCGTCATCGTCATCATCGTCATCATCATCATCATCATCATCATCATCATCATCATCATTAGGTTAGTTTGGTTTTCTTGGATAGAGGTTTAGTTGATCTGGTCATCTCGTTCTAAATGATGTTAATGGAGAGGATGATTTCAAAACCTGCGAAGTCACTTCTGCCGTTCTCTGTAAAAAAGAAGGATCCAAAATTTTGCCTGAAAACTCGTCCTTCAAATATGGATCAATTATAATGACCCCCATCTAAGCACACAATAAGAACCAAAAAAAAAAAATCAAAAAAAAAAGAAAGAAAAAAAAAATAAAAAAGAAAACTTTCAAACCTGGGACCTGCCAACACGAGGATATTTTTAATAGATCAATTTTTGAAGGATGAGTTTTCTGCCCAAAACTTTAGACACTTTTTTTTTCCAGAGTACTTTTAATCATTATTTAAGTGAACGCCTCAGTAATCTATTAGCGTACACCATATAAGAACCATGGATTATTTTTTTTTCTTTTCGATGCCTGATTCTGTTTCATACACAACTTTTCAGACGTTTATACTACACAATCGTCTACGCGTTAGTGAGAACTTATTTATAATTGTTTTGGAAAACACTTTTTTGCGATCGGTTAACCAAGCCGGAAACTATCAAAATTCCTAACTAGCTATCCTCAATTAGATCATTAATGAGTCTTAGATTAAAATTGATGCAGACTTCCATCGCCATCGATAAAATGAATCCAATAACTAGTCTCTCACCCGACACATATTAAAATCTAACAGAATGGCTGCCATGTTTTGACATCAATTCAAGTTTGTCTTTATTTTTTAAATATCGGATACAAACAGGAAATCGATTCCCATAAAACATCTTGTTAGACTCGACTCGACTACGATTATCCTCCAGGCGATGTCGATTACTTTGCCAACCTCCTCGTGTCGTCTGCCCCGCCTTTTTAGTGAAAACCATCAAATTAATTGGTCTACTCCTTTACTTCAGTTCCTCATCCCTTTTCATCCCCTCCTCCTCCTCCTCCTCCTCCTCCTTTCCTCATACTCCTCCTTATCATTTTTGTCTCCTCATCTTCCTATTCCTGTTACTCCTCCCTACTTCTCCTCTTCCTCCTCTCCCTCCTTTTTCTCCTTCTTCTTCTTCTTCTTCTTCTTCTTCTTCTTCTTCTTCTTCCTCCTCGCCTCCTTCTACTCTTCCACCTCCTCCTCCTCCTTCTCCTCGCTAACTCTGCTTCTTTATCATCCTCCTCCTCATCTTAATCCTCATCATCCTCCCTCTCGCATTTTTTTACTTCTTCAATTTTTTTCTCTCCACAAACCACATCATCTAAATAAATATCTTGCCATGAAGCACAAGGGAATTTTTCATCGAAACCCAGGGGGGGGGGGGGGTGCTTTTTGCCTTCTTCTCTAAACAGATGAGCCATTTAACCCTTTACATGCGTTATATAGCACGAACCAATTGCTTTAAATTTGAATTTAAAATTCTATTTTTGTGTTGGGTCGGTATGATATTTCAGTAAAAATCTTGAAAATTGTCGGTCTGGAGAGAGAAAGAGTTAAAGGGCACAACAAAATGAGGTAAAACACAATTTCGGACATCAAAAGAAACTCAACGCTCTGAATTCTCTTAAAAAGCCGGCATTAATCTGATTGAAGACTAGCCCGTCTCTCGCTCACCACGAGACGTTTAATTCAAATTAACCCAATTAGTGCCAGCTAGTCTATCAATGGGCGGTCACCTTACTTACATAAGACATCTTTTTACAAAAAAGTCCACATAATGCAAATATCCTTTTGGTCTGGCTGGGCTCCGAATAAAATTGCATATAATTAACTCTTTGCGTTCACAGACGGTCCAAAGACGGTTTGGGGAACTTTGAACGTCTGGACAACATCGTTTTAATTATAGATTAACCCTTTTAGTAATTTGAACACCACACTAACTGACTAGTGGTGGGGAGATAAATTAGAAATGTCAGTATACCCTTACTCTCAATACACGTATTCAAAATATCCGTTAACCAATAATCTGCTGGACTCTTGAAAAAAAAAATAGGTGTCTTAAGATTTTCCCCAGAAAACTCGCCTCTCAAAATTCGATGGATTAGAATTTCCCTAATCTACACAAAGCGGATCCCAATAGGTCAGTTGGTACAACACTCACTTAATACGTAAAGGGACAGAGATCCCCCTGTCTACCCAGCAGTGGGTAGCTGGGTCAGTTAGATCTGATGGAGATTACTTTGCGATAAACTAGCGTCCAATCCAAAGGGTAGCATTGCTATTATTCGTTTCTCGCTATAGAAACCGGGATAAACTCCGGCTCCATGGGCCTGATGGCTCTGAATGACTACTTTTTTATTGGTTTAATCTTGACAAAAGCTGCCAAAGCTGGGACTCTGCAAGACCCAGGTTTATGAGTTATTGTTAAGATTGCAGTTATTTAAATAGATCGATATTTAAAGGATGAGTTTTCTGGGCAAAATTTTAGACACCTATTTTTTTCTTTTCATAGTCTGCCAGGATATTTAGTTAACGGAAAATAACATAATATTTGTTTTGACGAATAATGTAACATGGTATGATATTATTGTCTTTTGTATAACAATTATTTGAAACTCTCGAATGTACAAGTCGGACATGCCAAATGAATGTAAAGAGAGTAAATTATATTACGAATATTGAATATTATGACATTTATTTATTTATTAGGAATTTAATTCTCAATATTATCAATTAATTAACATTGAATACTATTTATATAATTGTTAAATTGTATCTATGCATAAAACTTACACAGAGCGTTTAAAGGTTTTTAGAGCCTATTAGCTCTTAAACAATACGATACGATACGATAGTCCTTGCTGTATGAATTCATGCTGGTTATAATTTGTTTAACTGACTTGCATAAATCAATCAGATCGGACCATTCTTCAACCTGTTTCTCACAATCCGTCGACCAAATTTAATTTATTGTTGGACTGAGTCAGATATCATGAATTGACTTGAAAATCTCTCTTTCTTTTTGACTTAAAAAAAGAGGTATATAAATAATTTCGCTTTAAGTCAAAAAGAAAGAGAGATTTTAAAATCAATTCATGATATCTGACTCAGTCCAACAATACATTAAATTTGGTCGACGGATTGTGAGAAACAGGTCGAAAAATGGTCCGATAAGAGGAATATAAATAATGTCGCTTTAAGAAATAGAATATTTTTAAAATTTCTTAATTTTCAAAACCTTTGAAAAATTAATTAGTCTGATCATTGTTGACTTCATATATCTCCTTTTATCCTCCTCCTCCTCTTCCTCCTCCTTCTTCTTCTTCTTCTTCTTCTTCTTCTCCTCCTCTTCCTCCTTCTTCTTCTTCACCTCCTCTTCCTCCTATTCATACTAGTCCTCTTCACCCCCTCCTATCATTGCGTCATTGAATATTGCTGCTTTTGTACTTGTAGTGTCAATGATTATACTGTTTTAAAAAGCGTTTTTAATTTGATTTTAATCTTGACCATTTCATTTCATTTTCACTAAATCGTTCCAAAATAATACTGTTTTGAGGCGATGGATCACTAATATGACGAAGAAAAATGTCCGGAAACACAAAGAGCATAAAGACATGTGCTTAACAATTATTATTAGTATTATTCATATTTACCTATCATTAACAGAAACTGGAAGAGACATCAATGTATGGCCCGTACAAACAAGATGGTATTTACGATATTTAGACAATTCTACTTCAAACCAAGAACGGCAAAAAAATTCGGTGTCGGGGTGACACAATAATCGTATTTACAAAACACTTATCGTGGCGTTTACCGTAGACCATAAAAAAATATAGATTGACTAGATAGACTCGGAAGTGTGTAAATAGTCATCGGGTTTTTCAGAACTCTGGACTATGATCTGGGGCAAACATCGGGATATAACAGTAGTACATATTCTGGCCTAGAATCAAGAAAGAAAAAAAAAGGAAAAGAATTTTTAAAAACTCGTTTTTAAGATTTTGCCCGGAAAACTCGTTCTTCAAATACTGATCGATTGATCGACAGGTCATCTTGGCAAAAGCTCTCAGACCTTGGGACATATCTTGAAGTACACAAGTGTGAGAGATCTTGCCTAGAAATAAATTATTTAAAAAAAATATTTCTATTGTGAACGTCCCCGAATTTATACAAATATGTTTCAATGTATATCCGAAGAAAGCAAAGGAATGGGAAAATTTTATTTAATGTTCAAAATATTGAAAACAGCATGGGTATTTTGAAACCGTTGTTGTTGTTTTTCGACAATTGTCTAATTACATGCGAAGTCTAGTTATTAGCATTGTTAATGAAGCCAATATTGAATTATTTACTCTTTTCTAATAATATTAGCAGCTTGTAAACACACATCCAAGTATTAAACTTGTGTATTTTGCAAATGCATTCACAAACGACTTGTTGGTTGGTTGAGCTCATGTTCAATTTTATTATTGGACACCAGATCTTGGTTGGGATGGAGTGGGGGCGGGGGGGGGGAGGGGTTGGGAGGTAATTGTTTTTGTTTTAAAAATTTTCGTTTCTATTAAATCTTGTGTCCCAATCGACGAGTACATATTATTTGCAGGTCTGATAATCTAAATTGTTATGGAATCATTGTTGTCATGAAAATACTCTCAAACCAACGCAAAATATCCCAATTATACGTCCGGTTCTCCGACCTTAAAAAAAAGTGAACGTCAGTTCCAATGTTTTTAGAAAAATAATAATGTCTTCTTAATGTGTGCGGCATCGTTAAAAAGAAGCAAACTGCTAAAGCATATTGTTAGGACGCTATCATGCTTAAGTCTTTAGGAAGGGGGCGCGGGGGGCATACAAAATATATATCCACAAAAAGTAGTTCTTCATAGCCAATGAAGCCCATGAAGTCGGTTTATCCCCGTTTCTTTGGCGCGAATCGGACCGTAGCAAATACTTGCTATCCTATGGATAGGACGGTAGTCTATTGCAAAGTAATTTCCTCCAGACCTAACAGACCCAGCTACCCAATCAATGCGCATGTGGGCAAGGGGTCAAAAACAAATCTCGACTTCACCCCTAATAGATCACGGTGCCCATATGTTAAGACAGTGCTCTACCAACTGAGCTATCGGGACCCCATATATCTTCAAAACATCAAAACAATTAATTACAAAAATAGCCTCATCAGTTTAAAGGTTTCTTAAATTTGCATTGATCGTAAGAGGCGGGAGACAGAAGAAGGATGGACTGCAGATAGAAGTAGGAAGAGAATGAGGATGAAGAAAGAAAGAGAAAGAGGAGGGTGAGAAAGCGGAAGAGGATAATGTGGAAGAGACGGGAGAAGAAGCAGAAGAAGAAGAAGAAGAAGAAGAAGAAGAAGAAGAAGAAGAAGAAGAAGAAGAAGAAGAAGAAGAAGAAGAAGAAGAAGAAGAAGAAGAAGGAGAAGGAGAAGGAGGAGGAGGTGGAGGGGGAGGAGGAGGAGGAGGAGGAGGAGGAAGAAGAGGAGGAGGGGGAGGAGGAGGAGGAGGATAAAACAAAGAAGATTAGGATGAAGAAAAAGAAGAAGAAATAATATTAATGATAACAATCAAGCTAGGCCAGGGCAAGCAAACAGTTTTTAAACACTTGATGTCAGCGACAGTTACAGATGGCCAATGAACCTCACATCCATCATGACATCGAATCGGCGCATTTGCCATGTCACGAAAGCTAGATTACATACCTGTTTTACGCTCACGAAACAGCTTTGTTTCAATTCATCCAGAGAAAAAAATCCCACAATTTTTATATCTCATTATATAAAATACATATTTGATGCTACGCGTTTTGGTGAAATACTTACAACAATCACCATGTCACGAAAGCTAGATTACATACCTGTTTTACGCTGACGAAACAGCTTTGTTTCAATTTAGCCAGAGAAAAAAAAAATCCAACAATTTTTATTTGATCTCATAATACAATACATATTTGATGTTATGTGTTTTGGCGAAATACTTACAACATCCGCCAGTCGGATATAACGTACCAACAAACAAAACTGTGTTTAACCTTTGAATATTTATAGTGTGATTGATAGAATTTTGAGAGAACTGATGATTAAACTGGTTACGAAAAATATAGCAAAAAACAGAGGGACGTCAATTTCTTTCCATCTATAGATAGAATTTAAATTGACGTCATACGGGTCTTTGTTATTTTTTTGCCACCCACGTTTATGAGTAATTCTCACTTAACTGTATTATCCAGGCTATAGATAGTTCGAAGATGACGCCACTCGGGTTTTTGTTATTGTTTTTTGCCATCCGCGTTTATGAGTAATGCTCACTGAACTGTATTAACCTGACTATAAACGTTCATAGATACACACAATTTTGTGTGTTGGTCCGTTATACTTCCGGATGGCAATGTTATGAGCTTCTTAGCCAAGCGCATACTATCAATAAAGTATTGAGAATTAATCGCTAAAAGGCTGTTTTAAAATAATAACAAAGAGCTGAGTAACGTCATCTTCGTTACATCTATTGATAGATAGGGATGATCCAAAACTTTTAGAAACATCTTAATCCCGAGACTTCCAAGAACTGACCTATTTATAGCTAAGTACGGCTATGTGGTCATGACAGTCGCTTTCGAATCGGAAGTTCCTTGGTTCGAGCCTCGCTCGGCGCATAGTTGAGTCCTTGGAAAAGGCTCTTTACTCACATTCTCTCACCGTTCTCATGTGTAAAATGAGTACCAGGCCATTAACAGTGTTGTTCTGTCCGAAAAAAAAATGTAATATCGCCTAACAGGCGTCATGTCCCGTCCTAAATGTTAAGCGTTGCTGTTGGCCTGGGACCCCCCTGTAAAGCACGTTGAGACTTCGAGTGGATATTGCGCTATATAAAAACTTTCATGAAATACTTTCGTCTATGGTTTGAACATTTTTATCAAATTTAGGAAGAGTGTGTGGGGGAGGGGGGGGAGTGGGTTGTCTTAATTTATCAATATAATCTGTGACTCACGGACTTTTTTCGGTGTTATCCCCGGGTGAAACAGAATGCGTCAATCATTAAATTGAAAGTTGAACTGATCTGATATCGATAGTATGCGGTTAAGTAAAATACCCACCAATTCTGTCAGCAAGCCAGACAAATTGTAATGACAGACAAAACGATATGAAACCTTAAAGTTTATAATCTGTTTGGATAGTTTTAATGAGAATTAATCACTTAACAGGCGGTCTAAGAGACAAAGAGCTATCTATATTATTATCGGCGGATTAAATTTACCTAATCGACAAGTTAGAGAACAGACACTGGTGTTCAATGTTTCTTTTAATGATGTAGACAAAAAAATCGCAGCGGAAACGCGTGCAATAGCAATAGCTTGCTATCCTTTGGATAAGACGCTAATCGAACGCAACAGTACATTTCGCCAGATTTTACCGACCCAGCTACCCAATCACAGTTGGGGGGTGGCCGGGAGAGTGGGGGGGGGGGGGGGGGGGTGTCAGAAATAGAATCTCAAACTCATCCGGGATTGGTCTCCCTTTGTATGAAGCGAGTGCTCTACCAACTGAGCTATCGGGACCCCCTTTCAGCATAATAGAAACAAACCGGATACAATGACGTTTTGAGGCGTTGGATTAATACGATAAATGTTGCTCGGCAAATTCTTTTAAACTTGCTTTGACCCTTGGTATGTCATAGTTCGGTTCTTTTCAACAGCATTGAACAAAACACTATTCGAATTCAGCTGTTTATAATATAATCCTATTTGATAACGAAACACAAGATGTTTACAATTCCTCGCTACGATTAACCGAGACAAAGAACAAAACAAAACAAAATAAAATAAAAGAACAATTCTAACCCTGGAGCTAATTTAATCCTTGAATAAAGTAGCAACTGGCAATAATATTTTGAAACATTTTGTAAATATCATGTTTATTATGTCAATATAATTGTTCTGAAAAGTGATTGAATGTACAGTATAATGGATAACGATTATTTTGATGCTATACGTTTAGCTAAAATACTCACAACATCCGCCGGCCGGATAGTCCGTGCTAACACACAACATGTAACCTTAAACGATGATAATCTGTCTATATTGATAGAATTTAGTGAGGACTAATCATTAAGAAGGCTGAAAACAATAACAAACAGCTGAGTGACGTCAATTTCGTTCCCACTAGTCAGTACTGTCGTACTTTGACCCAAAAAAACCCCCAAAAAACAAACAAGTTTTTTTTTTGTTTTGGCCAGAAAACACGTTCTTCAATAAATCAATCGATTAAATTGACCATCTTCTTGGCAAAAACTCTCAAACGTCATAATGTTGCAATACTATTATCATATTTTGTTGTTGTTAAATTAAATTCGTATCACTTTTCCATCAAACGCGTCTTAGTTCCTGTAATATGTTTTGTTTTATTTCACTGTAAAACGCTTAGAGCCTGTGACAACGGGGTAAAGCGCTATATAAATGCCATTTATTATATTATTATAGGTTTGATATTATTTGCCAGGAAGGTGTTTTTTTTAATCGATCAATATTTGAAGGACGAGTTTATTTTTATCAAATTTTTATTAACGTGTCTATTTTTTTATTTTTTATTTTTAAAAATAGAGTAAAGCAGAATAGGAAATAACGTTAAATAATTGCCTTTCTTACAATAAAAAATTGAAGAGTAGGCAATAGTTAGAAATAAGTTGATGTTTAGAATGTATGTAGAATGCACACATTATCTGGTGATGTATGTTTACTTATCGATAAAGTGCCCGCGGGTGTTTGTCCGACACTGTGTTGTTAAATCTTTAAAACCCGTGTTAGACTTCATACAAATCCTAATCAATTTAAATTCCAGTTTCGTATTTTTTTCAAAAATGCATTTATATCATACTTATCCACATCAAATTAAGCTCGTTGTGCGACTATGTGGTCTAGTGACATGGCACTCGCCTTTGGATAGGAAGGTCTTGAGTTTGAGTCCCGTTCTGAGCGGTGCATAGTTGCGTCCTTTTAAATTCGTACTCTGGTGTGAAATGAGTACATGGTCGTAAACAGCGTTGTCTCTGTTGGAAAAAAAAATGTAATATCGCCTTAAAGGCGTCATGTCTCGTCCTACATGGTAAGCGCTGTTGTTGGCTATCGACCCCATGTAAAGCGCACTGAGCACGTTTAGCTATTGTTGCTCTATATAACCGCGGATACTATTTCACACAAATGACGAGATATGAAGCCTGATAAGCGCTTGTATAAATAATCACACGATAACCTGGCTGCTATACACCAGCCAGGACCTCAAACTTTAACATCCTATTTACTGTCGGATGAGAAAACTGTGGATAATGTCTTTCCCAAGGCTATACATTCGTCATCGTCGGCTGGAACCGTGGTTTTCTTATACTTATAGATAAAACGAGGTTAACGTCACTCAGGCCTTTATTCTTGTTTTTTTTTTTGTTTTTTTTTTAATGCCATCCATGTTTATGATTAATTCTAACTAAACTGTATTAACCAGACTATAAATGTTCAAGATTACACATAGTTTTGTGTGTTGGATGGTCCGTTTTATTTCCGGATGGCAATGTTGTGAGTTCCCTAGCCAAGCGCACAGCATCTATATTCTAGTTAATAACGTTTATTCGAGCCTGGCTCGGCGCATAGTTGAATCCGTGGAAATGGCTCTTTACTCACATTCTCTCACCGTACTAGGTGTAAAATGAATACCTGACCGTTAACAGCGTTGTCTCTGTCGGAAAGAAATTGTAATATCGCCTAACATGCGTCATGTCTCGTGCTATATTACGTGTTGCTGTTGGACAGGGAACCTTTGTAAAGCCCTCTGAGCACGTTTAGTGGATATTGCGGCTATATAAAAGCTCAATTTATTTTGTACAGTTAAAATTGTTTCGTTGTCTAATGGTATGACAATCTCCTTTGTAATGGTATCTCCCGCGTTCGATCCTGCTCTAAGCAGCGCAAAGTTGAGTCCTTGGAAAAGGCCCTTTACTCATATCAACTCACCGTACTCAGATGTAGAACGAATGCCTGGCCGATAACAACGTTCTCTGTGTCGAAAAGTGCTGTAGTATTGTCGTTGACTTAAAAGGTGTATTATCAGTGGCATCACAATGCAAAAGCAGCGATATTGATGTTATGCGCAGAATTAAACTACCCAAAACATCCGCCAGCCGGACATAATGTCCAAACACACAAAACTATATGTGACATTAAAAGTGTATAGTCTGATTGTTACAATTAAGCGAGAACTACTCATAAAAATGGCTGGCTAAAAACAATATCAAGGAGCTGAGTGACAACATTTTCGTTCCTTCTATTCAATGACAACATAATGTCATTTTGTAGAGTGATAACTGGATTATTGACAATCGACATGTACTTGTTTGAAAGTCTGATAACCCAAATTCTATCTTACTTACAGGTCTGATAGCCCTTAAGGGTTAATTGTAACGGAAGTGCTCTCAAACTAAAGGAAAATATTGTCACTTACATCAATGCTAAATAAAACACATAATCGCGTTCGACGATCAGACCTGACAATATATGCACCTCGGGGTTAATGATTGAGGTATAATATTTCGGGGTCGGTTCGGTTTATTTTAATTATAACAAAAGCATTTAAACAGCTTAATATTTGCATCCTTTGAATAATAATTAACCGGCATAATATTCATTTCCATTACATAATGTTTAACCAGCACAATGTTTACTTTCAATGAAAAATATCTAACGAACAGAATATTTATTTTCATTGCATAATGCTTAAGCAGCACGATTTTTAAACTTAAACTTTAGTCCTTTTAAAAATATTGAGCAATATCCACTAAACGTGCTCAAAGCGCTCTGCATTGGATCCCTGATCAATAGCAACACATATAGAACGAGACATGACGCCTATTAGGCTATATTACAATTTATCCGACAGAGACAACTCTGTAAACGGTCAGGTACTCATTTTACACCTGAGTACGAAGAGAGAATACGAGTAAAGATATTTTCCAAGGACTCAACTATGCGCCGAGCGAGGCTCAAATCCAGGACTTTCCCACCCTGAAGCGAGTGTCAGAATACTAGACCATATAGCCACACATTCATTGAATAATAATTTAAAGTTTCTGTACTTCAACGAAAACCTTGATGGGAAATTAACAGGCGCGGAAGTCCAAGGTTTGAGAGTCATTGGCAAGATGAGGGTCATCTAAATCGATCAATACATGAAAGACGAATTTTCTGGCCAAACTTTTAATTGGAGTTTTCCAAGAGTGCGGCAGTTAACTGGTTAAGAACTGAGAAAGATATCAGTATCCTAACATACACTGAAAAAAAGCGTATTTAAAATTTTGGCCAGAAAACTCGTCCTTCAAATATCAATTAAAATGGCTCTCATCTTGACAGAAACTCTCAAACCTGGGATGTAGCAAGTGCGAGGTTTGAGAGTTTTTGATAAGACAAGGGGCATAATATATATATATCAATCGATATATAAAGGAAGAGTTTTCTGTCCAAAATTTTACATAAAGGTGCTTCTCCACATTATTATGACAGTGTTGTCAAAGCAGATACACATACGCAATTCTAATGCGCATTTCCACGTATTTACAATGTTTCATATTACCTAATTAACCCTCTCCTTACCACCCATAGGAAAATCGTCACATTCGTTACGATGTTACCGACAATTTTCTCATTCTGATTTCTCTTGTACATCACGAAATTTAAAGAAATTGTTTGATTATAGCTATAAATACTAAACATTGTGTTGTTGAGCTCACTTGTTACCTTTTTGAGTAAAAAAAAAGTTTATTTTGTGCTGGGTGGGTCTGAATTTTCGGGGGAAATTCCACAAATAGTTGGCAAGGAGAGAGCTAATATTATAAATATATATGCATTTTGTGTTTACTTGAGCAAGGCCAAAGGCCGAAACGTCGTTTATTTTGTGTTGTTCATGCACGAGTCAGATTTACTCCCTTTACCTTAATCCTCATACCTAATTAATCTATTCCAAGACACACACGATGGAAATTCATTTCCATCTTTCATTAATAGTTGGCTGGAATACGCCCATTTTGTACCACCAGTACTATTATTGCAACTCTGATTTCCATCCGTGGTTAAATTATTCAACTTTGAGTCAAGTAAGGAAATGTGTGTAAACTGACTTAACAGCGGACACGCCGACTGAGTTTTGCTATCATTGTCACCCATATCGCCAATGACACTGTTCAATGTCGCTTGACTATACACAGAAAAGACAATGGTCCATATCGTTTGACCACAAAAGCCGAGCAAAAGGAGGAAGAGAGTGCGTGTTGAGTGCAAAAGGTTGCTGGACTGGTAATGTTTTCGTTCTGTTGGAAGGAATATCCCTCGGTAATGTTATAATCGTGTGTAAGTGTTGAGTACTGAGTAGAAATTGGACGGATTAATGTTTTAATTCAATTCTAGACCTCGATGGTGCAAGAATATATAGCAGCAAAATCTTTCTTCGCTTTCAATGCACTGTTAGAATCGAGGGTAGGTATTGAGTACTGGCTGGGGGATAGGGGGGGGGGGGGGTAATTCTATTCGGATACTTGCAGCTATGTGGTCATGTGGTATGATTTTCGCCTTGGAATAGGAAGGTGATGGGTTTGAGTCCCGATCTGATGGGCGCCGAGTTTGGATATTGGCTCTTTTTTCACATTCCCTCACCGTACTCGGGTGTAAAATGAGTACCTGGTATTTAACGGCGTTGCCTCTATAGAAAAACAATTTGTTATATCTCCTAACAGGCCTTCATATCCCGTCTTATATGTTTAGTGTTGCGGTTTGTTTGGGAGCCTTCATAAAGTCATTTTGAGCACATTTAGTGGAAATTGCGCAAAATATTTTAAAAAGTTAAAGCTTAAGCTCAAGCTCGAAACCGAACGTTGCTTCTAAAGGATTAACCGATATCACCATTGTAATCGAGTTTGAGTATCGAGTACTTAGTAGAACTTGGAGTGTTGTTTCAACTCGATGCCGTACTTGGTGCTAGAGCCAGACCGGAAACGGGGTAATGTCTGGAAGTGGTGCTTTATTGTTGTTGGAGCGTGATGTTTTGAGGGGTCAGGAGAGGGGAGGACAGGGGAATCGGCGTTAGTTGGGAAATGGTGTGTGTGTGTGTGGGGGGGGGGGGGGGGGGGGGGGTAGAGGTCTAGGTGAAGAACAGGTAAGTTTGAGTCTGTGGGTGAGTATCGATCGTGTGCGCTTGGCTAAGAAGCTCACAACATTGCTATCCAGAAGTATAACAGACCAAACCACAGCAAAAATATGTGTAACTATGAACTTTTTTAATCTGGTGAATACAGTTAAGTGAGAATTACTCATTACTCGGATGGCAAAAAAAAAAAAACAATGACAAAGACCCGAGTGACGTCAACTTCATTCTATCGATAGCTGTTAGGCTTTATGCATATGCGTGTGTGTGTGTGTGTGTGTGTGTGTGTGTGTTTGTGTGTGTGTGTCTGTGTGTGTGACTGTGTGTGTTTTGTGTACTTTAAATAGAAAGAACTATTTTGCGTCTTTCATAGGAGTTTCTTATGCAATTTTAGCTTGGTTATCTTGTTTATGCTCTATGATTACGGCGGCCATCGGAACGACCACGTTATAATATTGGTGTTTGTACATAATGTGTCTTGATACGGAATCAAATGAGCTGTCGCCTTAACTAAATACTGAATCCTGGTTGAATGATTTCATATTATTCTTCAGTCGTCCAAAAATCAATTGTTGTTATTAGTGCTCAAAAAAAAATGAACTGAGCACTTTTAGTGACCGAGCGAACGCTTATTTTTGTTTGCATCCCAAGATTTTTCTTCAAATGAGAGGACATTCAAAATATTTCGTAGTCGATCTGGATTTTTACTTTTGACTATATGTTTTTATTGGTATTTTTTGTTGTTTGCTGAAAAAGGGTTTTGGCTCTTTTTTAAGGCTGTTATATTCATTACTAAAAACAAATGATGAACTATTGAATATAACTCACGATTTTATTTCTTTTGTGGCGTAATAGGGAATAATAGTGTGATGTTAAAATACTGGTTCCAATCTCATTGGAAGTGTGAAACCAGCCAACAGGGAGGATTGTGGAATTGATCTTCTTATTTCAGAGTGGTGATCATCCATCCTCGCTCTTTTACGCCCCTTAATCATAAGAATTTGCTTTTATACCCTGCTACTAAAATAGTTATGCCACCTTAAGATTCAATATATGACCTATTAATTGTTTATGCATTGTCTAGAGGACTAGTGAAGCAATGCCAATGAGCTTGGAACCAGAAGAGAGAAAAGGTGTGACGTTGCGACATCTGCTTCCCATATAATTTATTTTATCTGGTCAATGTTAGGCTATGTCATTTGAAGGCTACGTTCGAACCCACGGTGGAAAACTCAAGAAACAGAGGATATGCGTAGCATGTCATAGATTGGAACTCAAAATAAAACATTTTGTTGTCCATGCTGTTCAAAATTATCGACGCGTGACTTAAAAGAAAAAAAACATAGTATTTTTTCTTCTTTATCTTCTTTATTAAATTGATTCTTTTTTTCTTTACCCATATGTGATTGGGAAGCAGGGAATAGCAAAATGTTTGTGGTGCCCTATCCTCCGATTTATACCTCCCGTTTAAACTCACTCTCTCTCTCTCTCTTTCTCTCTCTCTCTCTCTCTCTCTCTCTCTCTCTCTCTCTCTGTCTCTCTGTCTCTTCGACATAAAAAGTACCGATTTTCTTTGGTTAGAGCCAAGCTGCTCGTTGTTGGGCGGACGTGACATCAGACTATTGAATCCTATTGTTCATATCTTTATCTCACAACGGTGCCTGCTCCTTAGTTTCTTAAGCGAGTCATTGATTTGTGAATGAAATACCCACCTACAGCCAAACGATTCCACATGATGTCACTATCGCTTTACACGTTTAATCAATGTAAGTTTAGTTTGCTTATCAACAAATTATAGATTCTCTATCAACAGACACTATTATTAATTTATGCCTACTGGCTATGCTATCGTGCTATGAAATAACACGAATTAAACATTTTGGCCAGAAATCTCGTCCTTCACATATCGATGGATAAAAATAGTCCTCGTCTTGTCAAAAAAAATATCAAACCTGAGACTTCCTTAACGATTTTTTGAAGTTCCATGTTTGAGAGTTCTTTGGCAAGATGGGGGTCATTTTAATCGATTGATATTTGAAGGACGATTTTTCTGGGTGAAATTTTAAATATTAAGTGTTTTTTTCGGAGCGCGTAAATATGGCTAAAGGGCGATAATTACCAGGCATTTTGAAATCGATGTTCTGTTTGCGTCTGTTTCTTCTTCGTCTCCAAATCGTTTTGCACTAATCGCTTTGTCGAAGGTGTGGGTTTCAAAGTTATAGAATATTAATTATTGTGCGGCTATGTGGTCTAGTGGTATGACACTCGCTTTCGGATCGGAAGGTCCATGGTTCGAGCCTCGCGTTCGGCGGATAGTTGAGTCCTTGGAAAAGGCTCTTTACTCACATTCTCTCACCGTACTCAGGTGTAAAATGATTACCTGGCCGTTAACAGCGTTGTCTTTGTCCGCAAAATTGTAATATCGCCTAACAGGCGTCATGTCCCGTCCTATATGTTAAATGTTGCTGTTGACCTGGGACCCCTTGTAAAGCGTTTTGAGCACATTTAGTGGATATTGCGCTATATAAAGCTCAATTTTAATTTTAAGGAAAGAAATTGACGCCACTCAGCTCTTTGCTAATCCTTTTTAGACAGCGATTTTAGTGATTAGGAATCTGCTGACCACAGTGGTAGTGTCTTTGCCTGATACCCAAAAAGTATTGAGTTCGGCTCCCAGCCGGGCTGTGCGCCTTGGCCCACTTGTTTCGCCCTGGTACACTTTGCGGCTATGCACTGCGACTGACGCCTGGGTTATTCTACCCTTGGAATAGACCACAAAGACAGTTTTCCCCCTTGGAGATTGATAACTAGAATTCTATTTATTCTATTTCTATATATTTAAATCTCACATAATGAAGAGAAAATGGGAAGTTAAATTATCAATGCAATATTGAGGAATGAAATATGGGAAAACATGGTGTCGATTGGCGAGTGCCACGGTATTTCTTCTTGAAACAAAATCAGAAAGTGATGAACATGACCAATAATCGGATGGGTGACATTGATCGCAAACATTCCACCCCCTGTGATATATCATTCGGCATTTTGCTCATTATCCTCCCACAACTCAGGTTTGAATAAGCACATGTCTATATAAAATAGAATCTTATCCGGTTACTCGAACTGCATGAAATGACAAAATCTTTATGAAAGGGTAGGAGAAAATAAATCATTTTGATGCATATTGTGATTTCGTAGAAATGTATGATATAAACGCGCAACATTTTTCTCTCTTATCGTTTGTCCCTTATCCAGCATACAAGATGCTGTAATTGGATTTTTGAGAGAGGAACGAAAGAGAAATGGTAAATCCGATTACTGCTAATCAATGCGATGTTTTTGACACGAATACAGAGTGAATTATGAATGGGAAAAGTGTTTGCGTTTATTAAACGTCATCCGAAACGTCGCATTCGTCACCCTTACCACCGCCTTATTGCTGCAATAAAAATCCGCGTAAAAGAATCCGTGGCATTTCTGATTAGACGTGGAGATCACGAATTGAAAAGGGAGGGCTTGGGATTATGGGAAATCACGTAGTATGATATGAAAGGAAATCGCATGACAAAGGATTTCGGGTAATAAACAATATGGCCGCCCACATTAATTCATTTGATTGCCTCGTTCTCATGCGCTGGTGTTAAATTGGGTTTATTTTTTTACGACCTCTTGCTAAAACTTGATGGAGACTTTGGTTGTTGTGACGTAAAATGTTTGATGATATTGTTTGAGAGGTCGGTGGAAATAGATCAAAATCAATAGGCTTTGTTCAGATATTTCTGTGCGTCTCTCTTTCACGCGCATTCTATCTCCCCATATATTTCTATCTATTTGATTATCTATATCTATTTATCTATCTATCAATCTCTATCTATCCAAACATCAAACATCTCTTGATATTTTCTTTCTATCTCAGCTTCCATCCGTCCTTTCTCGGTCACGTTCTGATCCTCTGATTCTCCCATTCCATTTTAATTTCTATCCTTTTATCACACACATTCAAACATCCCCCATATACCCACACCCCCTCCCACACACTCACACACACACGCACACATACCACACACACATACACACACATACACGCACCGAAATAGTGCCTTCCTTGCATTCTAGGATTCAGAAAAATCTGAAGTATCAAAACTTCAATTAATTGGATTTTGAAATTGCCAGTGCATGAATAATTAACAATAAAAAGAATATTTTAAAAAACAACAACAACAACAAAAAACAACCAAAAACAAAAACAAAAACAAAACCAATAAAAACAACAAAGACATTTTCTGCTATCTAAATATCTATTTATTTTCTTTTGTGATATTTAAAGTTACATGATAAAACGTACAAAGTGGACAATTCACCCTAGACCAGACACTCAACTCTGTATGTTAGAAATGGGTCATTGTCTTCACCAACCCCCCCCCCCCCCCACACACACACACACACAGTTTCCCTCCATCACGTCTTCACGGTAATTGAAATCCTTTGAATGGAGAACTCCATCTACTTGAAGCAAAATCCTGACGGGATTAGAAATGTAAAATATAATTTTATAATTTTTTGTCACGTTCTCAAGTCGTGCCATTTTTGGAAATCTCCTCTTTGACTTTTACTGTTAGAGCGATATAGCACGTAAATTCTGAATTTTACTCGATTTCTGTTGCGTGAAAGTGATAGTAACATCAACTTTCGCTACCTTTTGAATGAGACTGCGGGTAGGGTCGGGGGGGGGGGGGGAGTCCGGTCACTCAATCGGTAGAACACTCACTTTAGAATCATAGGGAAGCAATGAGCGCTGCCATGTGGTCTTGTGGTATGACATTCGCTTTCATACCCGAAGGTCCAAGGATTGAGTCCCGCTCTGAGCAGCACATAGTTGAGTTCTAGGGAAAAAACAACTTTTACTCACATTCTCTAAAGTTGTAATATCGCCTAACAAGCGTCGTGTCTTGTCCTACATGTTAAGTATTGTAATTGTCTACAGGCCTCCTGCAAAGCGCTGTGAGCACGTTTAGTCGATAGTGCCCTATATAAATGCTGAAGTTTTTTTGTTTTTTTGGAAGGTGTGTTACGGACCGGGATCGATCCCGGGTGCTTTGAGATCTTTATTTCTGAAACCCCTTGTCCACTCAACAGTTATTGGTTAGGTGGGTATATTATGATTGATTTGAAGAGGAGTAATTTGCGATAGACACTTGAAACCACTTTTTAGGAGTTGTGGAGTGCGCTGATTGTAGAGTGTCACTCTTGGCGCCAGGTGGAGTTTTCATAACAGGCGGATCGATTTATTTTCTATCGTCTTCTGGCACTTTTCTCCTCCCCATTAATTTCTTGTTTGCGATAGACCAAAATGTAGGACAAAATGGTTTATCCGTTTCACGCTACAAAAACTGGGATAAAGTCCTGCTATTCCACCAATGGCTCGACACCGTATATTTATGTGGTGAAATAAATGTATCTGGCCAAAATGGAAAAAAAAAGAATTTTGGCCCTGAATGGTTAAGCAAAGGTCTTCGTGTATTTTGGAAATGACGTAACAGGATCGCGAATACGATAATCCTGTTAATTCAATATTATTTGAAATGCAAATTGTTTGGTCGACTTATAGAGAATATAGATTATCAAGAAGTATGGAGCGTGAAAAAAAAAAGGGGGGGGGGATGTGAGGGGGATGGGTAACTGGGTAGGTAGTGTGTGAGTCGGAATTCATTGGCGGAAGGGGGGGGGGGTAGTTTAAGTGAGAAATGGGTTGACTTTGGGAGTGGAGGGAGGGTGCGTAAAATATTGAGGAGGTGGGGTGTTGTGGTAAGTTGTATCGTCTTTATATATGTAACCCTGGTGGGCGAGAAAGGAACAGTCTAGACAAGTATATCCTATAGTCATTTGGAATCGTGTCTGCGCATAATGTCTATTTCTTTTATATTATGATGTGACTTTAAACAAAAGTCACGTGGACATAAGAATCGATCTATCCAAAAATGTGTCGTGTAGAAGTCCTGAACAAATATAAATATTCTGGATGGAAAGTCACTTGGCATGCTGTGATTTTTACCCCTCCCCCCTCCCACCCCCCCCTCACTAATATAGAGTATGTGTATGCGTGTGTGTATGTGTGTGTGCGTGTGTGTGTGTATGTCGCAAAGTCCCTGGTTTGAGAGTTTTTTTTGGCAAGACGAGGATCAATTAAAGCAAATCGATATTTGAAGGACGAGTTTTTTGGGGCCAAGTTTTCTAATGCATGTCTCTCCAGATAAGCATTTAGTTAGTTATCAACGTAAATCCCATTTCTAGTGTGTTGTTTTTAAGTAAGCTGATTGAAGCTATTAATTCCGCCGCACTTCAGTAAACATAATATTTGATAGCAAGTTTAGCCAGATAAATCGTTCTTAAATTTCGATTGATTAAAATGACGCTCATTATATCAAAAAATAACATCTCATATCTGGGATTTCCTTGAAAACGTCATTGAAGTACCAAGTTCGAGAGCTTTAGACAAGATGAAGGTCATTTTTGTGGATCGATATTTGAAGGACGAGATTTCTGGCCCAATTTTATGTGTTTTTTTTTTTTCTGAGTAGGGCAGAATTGAATTTATCTGTTTTATTTTTTATCTATTTTTTATTTGGACGGTTGTGAGAACATCAAAATGGATTTACGACTTCCGTACCTCTTGTCTCATGTTACATTGTAAATGAATGACACTGTGATAACAGGTTTATGATCTTTAGAATATGGCATTCAGTTCTATCTACCTTCACCTCACCACTCCAAAGGAACATAAAAATTAGTCAGATTACAACAGTCCCTCAAACCCTCTTAACGGAGAATCTGCCTTTTACTAGTCCGTCCACCAAATAGACATGAAATACAACAAACTACAAATTGAGCATTTCAACAATCCAATAGGATTAAAAAGTCTGATGTCACGTCCGCCCAGCAAGCAGCAACTTGGTTCTAAACAAAGAAAATCGGTACTTTTTATTCTTCGTGCTGGCTAGATCTTTTTCACATGTCATGTGATCAGAATGTATAAAAGTCAAAACACGATCAAATTTTCACCACTGGATACACTTTTATACTCGTCGGAGAAATATTTCCTAAGGGCGGTGATGGAGATAAGAGCGTCCGCCATTCCTTCGATAGGTTAGAACTGGTTACTATGCGTGGGAAGTGACGTTACGACACGACTGTTGAACCCCATTGGCAGGGAGTTCGATAAATTATAATAGGACTTTAATAAAAAAGATTTCAACTAATATATTTTTGATAATTAAAGTAAAATCCACAAAAACTTGAGCATTTAGATATTCCCCCCCCCCCCCCCCCCCCCGGCAAAGACAAGGCCTTTTACGGTCTGGTACTCATTCTACATATGCCAGACAGGAGAACCGCCTGGAAAACTTCCACATTCGCTGTCTACGACGAATTCTCGGCATCAGGTGGCAGGACAGACTCACTAACAATGCAGTGCTAGAAAGAGCGAACTCCCTCAGTATGCATCTCATGCTCTGCCAGCGACGTTTGCGATGGCTTGGTCACGTACACAGGATGGACGATGGACGCATACCCAAAGACATCATGTACGGTGAACTAGCTTCTGGACGGCGACCAACTGGCCGTCCAGCTCTGCGCTTCTATGATGTCTGCAAACGAGACATGAAATTGACAGGCATCGACTCAAACACATGGGAGTCGCTTGCTGACGACCGCAGCGGCTGGAGATATGCGGTGATGGAGGGAGTGAAGAGGGGTGAGGAGAGGAGAAAGATGAAGTTTTGAGAAGAGGAGAACAAGGAGGAAAGAGAGGCAGCAGATCCAAATACCAAACACACAGTCAAACTACGTGTGCAACAACTGCGGTAGAGACTGCCATGCAAGGATTGGTCTGCTGAGTCACACCCGTCGTTGCTCTCAACAGGACTGATGAGACTAAAGCCATACAAGGCGCAAACCATCGTCTCTTGAGACGGACTACTAGCCTACTCATTCTACATTCGAATACGGTGAGAAATCGTGAGTAAAGAGGCTTTTCCAAGGACTCAACTATGCGTCGTTAGGAGCGGGATTCCAACATTGGAACTTCCGATCCGAAGACGAGTCACACCACTGGACCACGTTGCCGAACGATAATGTAAATGATATTAATAAATAATAATAATAAATGGCATTTGTTTAGCGCTTTACCCCAATTTCATCAGGCTCTAGGCGCCCGATGATCATAATATAATTATGATCAAATCTGGGGATTTTTCACCTGAACCTTTCCCTTTTAATTTCTCAGGGTATTTTTAAAAAATTAAGTTTCTATATAGAGCAATATCCACTAAACATGCTCCAAGCGCTTTACAAGGGGTCCCTGGCAAACAGTAACACATAACATTTAGGACTAGACATGACGCCTGTTAGGTGATATTACAATTATTTTTCGGACAAGACAACGCTGTTACCGACCAGGTACTCATTTTACACCTGAGTACGGTGAGAGAATGTGAGTAAAGAGCCTTCTCCAAGGACTCAACTATGCGCCGAGTGAGGCTCGAACCCAGGTCCTTCCGATCCGAAAGCGAGTGTCATTCTACAAGACCACATAGCCGCCCAAATGCCTTTGACCTAACCGTATCATGATAAACACCGAGACTATCTTGACTCAAAGAGAAATTTATGATCTTCAGTTGTGCACACAAACGCTCGTCGAGCATCTGCTTGCGGTATTAATCTATTGTCCTTTTAGATTACGGGATTAGCTTTATATTTTATTATTCCCCCCCCCCCCCCCCACACACACACACACTCTTAAATATTTACACGAGGATATTAAATCTGCCTTCAAGGACAAAATATCTTTCATCACGTAGGGTAAAAAAGCTTTTTCTTTATAAACAGATAGATCAGCATGACTTACAAGTGATAAAATGCCTTAACCCTGAAGTTTCAGAGAAGTGGTGTTAAATTGGGTGCTATTTTTATAAACGGTACTTGAAGTTTGAAGTAAAATCTCTCTATCCCCCCCCCCCCCCCCAAACCACTGACATTAAACCCAACGTCACTCCTGCAAAAACGTAAAACAATTACAATAAATAAAAGGACAATGATCAGAATTATAATGAAGAAGAAGATGATATTGATGATGATGATGATGATGATGATGATGATGATGATGATGATGATGATGATGATGATGATGATCACAGCATCATAATCAACAACAACAACAACTATCATCATCATCATCATCATCAACATTAATCATCATCATCACCATCATCATCATCATCATCAGTATCACCATCATCATCATCATCATCATCATCATCATCATCATCATCATCATCATCATCATCATCATCGTCATCATCATCAACATCAACATCATCATCAACAACAACAACTCCATTGTCGTTGTCATCATCACCATCATCATCATCAACATCATCATCACCACCACCCACCACAACCACTCACTGCCGCCACCTACACCATTACTACTACCACGACCCAGCACCAACAGCAATACAGTAACAATGAAGTTAACGATACTAAATACTAGAAGAAAGTACCAAAAAGATCTCCTTTCCTCCATATCATACCGCCTCATCACATGACCCCTACTGTCCCCCTTTAAGGTTTGACACAGTGATGAATGCACAACATGCGTGAACGCCGTTGGTCTCATTAACTCATCTCGGCCCACTTCCGTTTGACAAGAAGACCGAGGCATTATGGGATCTTAGATTAATATGTATTAGTCTTTTTTTTCCCCAGTTCTGTTGGAGGCCCGGGTTTAAGGTGTTGAAAAATAGTTCTTTAGCGGCGATGACTAATGGCGGGTTCTATGTAGAGTCGTGCTCTAGAAAAACACATATTTAGAAAATTGGCCAGAGAACTTGTCCTTCAATTATCGATCGATTAAAAATACCTTTATCTTGACAAAAAATATCAAACCTGGGACTCACAGCCGTTTACTGATTTCACTTTAGTTCGACAGGTAAATTTTGCCGGACGCTAGTTCATAACAGATGGCGAGTCACGGCCTGTGCCGAAAGGGCGACTGAGCAACTTTTCCTATTTTGACGATTTTTTTTCTCAAGTTCAAAGTGGCGTAGTAAAGATGCTATTAGATGTAGCAATAAGATATTTTAGAGTCATAACAAGTGATGTACATACTTTTATTTGATATAATTTTAGTAGATCATTTGGGATTAGATTTTATAGGAAATAACCATAAAAATGGGTCCGAAATTTTAATTACTTCAAACGATATAATCAAACATTACATAGTTATCTGAGTTTATACAAATAAATGAGAAATACTGCAATAATCATCAATATTCACAGAGTAAAAATATATAATCAAAGTCGTTTTGGAATGAAGCATTGTTGAGATATCCGCTCACCTGTACAGCCATATCCTTTTTTGACAGCAATTTAAAAAATGCGTAATCACCGAATTGTAGGGGTTTGTTGATCAAATGATCAAAACGAACTGGTTTTAGTAATGGCAATTGACAATTCTTAGGAAAAGATATATGTTATATGCATTCCTTTGACGTTTGTATAGATCTAAACTATAATAATAATAATAATAATAATAATAATAATAATAATAATAATAATAATAATAATAATAATAATAATAATAAATAATAATAATAAATAATAAAATGAATAATAATAATAATAATAATAATAATAATAATAATAATAATAATAATAATAATAATAATAATAATAATAATAATAATAATAATAATATGATGATGATGATGATGATAATGATCATTTTCATGAAAATAATAATAGTAATAAATGGCATTTATATAGCGCTTTACCCCGTTGTCACAGGCTCTAAGCGCTTTACAGTGATATAAAACAAAACATATTACAGTGAGACAAGTGTGAAGGAAACGTGATACGAATTCAATTTAACAACAACAAAATATGAAAATATGCTGATGTGGTGATCAAGAGATCAAATAAATAGTGGCTATCACCTAAACGCCTGCTAATTTTGGTAAACGCAATAATTTCTCAATAAAATATCGTTCTAAATGCCCGTTTAAAAAAAAAATTGGAATTCGCCTTTATATGTCCACTCTGACAGAAAGGAAATAAAAAAAAAGAAAGAAAGAAAGAATAAAGAATTTTACTGAATCATTTGCGACCGAAGAATTGACTCATCACCTGTTTCCGAGAGTTTTATTTAACTTCCCAACGCCCCAAATTACTATCAATTCATCCAATATAATTTACTCCTCCCCCCCTCCACGCTCTCCGGCAATTTCCTTCCATGTCCCTCAAACTGCTTTCTTTCCATGAGCGTCCAATCAGCTTTTTACAATTGCCCATTTCCAATTGGCTGCTGAAAAAGGACAATTCTAATTTCAATTATCCACCAGTCGGTCATCAGCAAAGTCAAGAAAGCTCCTCCTACTCTAATCACACATACCCACGAATATGATAGGCCTTTTAGACCAGTCACTGGTCTTTGATGTTACACAACCATCCGCCAGCTTTGATCACATCGCTTTTGATGATGTCACTCAATATCTATCTTCTCTAAACCCCGTTGACTGTACCACGAGTCAACATAAAAGAATATCGCGATGAGGTGCGAATCGTGAAGATGGAATGACGTAGCTGTGTTAAAGTTATAGGTTCAAAGTTCAATTGTCAGAGAGAACTGATGAGAGATTAAACTGAGGTGGTAAAATGAAAATTGTTTCGTGGTAAAACGTTGCATAAATTAGTTTTATGTACACCAACACACACACACACACACACACACACATACACACACAGACTCTCTCTCTCTCTCTCTCTCTCTCTCTCTCTCTCTCTCTCTCTCTCTCTCTCTCAGTCTCTCTCCAGTGCTGCGACAAAAAAAAGGACGCCGACCAGATAGCTAATACTATTTAAAATGGAAATTTGTTGAAAATGGTCGGCTTATTGATCAACCGAAGCATCGTGGATAACAGAAATGATCATTGTGAATCAGTTGAAACACAGGATATCGATGTAATACTAATACTAGTAATAATCATATAATATCAGTGTATTTATCTTACTCTTGATCACCACTGTAATAATAATAATAGTAAAAAATTAATAATCTCCATTTTTTTAAAATAAAAAATCATTATAAATGCATTGAAAAAGATGGGAGGGGGGGGGGAGGATTAATGATCAGATAATCAAAGTGAACTGTTATTTTAAAATAAATTGACAATCATAGGTAAAGATACGTTATAAGTATTCCTTTGAACTTTGTATAGACATCGAGATCTTAACACATTTTATATATTAATACTTTTTATTAACATACGTAAAACCTCACGATTATTGTAAGGAACAGCTGATTGTTACATTTCACAGAAACAGCTTCTAATTAACCAACGTTCTTTTTTCTTTTTTTCACTGGTGGAACTTCACTTGCTAATTCTGGAGCAGTTTGCATGAAATGTTTTTTGACCACATATCTCATTTGAGCCCTTTCACAGCTTATTCGGCAGAGTCCATTTGCATTGAGACAATGCTTGTTTTCAGTATGACCATTCATCTGAGTAAAGAAAAAAATCATTAGTTATTATTGATATTGATGATGATGATGATGATGATGATGATGATGATGATGATGATGATGATGATGATGATGATGATGATGATGATGATGATAATAATAATAATAATAATAATAATAATAATGATAATAATAATAATTGTAATTATAAGAGTTATAATAATATTATTGATTGTTAGTAATAATACGATAGTGATCGCCTAGATGCCTGCTAATAATAATAACGTAATAATTTTCCTTTAAAATATAGTTCTAAATGCCCGTTATTCAAAATGGAATCCGCCTATATACCCACTCTGAAAAACTCTGAAAAGCAAAAATAAGATAGAGAAAGAAGTTTACTGTAGCATTTGCGGCCCAAAAAAAAAAAAGGATTTATCACCGGTCTGTGAGAGTCTTATTTGACACCTAGACAACTCCCCAAATTACGTTCAATTCATTTCAAATTTACTCCATCTCTCCAGCAAATTCATCCCATGACCTCCAAACTGATTTCTATCCATGAAGCGCCAATCAGATGTTTACAATTACCCATTTCCAATTGGCTGCTGAAAAAGGACAATTATAATTTCAATCGTCCACCAGTCGGTCATCGGCAAAGTCAAATAAGCCCCTCCCACTCAAATCACATATCCCCTCGAAACTTCGGCCTTGTAGCGCAGTCCATCGGGCTTTTGATGTTACACAATCATCCGCCACCTTTGATCACATCGCTTTTTGATGTCGTAATATATCTATCTACCCTCTTTTCCCACGCCCGTTGACTGTACCAACGGGCGATGTAGAGAATATCGAGGGAAGGTGCGAATCGTGAAGACGGAATGGCAAATTGGTGTGAAAGTTATAGGTTTAAAGTTCAATTGTCACAGAGAAATCATGAGAACTTGACTGAACAAGCAATAAAAATCGTTCCATGCTAAAAATGTGCGTACACGAGTTTTACACACACACACACACACGCTCCCCCCCCCCCCCCCCCGCCCTCTCTCTCTCTCTCTCTCTCTCTCTCTCTCTCTCTCTCTCTCTCTCTCTGGGTGTGTGTGTGTACTACTACTACTACTACTACTACTACTACTACTACTACTACTACTACTACTACTACTACTACTACTACTACTATGATTACTACTATAACTGCGCTATCATCATCATCATCATCATCATCATCATCATCATCATCATCATCATCATCGTCATCGTGATCATCATCGTCATCATCATCATCATCATCATCATCATCATCACCATAAAACAACAACAAGAATAACGTTATCATCACAATTGGATTCGTGTTCTCATGTCTCAGGAGTTTGTCTGAATACGGGACTATTTTGTTAGCCAACAAAGAATTAGACAAGATGTGTTTACACATTCATTGTGCAAAAACCGGTCATTACAAATCATTGAAATAAATACTATATTAAAAGTAGATTATTACTCTTATATTTACTACCATGTGTTAGGGTAACAAAACTCAGATAACATCAATTTGAATTTTTTAAACAATTACAAATATTTTTTAGGTTAATTTTAAATAGAAAAATATACATTTTTCAACAGAGAATAAAGTATACTCACCATTTCTTGATATCAATGAAAATAATTGCGTCTTAAAGATGAAAATGTGGCCGTTATATCCATATAAAATAGAAAAATATGGAAGAAGTGTATGGTCAGCAATTGCAGTGTAAAAATGTCGATTTTACGAAATCTGTCCTATAGCCTGACTGACAATGAAATCCAAGCGGTGCATTCTACCTGCAGGGATAAATATAGGCCAGTTTTCACGTTCTGGACATCAGTTATGACGTAACCACACGGTGGTCTCCCCGCAGTGACTTCTTATATAGTACTATCAGTAGACAATGTCTCCCCGTCATCGACGGTGGGTCGTTCCCATTGGGGGTGAGGCGGTAGTAAACTAAAGTGAAAGATTTCTAGTGTAATAAACGGCTGTGGATTTCGCGAAATCCCAGGTTTGAGAGTTTTTGCCAAGATGAGGGTCATTTAAATCGCTAAGTCCCAGGTTTGAGAGCTTTTGCCAAGATGAGGGTGATTTAAATCGATCGATATTTGAAGGGCAAGCTTTCTGGCCAAAGCTTTAAATATTGTTGTTTTTTTCCGGAGAACGGCAGAGTAACGGATACGTCGCGGCCTAGTATTCTCGGACATAAAGCTAAACTTGTTGCTTTCTATTTATTTATTGTTATGATACTAGGTTGTTCACACACACACACACACACACACACACACACACACACTATATATATATATATATATATATATATATATATATATATATATATATATAAATATACAGTACACAGTCCACGGCTTATTAGAATGTTTGCGAATTTCAAAATTGTCAAGGTTTCGAATGTTAAAAATAAGGGGAGAGAGAGAGAGGGAGAGAGAGAGAGAGGGGGAGAGAGAGAGAGAGAGAGAGAGAGAGAGAGAGAACACCTCGAGAATATCACCGTACATCGATATAGACTATAGATAGTATGCAGATGACGTCACTCAGGCCTTTGTTATTGTTTTTGCCATCCGCGTTTGTGAGTTGTTCTCACTAAACTGTATTAACAAGACTATAAAAGTTCATGGTCACACATAGTTTGTGTGTTGGTCCGTTATACTTCCGGATGGCAATGTTGTGAACTCCTTGGCCAAGCGCATTTTATCTATATTATCTTACGTCGTATCAATACAGATATAATTAATGACTGTAAAAATATTGGCCTTGTTGGTTTCGATATGCTAGCAAGGACATAACAGCCATGACATCATTCTTATGTAATTATATCTCCTTATATCGACCGATGGGTTGATATTTAGATCAATGGAAGTGAAACTAATAATTAAATGGAAACAGAATCCACATTATAAGATATCAATTATCATAACCATTATACTGCCGTAATATGGAAAGGACGTATGTAACAATTTAGCAAGAAAATTCGTCCTTCAATACGGTTCAACAGTCGTGATGTCACTTCCCTCGTAATAACGCATAGCAACTGGTTCAAAACTATCGTAACAATGGCGGAAGCCATTATCTCCGTCATCGACCTTATGAAATACTTCTCTGACGAGCATAAAAGTTTATCCATGGAGAAAAACATTATAAATCTGATCATGTTTTGACTTTTATACATTCTGATCACATGACATGTGAAACAGTTCTAGCCAGCATGAAGAATAAAAAGTACCGATTTTTTTTCGTATAGAACCACGCTGCTGGTCGCTGGACGGACGTGACTTCAAACTATTGAATCCTATTATCAATCGGTTTAATTGACCCTTATCTTGACAAAAATTCTCAAACGTGGGCCTTCGTGAAATACGCTTCATCAGTCGTAACGTCACTTCCTTCGTAATGACGCATGGTAACTTAGTAACTGGCTCTAAACTATCAGAACAATGGCGGACGCCCTTATGAAATATTTCTCCGACCAGCATAAAAGCCTATCCAGAGGGGAAAAAAAACATTGTAAATCTGATCATGTTTTGACTTTTACACATTCTGATCACAAGACATGTGAACAGTTCTAGCCAGCATGAAGAATAAAAACTACCGATGTTATTTACATCCTTATTTCCGCTAAGTGTGTCATTGAATGGGCGGGAGCAACATCGAACTCTCGAAAGAAAAAGATTACTGCGGATAATGGTCGATTGACGAAATGGAGGACATAGAAACAATTGTCTCGACAAAAAATACGTGAGTGACTTTAGTTATTTTGCTCTAACCAACATTATCGAGCACTCTCGTATCTACAAGTTCCCGCTAACTCTCATAAGTATATATATATATATATATATATATATATATATATATATATATATATATATATATATATATATATAGTAAGAACAAAGTTGGCGTCACTCACCTTATTTTAGACATCCAGATGATGATTAGTTCTCACTAAATTATATCAATCAGACTATAAACCTTAAAGAATACACGCAATTTTGTGTATTGGTATGTTAAATTTGGCTGGAGGATGTTGTGAAATTTTAGGTAAACGCAATATATCAATATAGTTTTGATTTTGTTGTTTTTTTACGGGAGGGTTGAAATATTTTGGTGTGAGAATTCTGAAAACGTGTAATTTAAGTTGACAAAAAATAATTGTCTGAGTTGTAGCTTGCAACTTATCACTTTATAAAAATTACCCTGATGCTTTGTTTAATTTTTGAATTCTTTTTTTTTTTATTTCCTTAACGGCTGCGCTCTTTATCTTCACAATAATTTAATCATCCCGCCAAAAGCAATAATCAATGCACAACAAGCTACAGAAAAATGCGTGAACAGATTTCTAGTAAAGTCTGATGTTGATATTATGACAATTGCCGATATTTTCATCTAATTATCATCTATTAAACATATAGATACATCCTCTTACATATTATTTTTACAACCCCCGAGGGGAGATTCAGGAAATATCAAATTATGTGTAGGCTACAACACGAAAATCAAACAAACAAGAACTAGACAAAATGCAAACAAAAAAGACAAAGACAATAATAAAAAAAAAAAAAATATTATGAGCTTTTATATAGCGCAATATCCACTATATGTGCTCAAAGCGCTTTGCAAGGGGTCCCTGGTCAACAGCAACATTTAACATGTAGGACGGGACATGACGCCTGTTAGGCGATATTACAATTTTTGGGACAGAGACAACGCTGTTAACGGCCAGGTACTCATTTTACACCTGAGTACGGAGAGAGAAGGTGAGTTAAGAGCCTTTTCCAAGGACTCAACTATGCGCCGAGCGCGAGGCTCGAACCAAGGACCTTCCGATCCGAAAGCGAGTGTCATACCACTAGACCACATAGCCACATATAAGGAGGAACTGTGGAAAAATTAAATGTAATAATTAGTAGTAGCTCATGTGGAAATGTCTGATAATTCAGGAATTAAAAACAATGTTTTTAGGCTGAGTTATTCAGAATTTAGCATACAACATATTTTTATAATATATATGTTTTTTTATGTTCTGTCATGAATTCATTTGTTGTTTTGGGTTGGTTTTTTTTCGTTACAGAGCACAATGACTGTGTATCTTATGCGCTATAACAAACATCTTTTTTTTTTTGTCTATTATTCATTATCGCCATATGACAAATACAAAATAATCTTTATTTTTTTAAAAGTAGTTATTTCTTTATATTGTCAATGCTTGGCAAAAGGATATTTGTCTGCCAGCCTCGTCCCATGAAAATTCTATGATTTGTTTTTCTATAAATAACAAATGGTTCAAACTTTTTATTATTATGAAACAAATATAGACGATTTTGATTTTTTTTAAACAAAACAAATTAAATCGGAGCATTTGAACTATCGGAATTAACTGGGGGAAAATAAGAAATAATTGTTGCTGTTTGAAGCTCGAAGAAATGGATAAAAATAAAAAGGAATAGAAGCTTCAAGCTCATTTACGAAGACAAAGGTTGCGGACGTTTCGCGTTTCTCCTTTGTCAACGAAATACGATGGTTCATGTTTTTCTGACAAGGGCAAAAAAAAACCCATCATCCATAAAATATGTTTTGAAAATAAAATTGATGCGTCAACTTCCATTTTCTAATTGTTATCATTTACGTGCAAAGATCAAGATAATCATTTTTAATCAATGCTTTCGAATCCAGTGGAATCCACCCCCCACCAATTTACAGATACGAAACGTGTAATTATTTTCAAATGAATATAAATGTTGAATAAGAAATAATTTTATGTTCAAACGACGTAAAAAGAGCACAGCTCCACGTTCACACAGTTATCCCCCGTTACAAGCAATTAATTGTTTGCAGAAAAAAAAGAAAGAAGACACCAAAGGAGGAATTGTGACGGATCCTCCAGAAATAACTGGAAGTCTGGTTTGATAAGATAATATTTTAAAAACGTGACCCATCGTCGCAAAACGTTATTATGTCGAGTTGAACCACATAGAAGAAACGAAATTGAGGTCACCCAGCTCTGTCTTGTTGTTTTTAGCCAGCCATTTTAATGAATAGATTTCACTAAATCGTTTTAATCAGACTATACACGTAAAAAGTTACACATTGTTTTGTGTGTTGGAACGTTATATCCGGCTGGCGGATGTTGTGAGTTTTTTTACTCTTAGCAAAGCATAAATATAAAAAGTAATTTTTAAAGTTAAAATAACCATTTGATATGAAACTTAAGTTCGTGCTCTTTGGAGAAATCATATTCATTCTCCTCAATAAAACGTAAATTAATCGTTAGCCCGTCTCATCTTTGTTTAACTATAAATTCATTAAATTTTTAGTATCTAAATTGACGCGCACTTATTTGCAGGTCTGATAACCCAAATTGTTATGGTCTCATTGTTGTAATGGAAATGGTCTCAAACCACCGACGCAAAATATTGTCCATTTCAGCCATGTTAAAATAAGCCCATTAATTGCGTTCGATTATCAGACCTGCTAACATTTGTACCTTGTGCGGCTATGTGGTCTCGTGGAATGACACTCGCTTTTGGATCGGAAGGTCCTGGGTTCGAGCCTCGCTCGGCGCATAGTTCAGTCCTCGGAAAAGGTTCTTTACTCAAATTCTCTCACCGTACTCACTACATGGCCGTTAACAGTGTTGTCTCTGTTGGAAAAAAATTGTAATATCGCCTAACAGATGGTATGTCTCGTTCTACATGATACGTGTTACTGTTGGTCAGGGACCCTTTGTAAAGGGCTTTGAGCACGTTTAATGAATATTGCGCTATATAAAAACTCAAGCTAAACCAATCCGATATAATAATAATAATTTTTAACAAAACTACAGCCGATCCGAAAGCGAGTGTCATACCACAAGACCACATAGCCGCACAAATAATACCGCTTTGTGAAGACGGTAAACTATGAATAAAAACTAAAGATTTCAAAGTCAAATTTTAAAACAAAATAGTTTTCATCGATTATTGACTTACAGCAATCATACCGCTTCAAAATATTGTATTTGTTTTACTCCAGGGAATAAAATTTAAATGGGGGGGGGGGAGAAACAAAAGCGAAATATTGTAATTTGTCATTCATTCTTTCACGAATTGCAGTGCTTGGTGGTTCAGTTGATTGAGTGTTAGATGGACGTTTTACTGATATTTTAAATTATTTTTTTTCTGAAGCATCGACGGGCATTTTAGTCAAACATAAATGTAAAAGAATATAGACGAAAACTCATAACATTGCCTTCCGGAAATAATATAACGGGCAAACACAAACAAATATGTGTAACCTTGAACGTTGAGAATTATAAAAATGTAGTCATTAACATGGATGGCGAAAAACAATAACAAAGACCTGAGTGACGTCAACTTCGTTCTATCAATACCATGTGATTGAGTGTTTATTTTCTGTTTTCTCCAAAGAATTGCAAGCAATTACCTTTCTACTTTTCAAAAGGCACAGTGTGTAGTAAGAGTTTGGGAGATGCTATTCTTAGTCTTGTAAATCATCTCTCTGCTATATTATCTTTTGCTTTAGATGTAATGCTTTGTAAACATTTGAGTTTATTCGTCTTAGTGGGACCAGTGCCTATGTCAGGATGGGACATGTAGGTGATTTCGATCTAACTACAGGGGTGTTGTGCTCTTAGAATCTACATCTGTTCTCTATTTGAACTGATTCCCCTTTGTCTTACTCTTTCATGGGTGCTTTAATTGTAATTCTAGAACTTTTAACAATCCCATTTTCTTCCTTTTTACTGGCGCTGATATGACCTAAATGAGTTTTAAGAATACCAAAAAAAAAAAAAAAAAACACAACAATCTACCCACTTCTCTCTTTTTTGTAAAGCGCTTTGAGCACGTTCAGTGGATATTGCTCTATACAAAAGCTCAAGTCTTTTTTTTTATTTTCTCTCTCTCTATCTCTTCATACCTTTTGTTTCCAGAGAAGAGAACCACAGATATGGACACATTCTATTATATTTTTTAAATTATTCTTTTCCTCTCCCCCCCCCCCCACCTCCTCTCTCTCTCTCTATCTATCTATCTATCTATCTATCTATCTATCTATCTATCTATCTATCTATCTATCTATCTATCTATCTATCTATCTATCTATCTATCTATCTATCTATCTATCTTGTCATATTTAAATCCCTTTCTCTCTTTCTTTATTTCTTTTCATCTTTCAACCGCTTTGTCTCTATTTCTTTCTTCCCCCCCCCCCCCCTCCCCACACACAAACATTTTACAACCGCACACCCATGACAGCGGCGCACACACATCATTTCCTGCCATTTCCGTTTCCACCATTCCCTTATCCCGTCATCCAATCACCACCATCAAGTAAATTTAAATGTTTCAAATGCCACAATCCATAGTGTTGGGGCGATATCAAAAATTTTCGATATCGATACGATAGGTATTTTCGTCACTTAAAATATCGATACATCGATATTTATCGATGCAAGTAATTATACATCGATGTATCGAAAATCATTTTATTTTTTTATAACCGTGTTTGTCCGACTCCCCCCCCCCCCCCCCCCTTTTTTTCCTTTTGTCAACTCAACACGGATCTTGCGACAAGTACTTTTGCGAAATGTTTACATCCTATCAAAACGGTAGCAAGTAATTACTACTACCCGTTAAACGATTTAGAAACCGAGATAAGCTCCCTTGGTTCTTATGACTATGATTAACTACATTTTTTTTCAAATCAGATCTCTTCGATGGCGCATTAATATGCCGACTAGATGTTCCAATGTCATTAAATTTTTAATCTCTATCTGGATTCTAAGAGATGTCTGAATGTTTTAACTGGCTGAAGAAGGATTTTGATCACGAAACGTTCCTTGTTATATATTGCGTTCTTTTTTGTATTTTTTTTTTGTGTGAAGCTATTATACTATTCAAATTTTGTGCATTACTTTACAAGAGCTGAGATTAGTATCTTTGATAGATTGATGATAAAAAGTCAATCAGAATCGCCTTGGGTGGGAGTTCGGGTTTCCAATGTCAACATAATAATATAATCACCATCATGATCTCGAGCAAGGCCTGTCACCGCTCGATTTAGTACCATCAGTCAGTCGCGGACGGTGTTCAAATAATATAATATTATTCGTCTGTGTTCGTAAGCTCTGCGTTTGCAAGACACAAACGAATGATCGAGCATAGATCCGGGACGTCGATTTCTTATTATATATAATATCATATTATTATTATTATTATTATTATTATTATTATTATTATTATTATTATTATTATTATTATTATTATTATATCTTGGGTGAAAGGGTAACGGGAGTAAATCTAGGGTGCTCATATTGTTAGATGACATAACGCAATTATGCACTTAGGTTAACACAGTTTAAGTGGACCACATTTTGCGTTGGTTTGCGAATATTATTTCCATAAAAACAATGAGCCCATGACGATTTTGGTAATTAGACCTGAAAATAAGTACACTTTGGAGTCAATCCTTTAAATGTCTTTGTTAAAAATAATTTAAGAGAAAACAGTTATCAATCATTGTACAGATTTTATAGCTTTGAATGATAATAAAATATTGCATTGGATAACATTCATTATCTCTTCAATCAAAATGAAATTATGAATGTTTTAACTCTCAATCAATGAATCTTTTGAAACGATTAAGACATGTAATCTTAAGTCTCTATCTGTATAATATAATGCAGTGAGTACTAGACTTTGCTGGTTTCATTGCCAAGTACTGATTTAGTACTCGGGATCTGTTTTAACACATTAAAAATGTTATTTGAATGCGAAAATTCTTCTATTCTTCTAGCTTTGTTGGGTAGGGATGGTAAGAACATAATTTTAAGAAAGATATTTTAAAAATGCATACTGCATTTTTTTTTTCGAGTTATTTTCTTGCTTGCACTCTATTTAAGTTCTCGGCATCTTTTCATTGACCTAGAAACGTTTTATCAATTTGGTATCGTTTAAATGCATCGATATTCGAACCATCGGCTTGCCAGTATCATTTGTAAACATGAGTCGATGTCCGCTCGCGAGTGTGGCGTTCGAGTAGTGTTCCGGGTGTACTGTTCGAGTAAAGTTTGTAAAACGTAAACGAAAATCACAACTCTAACTGTCACAGGGACCAATGATATGACAATTCAATATGCAAATCTAGAGTTTAATTCTATTCGTTTTGATATGACCATAACGTGTTTAGACGTCTCTAACTCATTAAAAAACATGAGTTCATAGGAATCTTCATAGGATTGTGTGTTTCCTAATTTCCCTACCTTCAAGTCACTGATTTAATCTATCTATTTACTTAAGTTTTTATTTATCCGTTTTGTTTTATTTATTTATTTATTTATTTATTTATCAATTCGTGTTTATGTATTTATATCACCTATTTATATAATTATTTATATTTGAATTTATTTATATACTTATTATTGCATGTATACATTTACTAATTTATTCATATCGTTTATTTGTTTACTCATTTATTTATTCATGTTTAGCTACTTGTTTATTTACCTACTTATTATTTCAAACTTTTGATTTATGAGCAAGATAAGACCATCAATAATCCACATGAATGATATCGGCTCAGTCCGTAGCCATCGTAAAGTTTTTTCCTGACACTGACCAAAAAATGACGTCAAAGTGTCAGTCTTTTGCCACAAAAGAAAACAAATCGTGAGTTGTAGTCAATAGTTCAACCAATGAAATAACTTGTTTCCTTGAGCTCTACTAACGACAACTCACTATACGCTACACAAACCTAAAAAATGACGAAAGAACTGCCAGTCCTTGAGGGTTCTTGTGTCAGGCGATAGATAGAACGAAGATGACGTCACTCCGGCCTTTGTTATTGTTTTTTTTTTTTTTTTGCCATCCGCGTTTGTGAGCGATTCTCACTAAACTGTATTAACCAGACTATAAACGTTTAAGGTTACACATAGTTTTGTGTGTTGGTCCGTTATACTTCCGGATGGCAATGTTGTAGCTTCGCTCAGACTCTTGACTCTTCGTCAGCAAACAAACATATAGATAGTTCGAAGGGGACGCCAAAAAGTCTGTGTTATTGTATTTTGCCATCCGCGTTTAAGACTAATTCTCACTAAACTTTATTGACCTGCCTATAAACGTTCATGGTTGCACACGATTTTGTGTGTTGGTCCGTTATACTTCCGGATGGCAACATTGCCACCCGTAAGAATAACAGACAAATACACAAAAACATATGTAACCTTGAACGTTTATAGTCTGGTTAATACAGTTTAGTGCAGTGAGAATTACTCATAAACGTGGATGGCAAAAAACAATAACAAAGACCTGAGTGACATCATCTTCGTTCTCTCGAAACATGAAAACATGAACATAACAATTCAATTTGAATTTTCAATTCTAATTTTTGCTGTTGTTTTTCTTTTAATATTTTCGTTTATATTTTAATACTTTGTTTGATGACGAAGGGTCTGTATCAATAAAAGATTGTGAAACGTTTCTGAAACTTTCATGCTTTCTATTGTTTAATTTTTGGTTTTGGTTTGTTTGTTTGTTTGTTTCTTTGTATTTTTGGGTTTTGTTTTTTTAAATTTTGTTTTGTTTTTGTTTTGTTTTTTTATTGACGCCTGCTAATCCCTTCCCCCTTTTAATTTCTGTATTTTTAGCACTCCAGACTACAGGCAGCTTCCATACTTTCTTAACTAATCCTTCCTTACAGAATCCAGAGTTTGTGCGTATGACCATTGGATGAGAGGGATTAACAAACATATCAAAACAAGATTTTGTTGTTCGGGCTGTTTGCCTGGAGGAGGGATAGTCGCTGTGTGTGTGTGTGTGTGTGTGTGTGTGTGTGTGTGTGAGAGAGAGAGAGAGAGAGAGAGAGAGAGAGAGAAAGAGATGGAGAGAGAAGGAGAGAGATGGAGAGAGAAGGAGAGAGAGAGAGAGGGAGGGAGCGAGAAAGAGGGGGAGAGAGGGATAGAGATGGAGAGAAAGGGGGAGAGAGAGAGAAAGGAAGGGGGAGAGAGAGAAAGGAATGGAGAAAGAAAAAGAGAGAGAAAGAGACAAATAAGGATCGAGATAGAGATAGAGAGAGTGTGTGTATGTGTGTGTATTTGTGTGTGTTTATGTATGTTTATGGATGTTTGTGTGCATGTGTGTTTGTATTTATGCGCGAGATAATAATATAACGAACAATAGGTTCATCCCCATGTCACCACCAGACTGTAGAGTTAATCCGCCCCACGATTTTGGTGAATTTGAGGGATTTTGAAATTTGCAATGAATTCCTTGTTTTTTTCAGTTTTGTGCTTTGTTATGTTATCATGTCTTGTTGTAGTTTAAGATGAGTTGTTTCTGCTTTTATTGTTGTTGTTGTTGCTATTGTGATTGTGGTTTGTTGGTGTCATTGTTATTGTTGTAGGGTGAGTCCTGTTGACATGAGACATTCTGTTTGATGGATTACCTATATTCTCTCATGGAATCAAGGGATCTCATGGTGCTGTTGTAAAAGGGCTGATTTTAAATATTGATCAGTTAGTTTAGCTTAACAAGTCTTATTGGTTGGGGGGGGGGGGTTACACCAAATATATTCTAATACTCAGTTATCTTGAAAATCTAATGGCAAATTCGTTTTCATCAAATTATTCGTGTTCTGTAATGAAAATATAATCCAATATCTGCCGACCTGTCACCAAAATCATGGTAGTTATAGCTTTCAAATCGTCGAATTATGATGATAAAGTTATTACCTTATTTACAAAGTTTGAACATTTTAGAAGCCAATTCTACTCTTCTATAAAATATTTAAGCTAGATCGTTAGTTAACGGGCTTTGATTTCATTACGTATTTTTTTTAAATGCTGAAAACGAACTTAAAACTTAAAACTTGAATGAGAGTGTGAGTACAGAGCCTTTTCCAAGGACTCAACTATGCGTCGCTCAGAGCGGGATTAGAACCCAAGAACTACTGATCCGAACCCGAGTGTCATACTACAAAAACCGCATAGTGTTATAATTTTGTCATTATCTTTTCTTTGAAATGACATAATATTAGCATATTTTTCTGTGGCGAATGTTACAAGGACATTTTGGTACAGTTTCAAATATCCGGAGACATGTATATATATTGTTTTTTGTGCGGCTATGTGGTCTAGTGGTATGACACTCGCTTTCGGATCGGAAGGTCCTGGGTTCGAGCCTCGCTCGGCGCATAGTTGAGTCCTTGGAAAAGACTCTTTACTCACATTCTCTCACCGTACTCAGGTGTAAAATGAGTACCTGGCCGTTAACAGCGTTGTCTTTGTCCGAAAAATTGTAATATCGCCTAACAGGCGTCATGTCTCGTCCTACATGTTAAATGTTGCTGTTGACCAGGGACCCCTTGTAAAGCGCTTTGAGCACGTTAAGTGGATATTGCGCTATATAAAAGCTCTATATATATATATATATATATATATATATATATATATATATATATATATATATTTGTATTTATTCAACACGGTACCTGTCCAATAATAAGCTGCAAAAGAACATGTAATCGATGATAGAAAAACTGAAAAGAGACCGTTCCAATTAACCGACTAAAGGGGAATTAGGCCATTATCAGATCTAAATTTAAACAGAGTGCCCTTCAAAAGGTCAATCTTTGATTGCGCAACATCCTTGGCGTCTTTTCATAACTGCCGAACTCTGGAAAAGCCCATATTTTAAAATTTGGCCAGAAAACTCGTCCTTCAAATATCGATTGATTTAAATGACCCCCATCTTGGCAAAAACTCTCAAACCTGGGACTTCGCCAGAATTTTTTAAAAATTAAGTCAACATCAAGTTTTTTTTGTCATACCGCTCAGGTCAACTATTTATATCAGACAAA
>NC_088363.1:44868173-44878173 GCF_034508935.2 Berghia stephanieae
ATAGATAGATAGATAGATAGATAGATAGATAGATAGATAGATAGATAGATAGATAGATAGATAGATAGATAGGGAGAGAGAAAGAGAGAGAGATAGAGAGAGAGAGATAGACAGATAGAGGTAAATAGATAGATAAATAGACATAATGTTATACATCATTCATCGTTATATTACCACAGATTTATACAGTGTCATGAACTAATTGATGAAAATACGGATCATATTAAAAACAATATAAACATCAAATATGATTCTATTTGTAACCTATTCATTATTTGGCATCCTAAGGACTGGTTACATCCACAATTCCAATGATTTTGGAACCGGAAAAAGTAGAAGACGTGGCTTCACGACTGTTCTTTCCTATAATTGTTTTGAGTGTCACTCTCGACGTCAAAAGGTTAAGGATAGATGTACGTAGAGGTGCCATTAAATAAGGACATGTTTTTCCACCTAAATACAACTCGGCTTAGGAGATAATAAACCCATTATACGTACACGATTGACTTGCATTATTGATGACGTGAGTGTGCGCGGTTTGTGTGTATTTGTATGTGTATGTGTGTGTATGTGTATGTGTGTGTATGTGTGTGTGTGGTTTGTTTTGTTTTACTTTCCAGGAAGAGATCATTTGGTTTTCCTGGTGGTCTTTAAGTCACAAGACCTTTTAGTCATGGAATACTAAGTTATGGATCGTTTCGTAATGACACATTAAAACCATGTGACTTCTTCGTGCAGACGTAGGTAGCCTTCGTTAACCTAAGATGGAACGAAATCAACGTCACTCAGCTTTGTTATTGTCTTTAGACAGCAATTTTAATTATTACTTCTCGTTAAGTTCTATCAATCAGACTATAAACGTTTCAGGTTACACATAATTTTGTATGTTGGCACAGTTATATCGGGCTGATGGATGTTGTGAGTATTTTATATAAACGCACAGCACCAATTGCTCGACTCTCGGATTCATATTTTTACGTCATTTTTAGGTCAATGCACCTTCTTGTGGGTTGTTGTTAGTAGTGCTCAAAAGGAAACAAAATATTATGCTCCCTCCCCATTGGTTTAACTATTGCATCCATCGTCTTGTCTTTTGCCGTAATGTGTCAGGGTACGAGTTCAGGAAAGCTACGATTTACGACGACAACGGTCTCATGTCCATACTTTTGTTTTGTGCGAATACTTTTCCGGTTCCAAAATCCTTGGAAGTGTGTATGTAACCAGTCCTTCGCAGGACTGATAACGGATAGGTTACATATTGAATCATAAGGTAGCTTGGCTGTTTTAGTAACAGGATGTATAGATAGTGTGCGCTTGGCTAAGAAATTCACAACATTGCCATCCTGAAGTATAATGGACCAACACACAAAACTATGTGTAACCTTAAACGTTTATAGTCTGGTTAATACAGTTTAGAAAAACAATAACAAAGGCCTGAGTATCGTCATCTTCGTTCTATCTATAGGCAGATTCTAAGGATAACGGGACGTAAAAGAGCGAGGGTTGATGATCTTTAATGGCAGCCAGCATACATTTAGACTAGAAAATAAGATGCCATCACATAAGATTATTTACACAAGTTATGTATTCAGTCCTCTGAAAGAGTAGTTTTACTCTTCCAAAGAGATTGGAACCAGTTATTTGACATCATATGTTTGGTTCCTATGACGAGTTCTATGTGGAAAACATCTACAACCTTCAAACTTCGACTGAAGCCTTATATATTGATATGTAACAAAATACTTCGTTTAGAACTATTGTGAAACTGTCTATTTGTACAAGAGTTACCAGTTCCGGACCTGCCGAGCACTATGAACAATTCGTATAAATACGAATCTTTGGTTCAAACTACAGAACTGCATTCGCGTCTTTAACTCAATAAATCTTATTGAAAAAGAAAGTCTTGTTGAGAAGGAAAGTTTAGTTCCTATATTCAGGCCTTTGGAGCATAATTGGATCATGCTAAGGGCAAATTATTTATTTCTAAAGCTATTTAACTCTGTCCTTACCGGCCATTTTCCGGATTTTGCCCTAAACTTCACACAAACACAAAAGCTGTTAGTTCTTGCTAAGCATAATTTTTGTTGCTAAACGAGCTCTTTAACACAGTGTTAATATACTTTAACTATAGCAAACATTTTTGTTCAAATACTATGATGTACAAAAGGAATTGGAATGAGAAAACTGTTGGCTGCATCGTAACGAATGTGACGATTTTCCTATGGGTGGTAAGGAGGGGGTTAAAGTGACTCATTCTATTTTCTCCCCTGAAAACTACGAAGTTTTGACATTTCGAGTAGGCAGCTCTGCATGCAGTTCTATCCGAGACGATTTACAACCTCGAAATTGAAAAAGAAACCTTAATAGAATATGTAATTTAATACTTAGTTTGAGTAAGTAAAAGGTTATATGCCATTATTTTGTCAAATGGACAACCGTACTATTTTATAGAGGCGCGTCACAAAAGGATGAACTCTTCACATTAAAAGAAACGAACAGATTTTCTACGGTTTCATCTGCGTCAGATTTTCATTTTCACATAATTTTGCCTTAAATCTTTATATTCATCCAAAATTGAATGATAGTTTTCTGTTTTTGTTCTCACTATACATAGCTATAATCACTGCCGTACTCTGGAAAAACACATATTAAAAAATTTGGCCAGAAAACTCGTCCTTCAAATATCGATCGATTTAAATGACTCTCATCTTGGCAAAAACTCTAAAACCAGGGCCTTCGGAGACGGTACAGACATGATCCCAAGCGTTAATTTGGGCTTTAGGGTGCGCCTGCTCTCGTCACACACGTGTTTTGCTATTGAGTGAATGTATTATCAACCAAATTAGATCCCTTGATTATACTTGAGCTTTTTATATAGCGCAATATCTACTAAACGTGCTCAAAGCGCTTTAAAAGGGGCCCCTGACCAACAGCAACACGTGTAGAACGAGACAGGACGCCTGTTAGGCGATATTAACATTTTTCGGACAGAGAAAATGCTGTTAACGTCTAGGTACTCATTTTAGACCTGATTATGGTGAGAGAATGTGAGTAAAGAGCCTTTTCCAAGAACTCAACGATGCACCGAGCGAGGCTCGAACCCAAGACCTTCCGATCCGAAAGCGAGTGGTATGCCACTAGACCACATCGCCGTATTGATTGGTGGGCAAATACTACAAAATAAAATAAAAAATAAACTCCCTCTATTCATCTCCAAGAAGAAATTTGTCTTTAGGGTCTATTCCAAGGGAAGACTGGAATAACCCAGCGTCATCCGCAGTACAGCGCCGCAAACTGAGCTAAGGCGAGGTGGTGACTTGCTCAAGGCTACAAAACGAGGGGGTACCTTTTGGGTACGAAGCAAAGACCCGTCCCACTGAGCCGCGCTGTCCAATCCTGATTACAAAGATATATTATATCAACGTGGGACTAGAACTGTTTTTCACTCCCAGAAAACATCGCGCATTAAATTGGATTCAATAGTCTGATGTCATGTCGCCCAGCAACGGCGGCCATCGTGGTTCTAAACAAAGAAAATCGGTACTTTTTATTCTTCATGCTGGCAAGAACTTTTCTTATGTCTTGTGATCAGAATGTGTAAAAGTCAAAACATGATCAGATTTATAATGGGTTTTGTTTTTCCTCTGGATACGCTTTTATGCTCGTCGGAGAAATATTTCATAAGGACATCCGTTATTGTTCCGATAGTTTAGAGCCAGTTACTAAGTTACCATGCGTCATTACGGGGGAAGTGACGCTACGACTGTTGAATCGTATTATTATAGAAAGAACGAAGATGACGTCATTCAGGTCTTTGTTTTATTTATTTATTTATTTATTTTTGACATCCATGTTTATGAGTAATTTTCACTAAATTGTATTAACCAGACTATAAACGTTTAAGGTTACACATAGTTTAGTGTGTTGGACCGTTATACTCCAGGATGGCAATATTGTGAGCTTCTTAGCCAAGCGCATACTATCTATAGTGTTCGCTGTGTTGGACCGTTGCCATCATAAACTTATAGCCTGACACTATAACCTTCTGGACCTTTGACGTCATTTTAAAGTTTTGTACAGCATCTCGTGAGTAATCGTCAGTTGTGCTCAAGGAACAAGTGATTACAATGGTTGAACTATAGATAGTATGCGCTTGGCTAAGAAGCTCATAACATTGCCATCCGGAAGTATAACGAACCAACACACAAAACTGTGTGTATCCATGAACGTTTATAGTCGGGTTAAAACAGTCCAGTGAGCATTACTCATAAACGCGGATGGCAAAAAACAATAACGAAGACCTGAGTGACGTCATCTTCGAACTATCTATTGAATACAACCGTTGCCATCGTAAAGTTGTTGTAGAGTTGTCGTTAGTAGAGCTTATGGAAACAAGTTATTTCATTGGTTGAACTATTGAATACAACTCACGATTTGTTTTCTTTTGTGGCAAAAGATTGGCATTTCGACGTAATTTTTTGGTCAGTATCAGGCCATAACGTTACGAAGGCCACGGTCAGGCTATGTTAACGATGGCTACGAGACAACTCACGATTTGTTTTATTTTGTGGCCAAAGACTTGTCTCTTGAGATCATTTTTGGTCAATGTCAGGCTAGAAGTTAAAGATGGCTTCGATCAGGCTACGGTTGGACACAATGATTGTTCTCGGACATCTGCCTCAAGATTGGACAAGCCACTTTTAAACTTCTTACTCTTGCTTTATACCTACCCGCCTCTCTCTCTCTCTCTCTCTCTCTCTCTCTCTCTCTCTCTCTCTCTCTCTCTCTCTCTCTGTCTCTCTCTCTGTCTCTCTCTCTCTGTCTCTCTCTCTGTCTCTCTCTCTCTATTTCTTTCTTTCTATCTCTCTCTCTCTCTCTCTCTTTCTCTCTCTCTCTCTCTCTCTATCTATCTATCTCTCTCTCTCTATCTCTCTGTCTAACCAGCCTCAAGATAGTTTTCCCTCTACCAACCCCCTCCCACATTGACACCGAATCAATCCTATTTAGAAAGCCTACAAACCCCCCCCCCCTCCCCCTCCCCCCTCCTTACCACCCTCTTTATCCATTACCGCCATCATCACTATCTCTCGGCCATCTCAAGAGGAATGAATCAACATCCGTCCTCGATGGCCGTCCCGTCCACTTGTCGCGCTGTCCTAGATCGGCATTCCCGTCTTATAACGTGGATTTTTTTATCTACCAACTCTCTGTCGGTATACAGTCTGTGTTGGAACGGACATCTTGTTTACTCTCGGTCTTTAAAACCTGTATTGCTACTGTACTTTGAAAAAATAATAAAGTATTATAAAAGAAGAAAAAAAAATAGATATTATATAGCGCAATATCCACTAAATTTGATCAAAGCACTTTACAAGGGGTCCTTAGCCAACAGCAACATTTTAACATTTAGGACGAGATATGGCGCCTATTAGTCGATGTTACAATTTTTGTTCCAACAGAGTCAACGCTGTTAACGGCCAGGTACTCATTTTACACCAGATTACGGTGAGAGAATGTGAATAAAGAGCCTTCTCCAAGGACTCAACAATGAGCCGAGCGAGGCTCAAACCCAGGACCTTCCTATCCGAAAGCGAGTGTCATACCAATAGACCAAATAGCCGCACGATAAATAATTGGCTATAAAACACACCCATTAAATAGTATCGATAGGAATGACCCTATTTTTGTCAAAAACTATCAACCCTTGAACATTTTCAGCCAGGTTTGAGGGTATTTTTATATCGTTAGGGGGCGGGGGGGGGGGGGGGGCTCCCAATAGCTTAATTGGTAGAGAAGTCGATTCACAGTCGTATGGACCGAGATCGATCCCGGGTGCAGTCGAGATTTTTTTCCAGGCCCCGCTGTACACCCATCAGCGATTGGGTAGCTGGGTCTGTTGGATCTGGCGGAAAGTACTTTGAGATAGACTAGCGTCTTATAAAAAAAGGGTAGCAAGCAATTGCTATTGCCCGTTTCACGATATAGAAACCGGGGTAAACTAATGACTCTGAAGGACTAGTTTTGATGGTTTTTGACAAGATGAGAGTCAATATAATCCATCTATATTTGATGGACGAGTTTTTTAGTCAAATTTAAAAAATAAATTAAATGATATATTAAAGTTTAACTTCTCAGTCAATTTCAGGATTTTCCCCAAAATTTCACATCCAACTAACCCAAAAATAGATTTTTTTTAAATCACCCAAACACAATAGCAGTAAGTTTTTGCGATACATAATTTCTTTAGCAAAACATGCTCTACAACCCACTTTTCATTTTCTTTAAATTTTATGATATACAAAAGAAATGTAAGCAAGAAAAATGTTGGTTGCATCGTAACGAATGTGACGATTTTCCTATAGTTGGTAAGGAGACGGTTAATTATTATTTGTCTTTAGAATCTTTCGCAATATTTAGTGGAGAATCCGCAATAATCGCATCTATTTGAATTATTCTACTACTGTATTGTTGAAATAAACATAGATCGAGACGAATCTTTTGAGCTATCAACGATCAAAATCGGTTCGGCAATAAAGTCTGTAGATGCGCGCAAATGAATATGGCAACACGGCGGCCAGAAAGCGATTTTTAACATCAAATGATCGATTAATGCCCTAGCAGATCTTTAAAATAACCATTTGAGTCAACGGGTGGGAGAATTACCCTTAATTTAAGAAAGGATTGCACGTTACTCGTCTATAAATCTGTTAAAACTAGTTTTATGTTTGTACCATTTGTCAGTTATTCTTGGCTTGTTGGAAAATAAAATACTTTCAAACTATCGTTACTGTAATAACTCATAATTCAAGCAATAATATATCGTCTCAAAAATACCAACGTTTTTCTCGCCACTTTTTACATAAGATTAGTAGCAAATTTCACGGATATTCAAGGATTATTGTGAATTTTAAACAGTTTTTTGTCTCTCCTGAAAAGTTGCATTTTTAAGATACGATAGTTTTGCACGCTACCCTTCTCGATATTTAGCGTGAACTGTACGGAACAATTTTGACCCCGGACTCTATTTTCTTTTAATGAAAAGATATCTTATTTTTATTTTGACACAGTTCTGTCCTAAATGTCACCGGTTTTGACATCATTATATAAACGCTTTTTAAAGGCTGTACAATCTCGGGTGCAAGCTTTGAAATCGAAGAAAGAGATGATTCCTTACAAAGAACTGAACTGTGGATGATATTAACACCTACACACACAGCGAAAAGGTTGATGTACGCTAGAGATGAAAATGTAAAAAAATAAAAATATAAAAAAAAAACCAACAAAACGTTGGTTCAAAATTTGGCCATGAAATATAACTTCTTTCATTGGAGTATAAAGAGTGTTTATTCATTTGTGGGTTGTTTTTTGTTTTTTTTTTTTTGGTTTGGGGGGGGGGGGGGGGGGGTTCAGTTTTGGTCCAAAAAAAAAATTAATGAATTCAAATATTACTTCATGGACTGGAGTAAAAGAGTTGTTTTGAGAAGGAAAAAAATTTTTTTTCCAAAAAATTAGAAGGAGAGAGAGAGAGAGAGAGAGAGAGAGAGAGAGAGAGAGAGAGAGAGAGAGAGAGAGAGGGGGGGGGGAGGATATTGAACTTTAATCATTACATCTGTATAAGAAGCTTGGCGCTTCTTGGTCTTTCTTCTTATCGTTTTTCCTATTTTCTTTTAATTTCTAATTCCCTATTTCAAACAAAATCCAACAACGGAGTGATTGCACCTTTTTGACAAGTTTCTTAAATTTAATTACGCACTTAAAACAAAAGAGAAACTTTCAACACGGCAAATTAGGAAAATTGGGAGAGTGATTAATTTTTCCAGTCCACAACGCATCCCATCTCAAATAATTCTGCTTGACCGCGTTCCATCCACTCCAAATACATTTGATAAGTTGTCAAATTGCAACCTGCTGCGGCGAGGCGAATTAACCCCTTAACGGCGAAGCTGAAATGATTCCAAGTCTTTTCAATAATCTCTATTATTAAATGTGACCCATCGTCTCAAAACGGATCGAACTCCGAAAAGTGAGTTTGGAAATAAAATTACTTTAGAATCTTTTGCAATGCAAGAAACTTGTATTTATACTTCACCATAGGAAAGAGGAATCAACAGCAAGTTTCATATGTGTGGCTATAAACTCAATATCCAGCACTTGGTTCGCCTAATATGAATATGACACCGCTTTGAGACAGTGGGTCAAAATTGGCAAAACAAGACTTTTGAAAAACGCCATAACCCTTAAATATGCTCAAATAGATTTACAAGACGCCCCCAAGGCAACAACAATACTGAGCATGTAAGAATAGGCACGACGCCTATAAGATGCCATTACGATATTTTTTCGACACAGAGAGGGAGAGAGAGAGAGAGAGAGAGAGAGAGAGAGGGAGAGAGAGAGAGAGAGAGAGAGAGAGAGAGAGAGAGAGAGAGAGAGAGAGAGAGAGAGAGACGATGCAGTTATTACGGTGAGAGATTATGAGTTTAAAAAGTCTTTGAAAAGGTATCACCTTTGCACCACCAACATCGGGATTCGAATCAGATGTCTCCAGATTGGAAGCTGAGTGTTATACTACCAGATCACAAGGAAAGTTGCAAAAGAAAAACAGGTTCAGCGAAGTGGCAGTAACAGCACTTAAGATTCCAAACTCGCATTGCCTTTCCTGCTCTCTTGGTGAAAACGATTAGAACTAATGTCAGGTTGGACTCGACCCGAACCCCGCCTGTGAGAGGTTAAACGAGAATCAGAATTAAAAAAAGATTTAGTGATCGAGAGACTTCAACAATCTTACAGGCGTCTGACGGTTTTCTTATCTCTCAGATTTCAATTAAATATCAAGGGATTCGGTGTTTAGTGTAAAACTTTATCTATTTTTAAATATAAGAATGTAAGACGGAATTTAAAACACACACACACACATAATAATAATAATAATAATAATAATAATAATAATAATAATAATAATAATAATAATAATAATAATAATAATAATAATACAGCCTAATCTATAAAAAAATAATTAAATATAATTACAATTTTACGTGAAAAAAAAAAAATATGATTTACAAATAAATTTCATAAGTCAAAAAAAAAAAATAATAATATATATATAAATAAATTATAGATAAAAATATATATATATATATATATATATATATATATATATATATATATATATACACACACAAGCTTAATAAAAAATTATCATAAATTTTTAGAGTCCAGGTTGTAGCAACACAAAAAAAATGTTGAAAATGGAAATTAATAAATAAATCAGGCTCAAAACTGAACCTTAAGCTGGAGCTTTTATAAATACCGCAATTTCCACTAAACGTGCTCAAAGCGCTTTACTAGGGGTCTCTAGCCAGATGACAGTCCAATGTATTTCCGTCTTTGTAATTGTTTTGTCACCAATCAAGTGGCAGCAAATACATTCGCTCAATAGAGGAAATTTCTTTTTAAAAATTATCGCCATAATCTTGGTCTCATTCGTTGGCCATCCGACCTTTTTTTCTCTTTTTTTTTTGCAGAAAATTTGGTGACGTAATATAACCTGATGAAAATGTTATCCCTGGTCACTTTCCTAACATTTGCAGCCCATTTTATTTTTATTATGGTCAGGTAAATTCTAGTGAAAATATCAATTAACAAATAAGATCCACATCTTGTCAAACAGTCTCAAACATTGAACTTCATAAACCTGAGACTCCTTGTGTCAAACGTTAGATTTCTTGATGAGATGTGTGGCACATTCATCGCTCTATTTTTGAAGTGAAAGCTGGCTAATAAAAAAAAATTAAATGTGTTTTTAAATACGACCACGCGATAAATTGCGTGGTCTTTGTTAACCCTCTATTTATTGGCCGAGTTGGACTTTCTCCTTCTCTCCTATTTACCTATCTGAACTTCTCTTTATACCTCCCTTTACCTGAGTTTACCTTTCTTTACCTCTCTTTACCTCTCTGTATCTCCATATACATCTCTGTACCTCACTATACACGGC
>NC_088363.1:44883173-44910673 GCF_034508935.2 Berghia stephanieae
CATTTGTCACGACACAATATACAATTTTCTTATTCAGATTTATTTTGTACATCACAATCTTTGAATAATGATCTTTGCTTAATTAATAAGAACATAAAATTGTTTAGTAGAGAGCTTGTATGAGTTTCAAAAATATATTATTTTTTTCTGCTGGGTAAGCCTGGCTTTTTGGGAAAATACTGAAAATGATCGGTAAGTAGAGAGTTAAATTAAAGCATACAGCGGATTAATTACCACCATTACTTACGTTGACAGAGAGTATGGCTATAACGACGTCACGGGTAAATGGAAAATCAATGCCCATTAAAAGAAAACAAATAAAAACCCCATTTACATTTCAGTTCTCTATAAATACCGGTACTCTTATCGAGACACAAAACTTTGGATAAAAATCAAGTCTATAAATATCACAGACGCGTATTCTCAAGTCATTTCAGTTAGAATCGTTATAAGAAGTTGACGACATTCAATACTTTACTATTTCTTTTTTTTAGAATGCTTGTTTTGAGATTAATTTTCGCTTTATCACGTTTGTGTGTTGGTTTGTTTAACGCTTAGCATCACTATCACATTCATTTTCTCATTTAGTCATTTAGTCCGAATCGTATAATATGTGACCCCTCGTCTCAAAACGGTATTATGTCGGGATGAAGTCGATGCTAAAATTTAAATTTATTGTCAAAATATGAGGATTAGGGTTAAGTTTTCATGCTTTATTGAGGAGATTGGATGAACCTCTTAAACTGGCATAAACTATAATTTCAAATTTCTTGTAATTCCAACTTAAAAATCCCTTAATTGGCCTCTGGTTAAACCTAACATAATACCGTTTTGGGACAAAGGGTCACATTTGCTTTAAATAGAATACGACGGAGTGGTGGATAGCTCAGACAGTAGTGCTCCACGCTCTCCCCGGTCAGGCGGAGTTTGCGTACCCGTATAAGGTCGCGGGTTCTCTATTTTCTCCTGGTACTTTTCTACTTACTTCATATCTTGTTATTAACTAGAATACACGTAGTTTCGAAAGCCCTTTAATTAAATGTGACCAGTCGTCTCAAAACTGTATTATGCTAGGATGGACCAGAAGATAAAAAGTCAAATTAAAGTCAATCTGTTCAAAAATATGAAACCTTGGATTTTAGCACTCCACAATACCGGATTCATGCTCCACAATAAGATATGCAAACTCAACCCAAATTTAATAATTTTGGTTATAAAGTCAATTTTTGCACTTTAATCATTCCGGCTTTATGCCGCTTTCAGGCGATGGGTCACAACTGCTATCTTGTGAGACGTTGAAGAATTAAAAGTTAAGGGTAAAATATACATGGAAAGATTTATATATTGAAGGGTCAAGTTTTCGAATGGTTTTGTCTCCCATTAAAACCGAATCATGTAAAACTAGGCCATGTAAACACATTCTAGATAGGTTATCATTCTCCTGGGTTAATATAGTTTTTCAAATTCTCTTATCGATGCTATACGTTCAGGCAAAATACTCACAACATCCCGCCGTTAATGGTTTAAAATGCATGACCCTTGACAGTTCATTTGCTAGAAAGAGAAAGAGGGTTGCGAGGAAAAGCGTTCCCGAGGGAGCGACATCTTCTAAGTGGGGTTCAGTGTATCTGCACGTAAAAAATGAGGGAGGGGATGAGTAGTGGAAAGGAAGGATAGAATAAAGAACATGGCGGAGTAGATTATGGGTAAGACAATATGTAGATATTTGTTGCACTTTTAACGTCAATCGGTCCTTTTCCTTTTGTACCTAATTGGTCAGAATCAGACTCTCGACAATTCTCACTCTTTAGAAAAAGGAAAAAAAAAGATTAAGTTCTATCTCAACACGGATCTGACAAGATTTGATTTTTCGAGAGTGTTTTGCTTTACTGTAGCCTTCGTAAACTCATAGCCTGACACTGACCAAAAATAAATGACGTCACAATAATAATATAAGACAACGATTGACAAAATAAAGTGAATTGCTGAGTCACCGAACCACACATGTACATTCTCCTGGCAGGCTAAAAAGAATAACAACAACAAAAATCAAACAAACAACCCCGCACCCCCCCCCCCCACCCTTACCAAAAAAAAACCCCATCCCATAAACATTAGTGTGATATCAGCAGCCAATAATTCTTTTCAAATCTACATGAATAAAAGAGTAAATGTGTGTGTTTGTGTCTACAGGAGAAACCAGACTTTATTCTGCTTAAAAAATTAACAATTTTGATAACAATTGAATCCACCATTTATGGCAAGACGTTGAAAGGCCGATTTTTACAAAAGCCCACTTTTTGACGCCATTTAAAAAATGGCAACATGGAAATGGGTACCAGAGTTGCAAACTTGGAGTTTTTAATGACAAACCGTTTCTCAGAGACAAATTGGGCTTGATATTTTCATTTTTCTTTCTCTCTTTTTTTAAAATATTTGTCCAATCAAATTTTATTGATGACGAAACCTGCAAAACACTCATCCATGACCTTGTTACCAACCGCTTGGATTATTGTAACTCTCTGGTGTACGGCCTACCAAAAACGTCGCTGAACAGGCTAGAGTTGGTGCAAAAGAAAGCTGCTCGTATAGTTACAAGGACAAAGCCTTGGTACCATATAACACCGGTCCTTAATTCGTTACACTGACTTTTAATAGAGAAAATAATAGCATACAAAATCGCATGTTTTGCTTACAATTGCCTTCACCATTTATCACCTAAATGCCTTTAATGCCTTGTGAGGGCACCTATAGACCAACTCGATTTCTGCGATCCGCCAGTTATTCTCTAATGGAGCAAATCATCCGAAGAACAAAGTTTGCTGAGCGTGGTTTTGCATTTTCGACTCCAATCATACAGACATCTTTACCACCTAAAATCCGACAATGTGAAAGTTTACCAGTCTTCAAACGGCATTTAAAATCCAATCTTTTTCAATCTGATCTGCTCTTCGTGATTCTATGTGAACTTCGAACAAGATATGATATGTGTGTGACTGTTGTGGTGATTTTGTAGTCGAATGAATAAACTTTTGTGATACCAAAAATAAAGCTATTGTAAAGCACCTCACAGCACTATTTGTGGATTCGGGCGCTATATCAAATAATAATTATAATAATAATAAAAATTTCTTCATTCTTTGAACTCTCATGTATTTTTCTTTAAGGGATTTCATAAAATTCAAATAGGTCCCTCCGCGGAGATAACAGATATGACAGCAATTATTAGTCAAACATGGAAGATGTATCGTAGCGGGTTTGCTGGTCTATAATACAATTATAATAAGATATTATCATCACTTATAACCATAGCAATACGGATACGTCTCTTAATCAAGTCATCTAACGATGAATTACTAATGGCGACATTCGTTATCTCCCCTTGGATTTAAATCACGTGGTGTCCAGTTCTACAGAGTGCCCACCCATTCTGGGTACATGTGGGCGGGACTTCCCTTCCTGTTTTCTAAAAAGAAATTATCCAGCCCTCCTATTCCGAAAATTCGGCTGAAAGAAACGGTTCTTCACTGAAGCTGTGGTCACGTGATGCGGAAATGATATTCATTAAAATTCCATTTGGTATGATTTTCTATATGCTCCAGTCATTGGTCATATTGCAAATGTGTTCACAATGACCTATGAATGCTGTGCGCTTGGCTAAGAAACTCACAACATTGTCATCCAGAAATATAGCGGACCAACACACAACACTATGTGTAACCTTAAACGTTTATAATTAATACAGTTTAGTGATAATTACTCATAAACATGGATGGCAGAAAACAATAACAAAGACCTGAGTGAAGTCAACTTTGTTCTATCTATATAATAACAAATGCTTACAGTTTTAGAATTATACAACATCACAATTGACCATTTTGTTCAGATTGACCTATTGGTAAATTAGTAATATGTAGTAGTAGCGTATGGCGACAACTCCAAATTCATTTCGTCAACCCAGCTTCGAAAGTCTTCCTCCACCCTAAGAACTGTTTAATAGCCACCTTCAAGTTTAGTTACTGGAAAGTGGAGGACGATGTGATCGTTGGTCCCTGGGTAAATTAGTAACATTCATAAACAAAGCAGCGTGTTTATATATATATATATATATATATATATATATATATATATATATATATATATATATAAAATATTTATATAAATATTAATAATATAATATTATATTTTTTTTTAATCCAATCGTTAGACAGCAACAACTCATGTGATCGATGTACCAGCAGGACGAAAACCTGAATAAGGATCGTTTCCATTGATTAAAAATATATGAAAACCCTTATAATTTAATCATATTAACCCTCTCCCAAACTGATTGACTTTCAAAAGGATAATTTCTCCTATTTATTATGTCGTTATCATCATAGATTATTGTGTTCACTGATGTTCTTTACCTATGAAGGATGTCTGTAGGTGGATAGACTTGGACTTTAGTTGAAGGGAACATAACCACGCCCCTTGATATGATTCGGACAGTCCGAACAGGCACTATTTAGTTTTAAAATGGCAGTTATTGATTAACAAAGGGAACTATAGATAACACGATATTGACGTCACTCAGCTCTTTGTTATTGCTTTTCGCCAGTCATTTTAATGAGTAGTTCTCATTAAATTGTATTCATCAGACAAACCGTTTAAGGTTACACATTGTTTTGTGTGTCGGTTAGTTATATCCGGCTGGCGGATTTTATGAGTTTTTTACCCGAACGCAATGCACCAATACAGGTAGTAAGATGTAGTAAGATTATCGCCTCATCTACCCACTAAAAACAGCTAAAACATTTATAGTCCTTATGAGAGAATGTTGTGAGAACTAATCACCAAACTCTCGTTCTGAAAACAATAGAAAGAACAAAGAGACATCGAATTCATTCATTGTATTACTGGGCTTTAGGGTGTGTCATAAAATCCCATGTTTTGTTTGGTCAAAATCTACTGAAAGTCAAAATAACTCTAAACTTAAACTTCAGCTTTTGTATTATAGCGCAATGTCCACTAAATGTACTCAAAGCGCTTTACAAAGGATCCCTGACCAGCAGTAACACTTAACATGTAAGACGTGACATATATATATATATATATATATATATATATATATATATATATATAGAGAGAGAGAGAGAGAGAGAGAGAGAGAGAGAGAGAGGGCTAGGGAGGGAGAGAGTGCGTGAGTGAGAGAGAGAGAGAGTGCGTGAGTGAGAGAGAGAGGAGAGAGAGAGAGAGAGAGAGAGAGAGAGAGAGAGAGAGAGTCGCTCATTGTATGGTCTTTACTTCCTACCCGAAAGGTACCGAGTTCGACTACTCATCGGGCTGTATGGCCTTGGGCTCGATTTGCAGCGCTACACTGCAGCTAACGTCTGGGTTATGTTAGTCTTGGTGTAGACCACAACTTAGAAAGAATGACTCAACTATAACAAAGAAAGTATTGGACTGGAACCCTCAGGGCAGAAGATCAAGGGGAAGGCCACGAGGAACATGGAGAAGAATTAAAGAAGCTGATATACAGAGAAGTGGTAAGACCTGGAATGAGATAAAAAAGTTGGCTCAGGATAGAGAAGGATGGAAACTGTTTGTCTGTGGCCTATACCCTGACCCAGGGTGAAAAAGGCAATGATGATGATGATGTAGACCACAAATACAAATTTCCCTCCTGGGATGAATAAAGGGAATTTGACTTTTCTCTTACCGGTTAACTGCCGTACTCTGGAAAAATTCGTCCTTCAAATATAGATCGTTTTAAATGACCCTCATCCTCGTCACCAAACCGGTTATTGACCACTTTCAATATCACTTGATTTTGTTGAATAACGAAATATTGTAACGTTGAGTTACAGACGAGTTACGGAGTTACAGCCATAGCCATCGTAAGTACTTGTTTGTCACCTGCAGGAATCGGCCCAACTGTTTGTGGGTAATTATCACAATATTTCGACACACTGATGAGAGAATTGCTTTACGACAACAGAACATGAGCTCAGGATCTCTGGGGCTGATTATTTTGAGTGACATGCACGGACATAAGATATGCCCTACGACTATGCTCAAAACCATTTTCACAAATGTAATTCAATATTGATTCTATGCGCTTATTCAAAATAATCACAACATCCGCCAACCGGATATAACGTACCAACACACAAAACTATGAGTAACCTTAACGATTGATACAATTTATTGATAACTACTCATAAAAATGACTGGCTAAAAACAATAACATAGAGCTGAGCGGCGTCAGTTTCGGGGTTCTTCTATACATAACGCTTCGATTCGTTTGTCAACACAAAGATGTGAATTACGTCAACCAAAAGGCAATAAAGTTACTGTTTATCACACCTTGCAAAAAGGCTAATTAATCCCTGTCAGCTATTGTGCAATCTAGTTTTAGCACTAATCAAAGCATTTGACCTTGAAACTTGGAACACAAAATAATATACTGTAATCTCAACCCCTATTCTTGCAAAACTCCATTTCTTCCGCAAGGACGAGAGACGCATGCGCAAAACCAACATGACGTTCTCTCTCTAATACTTTTCCGCCGGTGACGTCACAGACTATGGGTGACGTCCAATCAAGGGACGCTACTCTTCCGCTAATCTCATTCCCTATAAACTTGAGCTTTAAATAGCGCAAAATCAATCAAACGTGCTCAAAACCGCTTTAGAATGTGGCCCTGAACAACAGCTACGCGTCGCATGTAGAACGGCACATGACGCCTGTTGGACAATATTACAATTATTTTCGACATAGACCATGCTGTTAACGATCAGGTACTCATTTTACACCTGAGTACGGTGAGAGAATATGAGTAAAGAGCCTTTTTCCAAGGAGCTCGAACCCAGGACCCTCCGATCCGAAACGAGTGTCATGCATTCCACAGGACGATACAACCGCTAGAGAAATGCTATTTATTGTTTATCATTATTATTATTTTCATACTATTTTTGATCAACCCCAAGTGGGCGGGGTTTGCTGATGGATATGTTTTGGTGATGGCGAAACAAAATATTGAATAAAATGATCATTTGAACATCAATGAGCAATCATCTTTAATTCGTTGCAAAACAAAAGCTTTGGTTACGAAATACCTAAGCATCTTTCTTTGACGACTTGGAATAGATGTTTTCTTTCATGGTTGTGACTATCAAATTCGTTATTTTGACGTCGCATTAATATTCATTTGCAACCTGTTGGTGTTAAGTGGTGGACAAAAATATCACATTCAATAAATCCAAAACAATAAAAGAATCCTATATGTTAAAAGTCAAAGCCAGATTATCCTCAGTCTGTGACAGGTCAACACATTTAAACGTCAAATAAATGAAAGATAGATAAATAACAAATAAATATATAGAATGTACGAAATTGACGTCATTCGGCTCTTTGTTTTTGTTGTTACCCAGTCATGTTTATGATTAGTTCTCTCAAAACGGTGTTATGTCAGTATGGACCAGATGATAAATAGTCAAATTAAAGTCAATCTGTTCTAAAATATGAAATCTTGTATTTTAGCACTCTAAAATACTGGATTCATCCTCCTCAATCAGTCACATAACATCAACCCAAATCTAATACTTAACGCTTTGAGGCGATTGGTCACAAATTCTATTAATCAGAGTATAAACGCTCAACGCCCAAATAGCATTTTTTTTGTTGGTACATTATATCCGTCTGGCAGATGGTATGTGTATTTTTTAAAGTCAAAGCATAGCATCAATTTCTATTCGAGTAGGTTGAGGTGGATTCACAAATCTCGTATTTTGATTGGTCAAAAATCTACTGGTTAAAAGACTGAAATATGATTTTCTTCACCTGTCGGAAAAACCATTCATATATTATTATATCTCAACTGAATAATATTGAAGGAAGTACGTTTAGCATAGTACGCAGACTTTATAACACCTTTAAAATGCGCAAAAACAGTATAATTATCACACATTAAAAACAACAACAAACCATCGCATGTCTGTACACCATTACTGAACATATGTTCTAATCTATTAATTGTCACACATTCAAAATAGCATATTATGAACACCAATCCTAAACATAATGTTCATGTGCTAATTTAGCTATGATTTTCATACATTTATAAAGAAGAAACACCCCAACACAGCAGACTCTTACATCATACGAATATCGTCTGTATTTTTTTTACCAATTTTTGAATCTTTGAATCCAGATTTATTTGTCAAAGTCAAATTTACAATGAAATTAATAATTTTCATACTTTTAGTTTGTCAACATTTTGCATTGCTTTCCATTGCTAATTGGCGGATTATCTCTGTTTATATCATATCTGGATATGTTGATAACGATAATCATTGCGAAAACATAAGTATTCAACCGGAAAATATACCATGTATGGTTTAACATGTGAATAAATAAATTGATAAATAAATAGACAATTAAATAGAATATTAAATAGATAAATAAACAGATAAATGAATTTTAAATAAATAAATAAAAATATGTTTTAAATAGCTTTAGAAATAAATAATTTGCCCTCAGTATGATCCAAAAATACTCCAAAGACCTGAATAATACAGGTGGTTCTAAGGTACTGACGTTTCCTTTTTAACACGATATATTGAGTCAAAGAGGCGAAAAAATTCAGTTCTGTAGATGTTGCCAAAGATTCGTATTTCGAAGAATTGTTCGAATTATAAGTCATATATTAGAAATCACAAAATGTAAGTGAATGATGAGCCTACGTGGCAAATGGTAGCGAAAAAAGGATAGGAAGGATGTACACCATTGTAAGATTCTTGAGCTCCTGCGTTAGGAATTTCGAACGTGTTTCCAATGCCGCCCGGGCGACCATGAGGGCGAGCAATGGGAGCAAGTTCAAAAAATCAGACGCTGGAGTTCATGAAAGCATACCTATATAATATACCCCTCAAACACCTCTTCTATATCATTCCTTATCAAAGTGTATTCTTTTTTTTTGATTGACCGTTTCTCGAAAATGTTGGTCTAAAGCTATTCCTAGCACGTTTTTATAAACTTTATGTTAGGCCGCAAAAATTGTTTTTTTTTAAAAAACTCAAGCGTTTATTGTCTGTTTTGTTTTTATTGCAAAGGTAATACTGATGGCTCGTAATATTTTTGCTATCATGCTATAGTCAGATCGGGTTTTCTCCCATAACAAAATGTATATATATATATAATGATTGTGTTTTCAAAATCTGAGAATTTCACGGAAATCTTCAACACAACTTAAGAAAAGGCGGTTTCCTCGTTTCAAAGTCCGTTTTTATGGTAGTTTTTTGGGGTAGAGAAAATGAGGGGGGGGGGGGGGGGGGCAAAATCCAGTGGTATTCAAACCCAAAAGATTTTGACCGAAACTTACCCTACGCCATCGGTTCACTCAAAGTATATTGAGAGATTCCTCTGAAATAAAAACACTTATCAATAACATCCATCACTGATAAAATGAGTACCGAGAACCCTGACTTACAGCTCTGTGGGTCTCCAACGTTTATTTAACACTTTACCTTCTTTTTCTTTTGGCTTTAAAAAATAGCTTGCCAAATACCGCATACCTGGCAATCTTTATAAAACAATTAGCCTTAATAAACAGTGTTCATCACAAACTACTAGCAGTTCCTAAGTCCATTCTTATCAATATCATTGTAACATAATTTGGTATAATACTCACCTAATTCCCAATGACGTCTTCTTGCTGACAGGAGAGTTATGCCCCTTGACAGAGAAGGCTTGTCTCTAATCTGACTCTAATTGTTGTCTTTTCTGCTCTCGGCTACTTTCGCTTTCGTGTTCTCTTTTTTTTTTTATGTCTTGTCCAGGGTTTAGATACTCGGTCGACAAGTCCTGTTTTTCTCTCTGTCGACTTCTTGTTGTTCTTATTATCTCCAGTCGAAGAGATGTCTTCTCCCTTTTCTGTAGGAGGTGATAAAAAGAGAAGGTTATGTTAATCACGAGAAAAGCTGTTTACAACATTGACTGGTCTTTAGGTTAATAGATTAATATCTTGATGGCCGACTCAATCCTAAAACAGTTTATGAAATTATATGTCGATTAGGAATAATTGGAGCGGAAATGACGTTAAGTCATTATAAATCATCTTTGCAATTTTATTTTCTCAGCCTCCTGCTCCTCTTTTTCCAACTCTCCTCCTCCTCCTCCTGGTCCTCCTTTTCCTACTCCTCCTCCTCCTCCTGCTCCCCTTCGTCTGCTCATCCTCCTCCTCCTCCTCCTCATTTTCTTCTTACTCCGCCTCCTCTTTCTCCAACTCTTCTCCTCCTCCTCCTCCTATCTCTCCTCTTCTTCTTCATCATCCTCTTACTCCATCTCATTCTGCCACTTCTACTACTACTACTACTACTACTACTACTACTACTACTACTACTACTACTACTACTACAGCAACAACAACAACAACTACTACTACTACTACTACTACCACTACTACTGCTCCAACTATTACTAGTACTACTACTACAACAACAACAAAAACAACAACTACTACTACTACTACTACTACTACTACTACTACTACTACTACTACTACTACTACCACAACTACTACCACTACTCATTATTAATATTATTATTATTATTATTATTATTATTATTATTATTATTAGTAGTAGTAGTAGTAGTAGTAGTAGTAGTAGTAGTAGTAGTAGTAGTAGTAGTAGTAGTATTTATTATTATTATTATATTACTATTATTATTATTATTATTATTATTAGTAGTAGTAGTAGTAGTAGTAGTAGAAGTAGTAGTAGTAGTAGTAGTAGTAGTAGTAGTAGTAGTAGTAGTAGTAGTAGTAGTAGTAGTAGTACTACTACTACTACTACTACTACTACTACTACTTCCTCGTCTTCTTCTTCCTCCTCCCCTCCTACTCCTCCTTCTTCTTCTGATACGCAACTCCTTTTTCAAAACTCAACCAACAAAAATGTTAGATGCACCAAATATACTGTTTAAAAAGAAGCAAATGATGTCCAATTGCATGGTGGCAGCAGCTTCCACTGGTGTGTTCACACTACTATGTTATGACGATTGACCCAATCAGCAAATTCCGTACCGCACTCATGCAGTCGCAAACCCACCCGGAAGCTTCATCACATCGCACCGTTTAACTAGATGCTCTACGGTATCGGGCTCGTTACCACAACAGGTACATGTTGAACAGGTGGAAAGCCCCCACTGATGCAAGGAGCGTGCTGTTAAGCAGGCTCTCGGCCGAAGCCGATTGGCTGCCACCCAATTATGGCAAAAGGACCTTAGCACATTTTAAAGAACTTTTCTTCGTCATGACCAGCTGTTAAATGACATTAATCAATTTCTTTCCCTTTTTTTTTACAAGGAAACGGTTACTTCAAATAAAATAAATGTCCCTTTATTCATACATTAGGGGAATTAGTCTCTTGGGTCCATTCCAAAGGACGACTGAAATAACCCAAACGTCAGCCGCGGTGCAGAAAACTATTCTAAAGAGAGGTAACTTGCTCAATGCCATACAGCGAAGAGGGTATTCGAACTCGGTACTTTTGGGTACGAAGCAAAGACCTTACCGCTGAGCCACGCTGAGCCATGCCATATATTAGACGAACTCAAACCGAGCCTCTAAGAAGTCAATAGATTAACACAATGAGATGATGACATCGGTCGGTATCAGCGGTGACAGGTATTTTGTGAAAGAGCAAGATGTATACGGGACTCGGACTTCATATACATAGATGTCGCTGATACGAGAGCATGTTTTTAAGTTTGCTGTGTTTGTGTGTGTGTGTGTGTGTGTATGTGTGTGTGTGTGTCGGAGGGGATGGGGTGGATAGATGAGTGTGTGAGTGTATATGTGTGTGTGTGTGTGTGAGGGAAGGAGGGAAGGAGAGAGAGAGAGAGAGAGAGAGAGAGCATGTGGTTCGAGTTTGTTGTGTTTGTATGTGTGTGTGTGGTTGTGTGTGTATGTCGGAGGGAGGGAGTGCATGGATGTGTCTGTGTGTGTGTGTGTATGTATGTGTGTGTTTGAGCGAGAGGGAGAAAGAGAGAGAGAGAGAGAGAGAGAGAGAGAGAGAGAGATGGAGAGAGAGAGCATGTGTTTGAGTGTGTGTGTGTGTATGTATGTGTGTCGGAAGGCAGGGGAGTGTATGGATGAGTGTGTGAGTGTGTGTATGAGAGAGAGAGACAGATAGATAGATAGATAGATAGATAGATAGATAGATAGATAGATAGATAGATAGATAGATAGATAGATAGATAGATAGATAGATAGATAGATAGAGAGAGAACATTTTTGAGTTTATAATGTGTGTGTGTGTTTGTGTGTGTGTCGGAGGGGATGGGTGGATAGATGAGTGTGTGAGTGTATATGTGTGTGTGTGGGAGGGAGGGAGGGAAGGGGAGGGAGAGAGAGAGAGAGAGAGAGAGAGAGAGAGAGAGCATGTGGTTTGAGTTTGTTGTGTTTGTATGTGTGTGTGTGTGTGTGTGTGGTTGTGTGTGTATGTCCGAGGGAGGGAATGTATGGATGAGTGTGTGAGTGTGTGTATGTGTGTGTTTGAGCAGAGGGAGAGAGAGAGAGAGAGAGAGAGAGAGAGAGAGATGGAGAGAGAGAGAGCATGTGTGAGTGAGTGTGTTTGTGTGTGTGTGTGTGAATGTGTGTGTATGTGTGTCGGATGGGAGGGAGTGTATGGATGAGTGTGTGAGTGTGTGTATGAGAGAGAGAGAGAGAGAGAGAGAGAGACAGATAGATAGATAGATAGATAGATAGATAGATAGATAGATAGATAGAGAGAGAGAGCATTTTTGGGTTTATAATGTGTGTGTGTGTGTGTGTGTGTGTGCGTATGTGTGTGCATTTGTGTATGTGTTGAAACGGTCAACCAACCAATAATTTTGTGACACCATGCGGGGGTCTAAGGAATAGATAATCTCGAGTTTAATACAAATAACAAATCAAATCAAGAGAGTGATAACTCGATTTAGAAGATCGATGTCAGTTTCAGATAGTTTTTGTGAAAAATGCTATGCGAATCAAATCACAGAAAAATATAAGCCAAACGTGACAGCTTGCCTCAAACCAGTCCTTTGTCGTGGTTACCAGTTACTTAAAAATGATTTGTCGAGTAAAAATAACCAATTCTGTAAAAATAAAATATGATTTTGTCACTTTTTGTATCTGTATTCATTGTTAATTTGGTATTCGTATCGCATGGTATCGTATCGTTTAAGTGCTAATAGGTTCTAAAAACCTTTTAATGCTCTGTGTAACTTTTATGCATAGATACAATTTACCAATTATATAAATATTATTCAATGTCAATTAATTAATTAATATTGAAAATTAAGTATCTAATATACCTAAATAAGTGTAATATTCAATATTCGAAGTAGAATTAACTCTATTTATATTAATGTCCAACTTAAACATTCGAGAGCTTCAAACAATTTATAGGTATACAAAATACAATTTTATTCTATCTCCCCCTAAATAGTAGCGCAAACATAATTTGTGACGTCAGATTATCGAGCGTAAAGTTTACAAAAAATCAGATTCTTTAAAAAAAAAGTGTCATTTGAATGTTTTTGAAGATGTCTTTTATTCAAAAATGACGAAATTTAATATGAATCGAACGAGGGGTAGAATAAAAGATTTCCTACACTCTTGCGTTTTTTGGAATTCGAAATTAATTTGTTCACAACGCGCACTCGGCAGCTCGAGCAGCGGTTTGGAACACGTCCGGAATCCCGTAAGCAAGAGTGTAAGAATCGTATATTATCCAATGTCATGTTACGTTATTCGCCAGGGACCGCTTGTAAAGCGCTTTGAGCACGTTTAGCGGATATTGCGCTATATAAAAGCTCGATATTTTGATAAAAGACTTGCCCAATCTCCCCACTCTTCTACGCATGCCGTATTTTACTTCCTTCCTTCGCCTCGAATCGACGTTACTAATGCGTTTTGAGTACTTTTTGGATTATAAAATTGGTCGGTGGCTCCACCAGCTATCCGTGTATCGAACTCTTGCAGTGACTAATTATATATAATCTGTCTGGAACAGGCTTAAATTAGAACTGCAAGAAATATTGCAAAAATTATGTGGCTTATATAATCTTTTCTTTTTTGTTCTTATTTTTTAAAATGAGCTTTTATATACAGCAATATCCACTAAACGTGCTCAACGCGCTTTGCATGGCACCATGCCACACTAACATGTAGGACGGGACATCACGCCTGTTAGGCGATATTACAATTCTTCGGACAGAGACGTCGCTGTTAGCGGTTAGGTACTCGTTTTACACGTAAGTACGGTGAGAGAATATGAGTAAGAGAGCTTTTCCAAGGACTCAACTATGCGCCGAGCGAGGCTCGAATCCAGGACCTTCCGATCCGAAAGCGAGTGTTATACCACTAGACCACATTTTTGGGTGTATTTTATATAAGTGACGAGTCGTCTGAGAACGGAATTATTAGAAATTTTTAAAATTAAAACATGAGTCAAGATCAGGATGGGTGACAGTGTTCGTGGAAAAATTCTGCTTGTGTCATAAAGCATTTAACGCACATTATCCAACTTGACCTATGAGTAAATGAGTACCTGCCTATGAGTCGTGACGGATCTTGTATGGACGTAACTACAAAAAAAGACGCATAACAGGAGACTGATACTGTGAGAAATGGAAATTTAGTTGTATATTATGGTATCCAGGGGGGAATATATGAAATTTTGTGAGGCGGAATTAAGCATGGTAAACCGTGGAAATGCGCTATATAAAAGTTGACAATTTACTACCTCGTGGTGACACATTATTATGCCAAAAAGTAAATTTAAAGTCAAAACAACAATAATTTAGAAATTTAGAAATTAGAATTTAGAAATTTCAGATTTGTGTAGTTTGTGAAACTGTTGATGATATGCGTTTAGGTAAAATACTCATAACATCCGCCAGCCAGGTATATCATATGAACAGACAAAATATGTAACCTTGAACATTTATAGTCTGATTGATATAATTTAATGAGAGTTATTCATAAAATGATTGTAAAAAAAAAATAATAATAACAAAGGGCTGAGTTTTGCCAATCTTGTTCCTTCTATATCTATTCTCCTCAAATATAGAGTATAACTTTGATTTAAGATTCTTATTTCGGACTATAATATCATAATCTTCGATTTTCAGCATTTAGTTCTCTTCGATATAATACCGTTTTGAGATAGTAGGCCACAGCGACTAATTCACTCTAACGACGCAATACCGTTTTGAGGCTGTGGGTCATAATTGGAATAATGTTTATTTTCGTCCTCAAACCATCCAAAGCCCCAACATAATTCTTGTTTTCCTGTTAAGGGATCGAAGTAGGGCTAGCGCCATTATGTCTGGTGTCTCGCTTTGGTTGGATGCCTGGGGCGATATTATGTGTTTAAGTTTGTTTTGCTTATTTGGTTGTTTGGTTTTGTCTTTGTTTTAGGGTATTTAAAATTTTAATTTTTTAATTTATTTATCCATTTTTTAATCTTTTTTTTTCTTCCTTGGGGAGGGGGGGGGGGGGGGGGGGTAGGGGGGAGAGGGGTATGTTTGTTGTTCGTGGTATTGACGATTCAATTATTTTCTTTCTTGGTGTGTTTTTTTTCTTTTGTTTTTTGTTTTGTTATTTTTTTTTCTTGTTTCGTATTCGAGGGATTTCTTAAAGGGTTGTGGTGGGAGGGGGGTAGTTTTCATTTCTATTCGTATGCACCAGTGAAAACAGACAAATTCAATTCATAGACATATACAACCAGCAAATAGTTACTCAGAATTATCTTATTTAAACTCCCTCCACCCAAAACACATAAACGGGCCCAAAACATAATGATGGCATTGTTCATTCACAGTCATGCGCAAGAAAACCCAAATATCAACATATTTGTTTGCGTATTTAAAATACAGAGAAGAAGGATAAATATAATACACAGTCGCATGTTTGGTGCAAATATTTCTCTCCCCCTCCCCCCCCCCCCCTCCTCCCCAGAAAAAGCCCAGCCCAGCACGTATACATAGAGGAGATAGATTGATGGGTGTATATATACTAGTGATCAAAAGAAAGTATACACTTGTTTTACCTATAGATAGAACGAAGATGACGTCACTCAGGTCTTTGTTATTGCTTTTTGTCATTCGCGTTTATGATTAATTCTCACTAAACTGTATTAACCAGACTATAAACGACCAAGATTACACATAGTTTTGTGTGTTGTCCGTTTAACTTCCGGATGGCAATGTTGTGAGCTTCTTAGCCAAGCGCATACTATCTATAGAATTGGTATGAAATATTGTTCTGGTTTATTTTAAAGCTATGTGTAATCATAGTATTATCATTTATCTTTCATTTTGTTAGAATTTGAAACGTTTATGGTTGATCATGTATGCATCATAGACTTTTTTTTATAATGATCTTCAAAAAGGGAGATAACAAGTCAAAACATCCACTGACAATGACATTATAATAAAATTACTTGCGTTCACTTCAGATGTAGGGTGCGCATAAAACGGTCCTCACCTTGTGTGGTTTCTCGTGGTTTACCAGTTCGATTTCGGTCCTTTACAGTTTGTGTTATTTCAAATCGATCCACTAAGGAATATACAGTTCTCCTTGTGATATTAAACATTCTTGCGACATTGGTCACAGACTGTCCAGCTTGAAGATGACCAATGGCACGTGCACGTTCGAAACTAAGTCGTGGCAACGCGTTTGATGGATGGTATTTTGTTTTATGTTTTCCTGCCTTGAAAATACTTCAAGAAGACACGGATGCCAAAAAATTTAATTTACACACTTCCTGTCCACAGTAAGGGACTAAAAGGTTATATTAGCACGTGCTCGACGTGGTGAGCGAATTTCAAGTCAAAAACAAAAACATCGACAATCGGAACTCAGAAAGGCTAATGGTAAACAACTAATTGGAAAATCGTTAGCGTCAAGGGATTAAAAAGTAACGACGATTTTAAATGTGTATACTTTCTTTTGATCGTAAATATATATATATATATATATATATATATATATATATATATATATATATATATATACGTTCAAAATAAAAGAAATATAAATATGTCCATTTATATAGCGGCTCTCCGCGGATTTACAGTGTTCTTATATATCCTTAACATATCATGAAGAATCATATTTCCATTTTATGCAGTATCAGTCACCTGTTGGGCATTCCTCTTTGTATTAACACTTGCACTGTCAAGTCTTCTTGTATTCAAGTACTCATTCACATCCGAGTCGACACATTTGGTGGTTTTATACATATATATATATATATATATATATATATATATATATATATATATATATATATATTCCCAACATACGGACTTTTGCCGTCGATCCCCTCCCCCCCCCCCCCCTTTCTTTTTACATACGTCATATCAACACGTGCTCGAGCAAACTGTCTTGACCAGGGATATAACGCCACTTGTTTCCTTCACCAAATCTGATTACAACGTTAGTCTCCCAGCGTGATCGACGAATCCTTGTCATCTTAACGTAATATCATATCATCCTTCTACCCCCCCCCCCCCCCCCCCCCCCCCGCCCCGCTCCCCCAAGCCCTCCTCACGTCCCCGCCTTGCCAGCCCTCCTCCTACCTCCATCCGTCACATACTTTGCTCATCAGGTGATCGAAGTCTTTTGAGGTTCAATGTTACCCTGACCGAAAACCACATTTTAACTCACTCAACCCTAACACCGGCTATCTCTATATTCAATATCTCGCAGGGCTCCATCGTTTAAATTAAAAAATAATTATGAGGAAAAATCTATATATAGTATTATTAAATTTACTTTTAAAAATGTAAACTTTTGGATTGAACGACTGAAAAGTACAAAAATCTTTAGGGAAAGGGGACAGAATGGAGATTTTTTTTAATGAGCTTTTATATAGAGCATTATCCACTAAACGTGCTCAAAGCGCATTACAAGGGGTACCCTGGCCAACAGCGACACTTAAAACTAGGACGAGACATGACGCCTGTTAGGCGATACTACAATTTTTCGGACAGAGAAAACGCTGTTAACGGACAAGTACTCATTTTACACCTGAGTACGGTGAGAGAATGTGAGTAACGAGTCTTTTTTCCAAGGACTCAACTATGCGCCGAGTGAGGCTCAAACCCAGGACCTTCCGATCCGAAAGCGAGTGTCATATCACTAGACCACATAGCCAAATATAAAGGACATGGAATGAGTGAGTTAACGAACTCACATGTTGTTCACGTTTATAGAAGGAATGAAGTTAATGTCACTAAGCTCATTGTCATTGTTTCTAGAATTTGCAACAATTCTGTTGAATAGTTCTCACTAAAATATTATTCAATCAGACAACAAACGTCTAAGGCTTCGCATAGTTTCGTGTGATGGTACTTCTTATCTGGCAGGCAGTTGTGGATATTGTTCTTAAAATTATAGCATCAATGATGAAAAAAAACCCAACACTTTTTAAAATCGAAAATAGCTGTTATATTTCGATATTCCCAATTGAAGTCCGTTTTCAACTGCTCTCCTCTTGGAGGAAACGATCACTGTTAAAGCAGTAAGAATAATATAATTTTTAAAAATCCCCAAAAATCATATTACTATTATTATTATTATTATTATTATTATTATTATTATTATTATTATTATTATTATTATTATTATTATTATTATTATTATTATTATTATTATTATTATTATATTATTATTATTATTATTTATTATTATTATTATTATTATTATTATTATTATTATTTTATTATTATTATTATTATATATTATTACTACTACTATATTATTATTATTATTATTATTATTATTATTATTATTATTATTATTATATTATTATTATTATTATTATTATTATCATTATTGTTATCATTATGATTATGATCATCATTACTATTAATACTACTACTACTACTACTACTACTACTACTACTACTACTACTACTACTACTACTACTACTATTACTATTACTTTTATTAGTAGTAGTAGTAGTAGTAGTAGTAGTAGTAGTAGTAGTAGTAGTAGTACTAGTAGTAGTAGTAGTAGTAGTAGTAATATTGGCAAAAGGCCTAAAATACTTTAACTCGAACTGATCATTTTAATTGACGATTCGCTTTCAAGAAATTTCCCCATTACGGATTGACATCGTGGGTAGATTATATTCTGGTCATTTGGACTTTAGTCAAACTTCTCACCATCTTGTTTAATACCATATTGTTACGGAGTGTCACACATTTAATCATTTAAGTGCACCTTTGTTCGGAGTGTGCTTATTTGCTAATGAGTTCGCCTAGATTTCACACATTTCCCAATCTTTTGTATCATTATAATGTTATTCGGAGTTTTTTTTTTCTTTCTTGGGGGGGGGGGGGGGGTGTCTTTTTTTTATAGTCCACCCAGCAGTCAGCAGCTCAATCATCATATTATATAAGCGGATGTTCTATTCTGCTGTTTCTTTCTTGGGACACCCGATATATGACGTCACTTCCTAATTAATTAGAATAGATCGACGTGTTTTTGTTTGTTTTTTCCCCTCTCTCTCTCTCTCTCTCTCTCTCTCTCTCTCTCTCTCTCTCTCTCTCTCTCTCTCTCCCTCTCTCTCTCTATCTATCTATCTTCTCTCTTTCTAATCTGATATTGAGATTAGATTTTGTGTCCGTTGTGGTTGTTGTTTTCTATGGGTGTTATGAGGCATCGTCATCTAGTAGTATGACACTCATCGTCGGACCGGAAGTTTCACGGTTTGAGTCCCGATCCTACATGTTAAAGGTTGGTGTAGGTAAGGGACCCCTTGTAAAGAAAGCCCTTTGAGTACCTTAAGTGGATATTGTACTTTACACATGCTTAAGTGCTTTTGTGTCTTTTCTATTATTGATTTTTAAATGTAAAACTTTTAGGTTAAATTGAAAAAAGAAAGTTTTGATGGAATAAAACAATTTTGCCGTACTTTGCACACAAAAAAAATAATCAATATAAAGATTTTGGCCGGAAAATTTGTCCTTCAAATATCGATCGATTAAAATGACCTAGACCCTGTCAAAATCTTTCAAATGTGAGACTTCAAGGAATGTTTCAAGGAAGTCTCGGGTTTGAGAGCTTTTGAACAGATGAGAGTCATTCTAATCGATTGATATTTGAAGGACGTGTTTTCTGACCAAAATATTGAAAATGTATTTCTTTTATTTTTTTAGAGTTCGGCAGAATAATGATAATGATCTGTGATTTAAGTAGTCTCCTTTTATCTATAAACATCAAACTTTGGTTGTGATCTAATTTAGATCCAACTACTCTATCAAGAACGCAGTTAGGATGGGGAGTGGGAAGGGAGGGGGTGGGGGGGGGGGGGATGGATTGAAGCTGCGTTGGACGTTCAGGGAGTTAGGGCAGACGGAAAATTGTAAAAATTCCCATGAACCACCCGGGGCTTTTGTGAACACAATGAATAACAAGAGATCTTCTAGCCTTTGGAGTTTATTTAAGCGAAAAACAAAAACTAATTTAGTTACGAGACAACGAGATTTTGACGAGAGAGAATTGGTTCTATTATTAGTTAATCACTTGGAATCATTGAATGGACAGAATAGGGTTTGAATCTGGAGTCCATCTTGAAATGTTGAAGGACTATAATGTAGAAAATACAGCGACCTATGCCTATTGGACGAATACTTTAATGTCGTGGCTTATTTGTTTCAAGAACGTACCTAGAGTCGATGACGACGAAACTCAGCAAAAAGTAGTCCTCCAGAACCTCGAGGCCCATGGAGCCGGAGTTTATCATGATTTCTATAGCATGAAACGGACAATGGCAATTGCTTTCTACCCTGTGGATAGGACAGTAGTCTGTCGCAAAGTACTTTCCGCCAGATGTTACAGACTCAACTACCCAATCACTGCTGGATGGACAAGGGGAGGGGGGGGGGCAGAATAATCTCAACTGAAACCAGGGTAAGGAGAGGGTTAAAATTCAAAATACTTTTTATCTTTCTGTTTACCTTTACATAGGTTTTGAGACAATGTAGTCGCAGGTTTGATTTGTGTAATTTGACAATGTAATGGTTATTTCAATCGATCAAATCTTGAAGGACGATCATTTTAACCAAAATTTTGTGAATGTGTTGTCTTCTTTCTTTCAAAATCACCAGAACAGTGTATCCGTCCATTGCCTGATGCCACAAACAAAAATATTATTGTCCTTTGAGTACATAAGATGTGGAATAGAACATTAAGACCATTAATATAGGAACTACGAACAATTTCCCTCTGCCTGATATGATCACAGAATTCACATTGTTTTGCTTTGTTTTGTTTTGTTTTTTGGTGGTTTTTTTTGGTTTTCCTTATATTATTTATTTATCTATCTGTTCATATTTATTTGGGGGTAACGATAGCTCAATTGGTAGAGCACTCGCTTCACACTCAAAGGCAACCGCGATAGATTCCGGATGCAGTCGAGAATTTTTTAATGACCTCCCTGTCCACCCAGACGTGATTGGGTAGCTGGTTCTGATAGATCTGACTGAAAGTACTTTGCGATAGACTAGCGTCCTATCCAAAGGATAGCAATGAACTGCTAGTGTCCGTTTCACGCAATAGAAACCGGGATAAACTCCAGCTCCATGGGCTTAATGGCTCTGAAGGACTAATTTTATTTATGTTTATTTATTATATTTTATTTATTCTATCTTATTCCACTGTTCGTCTCGCCAGTCTGTGGTTTTCTCGTTATATTTACGACACACGCAAATAATAATAATAATAATATATAACCATAATATTAAAATCATGACCACAAAAAGTCTAGTCTACATTGGCTGAGGTTATTTGGATATAATTTGTTCATTGTTTGGTGTTATCTAACCATGTTGTTCCTTCTTTTGCCTTTCATCGGTTTGCTTTCAACATTGTTATCAGACTTTATGGTTAGACGTCCAAACACTGGACAAATTACATACAAATAACTAGAAGCTTTGTGCGGCTATAATGTAGTCTTTTGGTGTTTGACACTCACCTTCGGACTGGAAGTCCAGGGTTCGAGTCCAACTCTGAACGGCGCACAGCTGAGTTCTTGGAACAGGCTCTTTTTCTTTCATACTATGCTCAGGTGTAAAATGAGTACCTGACCCAGCGTTGACATGTAATATCGCCCAACAGGCGTCATGTCTCGTCGTACTTGTTAAATGTTGAATAAGGACCCCTTGTAAAGCGCTTTTACCATGTTTAGTGGATTTTTACAGCGTTAGTGTCTGTTTAGGCGGAGTAAACCGCTATAATAAGTGCTATATATCGTTACTAGTATTGCAGTATAGTATTTGGGAGGAAGTAGTAGTAGTAGTAGTAGTAGTAGTAGTAGTAGTAGTAGTAGTAGTAGTAGTTGTAGTAGTAGTAGTAGTAGTAGTAGTAGTAGTAGTAGTAGTAGTAGTAGTAGTGTAGATAGTAAGTAAGAAGAAGAAGAAGAGAAGAAGAGAGAAGAAGAAGAAGAAGAAGAAGAAGAAGAGAAGAAGAAGAAGAAGAAGAAGAAGAGAAGAAGAAAGAAGAAAAGAAGAAGAAGAAGAAGAAGAAGAAGAAGAAGAGAAGAAGAAGAAGAAGAAGAAGAAGAAAGAAGAAGAAGAAGAAGAAGAAGAAGAAGAAGAAGAAGAAGAAGAAGAAGAAGAAGAAGAAGAAGAAGAAGAAGAAGAAGAAGAAGAAGAAGAAGAAGAAGAAGAAGAAGAAGAAGAAGAAGAAGAAGATATTGCAATTATTTTCCGACAACGCTGTTAACTGCCAGGTACTCATTTTATATCTGAGTACGATGAGAGAATGTGAGTAAAGAGCCATTTTCCAAGGACTCAACTATGCGCTGAGCGAAGTTCGAACCCAGGACCTTCCGATCTGAAAGCGAGTGTCATACCATAAGACCACGACATAGCCGTGATAATAATAATATTATGTTATGTTAGTTTATGTAATATTATGTTAAGATTGTTTACCCAGGAAATAGTGATAACTTTATTTTGATTGTATTCATCACCATAATATATTCATCAACATGATCCATTGTTATGTTTTGATTCTCTATTCAAGCATACAGTTCTTATTCTGTACTCTTGGCAGGCAATTAATTATTAATGTTCTCACCATCAATCTATTCATTTAGCTACATTGAGAGTTCAGTCTATATATATATATATATATATATATATATATATATATATATATATATATATATATATATATATTGTTTATATATATATATATATATATATATATATATATATATATAGACTGAATCTCAATGTAGCTAAATGAATAGATTGATGGTGAGAACATTAATAATTAATTGCCTGCCAAGAGTACAGAATAATATTGTTATATATATAATATTGTTTTAGATGCGGCTTTGTGGTAATCGGCAATAACACTAATGGTTATGTAGGTCGAAGTTTGGAGTGCCGTGTACAAAGTTGAGTTCATAGAAAAGAAGTTTTCAGCCTAGTTCATGCTGTGTCTCTCTCGAACAAAGATGTGGTGCACAACGCCAAGGATGTTATCAAAAATAATATTCATTCACCCTCAAGGGAAATTATTCTCTAGGATCTACTTTGAAGAAAAACTAACATACCACACTGCGGTACTCTGGGACAGAAAAAAGCGTGTTTATAATTTTGGCCATAAAACTCGTCTTTCAAATATCGATCGATTTCAATGACCCTCATCCTATCAAATAATTCTCTAATCCGGGACTTCGAAAGAAAGTACCAGTTGTGAAAGTTTTTACCAAGATGGGGGTCATTTCAATCGATCGATAATTTGAAGGATGAGTTTTCTGGCCAAAATTTTAAATACGTGTTTTTTTTTTCCAGAGTACGACAGCAGCACAGGAATCGTCCACAGTTGGGACGCCCAAAGGAAGCAAAGTTATTATTCATTAGTGTCCAGTGCTTGCAGAGCTGTTAAATCACTAACTACGATTATGCTAAGGAAAAGACAACGGACAGTTTAACGTCGCAGAATCGAAGCAGTTCCCAAATCAAAACCACACAAGGTACAGAGGTGCTACTTTTTTTTTACTTAGCTGTTACTGTCTATTCCTGCTCTCCCTTTTATCTTATGATAAGAGAGAGAGAGAGAGAGAGAGAGAGAGAGAGAGAGAGAGCGAGAGAGAGAGTGTTTGTGTGTGTGTATGTTAGGGAGATAGAGAAAGAGAGAAAGAGAGTGTGTGTGTGTGTGTGTGAGGGAGACAAAGAGAGAGAGGGAGAGAGAGAGAGAGAGAGAGAGAGAGAGAGAGAGAGAGAGAGTAAGTACATGATAAATAATATTTTGAATAGCGTCACAAATAAAATTATTCAAAGAAAGACAAGTATAAATATATCTGACGTATTATAACAACAACATGGGTAGGCATCTTACTTAACTTCGTATCATCCTGAAACAAACCAAAGGATGACCTTTGTATAGAAAGGTCAAAGGAGATCAATTTCCAGACATGGACATGTAACCCTCCGTCTCAAACAAGGGTGATTTAATCGCAAATATAAGATTTGTGCGGCTATGTGGTCTTGTGGTATGACACTCACTTTAGGATCGGAAGGTCAAAGATTAGAGTTTCGCGCGTAATTGAGTCCTTGGAAAAGGCTCTTTATTCACATTCTCTCATCGTACTCAGGTCTAAATGAGTACCTGGCCGCCAACAGCGTTATAACTGTCGGAAAAACTGTAATATCGCCTAACAGGCGTCATGTCTCGTTCTACATGTTACGCGTTGCAATTGGTCAGGGACCCTTTTTAAATCGACTTGAGCACGTTTAGCGGATATTGCGCTATATAAAAAAAAGCTCACGTGCGTCATCTGTGTATTGTCTATGATATGACACTTAGGATAATCTTACATCTTATTTTGAGGACAACAAATTTGTGTGACAAGATCTAAACTCTCACATCTCTGGTGTCATACCACAAGACCAATAGACGCACAATTACGAACAGATACCTATGTTAATTCTATTAAAATCTTAGCCCATATTATGTATGAGTTTTATTTCTCATGTTGCGTAACATGGTAATCGCTAAGGTACATAAAGGCCGAGGTGCACATAATATTTGCAGGTCTGATAACCGAGCTCAATTATGAGTTTGGTTTAACTTTGTTGCAATGGATACTATTTTTGACGTTTGTTTGAGAGTATTTTCATTACAACATTGAGCCCATAAGGTTTTGGGTTATCAGACCCGCATACAAGTACACGTGGATAAATGCCAATTCGGCTACAATTACCCAATAACAAGATATGATACGAAAAGTGAATTTTAAGGTAAAATGGCCCATGGTATACGACATTTCAGTTTTTAGCTGTCTACGAAATTAATTATTTTCATTCCCCTCAATGAAATACAATAACTAAATCTCAGAATGATTTTATGTCGCGTAAAGAGTTTGTGGAAATATCGATACAAAACCCAGAAAAATGAGATTTTAGAGAAAAAACATTTACTTTATATTTCTCACAATTATATTTCTAAATTATGACCCACAGTCTCTAAGCGGTATTATGTAGGGATGATCTATATGCTGGAATTAGCTTTATTGACAGGATGATGAAACTTTGGGTAAATTTCATTTCGTTAGGATGAGAAAAAATAAATATATAGAATTTCAATCCCTGCAAAGAAATTCAAATCTACTGATCTACTGTGCGGAAGTAAGAATATCCAACCCAACATCGGAATGCCACATGGTCCGAACAGAACGGCTAACACCCAGACTGGCCTACATTATATCTATTTTGTGTGTTTATAAGTCTATTACTTATCAACCCACCCGCTGTAATCAGCAAATTATACTCCAAATACAGCTCCTAGTACCGGTGTTTCCGGCATGTCGTCAGTGGTATCAATGATCTCAGATAGTAGTAATGCTATAATCCAAATGCGGCGATCAGATTGATAAGTCTTTGCTTTGAATTGATACCGTCAGTGTTCAACACCTTTGATCTGGCGTCAAAAACCAAATACCTGTATATGTATATATATATAATATATATATATATATATATATATATATATATATATATATATATATGATAAGTTTTAGCCTAGAATATGCTGTGTTTCTCTCGACCGTTGTTTTTAGAGCGAATTATATTATTATGGCTCTGAAGGACTAGCAACTTCAAAAAGTCTTGAACGTACAACGTACGTAATATTTGGAATTATTTTAGTTGATGATATTAGGGGAAAGCGTTTGTCACAAAGTGTGTCCCTTAGTTGTGTTTAACACATTGTACACTATAATGAGGATAACAACACAGAGAAAACAATAAGCCACAACATTTGGACTACAGTCCTATTTTAATTGACCCTTATTAGTAGAGATGCCTAGACAACCACGCCTCTCGGCCAGTCGTCATAATGTAAACAATGCAGTGATTGGTAAACATAGCAAACTACGCAGGTTTTACTATCGACATTGCTATTGATTCTTGATCAATAGAACCAACACAGAAAACTATGTGTAAACTTATACGTTTATATTATGAATTAGAAAATCATGTGATAATTAGTCACTCATTTGGCGGTATAAAAACAATAATAATCACAGAGATCACAGAGCGCTCGAATTTATTCAGGTTTTTGTTATTAAACAACCCTTCGATAAACCCCCCCCCCCCCCCCCCCCCCGCGCCCCAAAACCCCAACCTGAGGGGTCAGCTGGCTCAAAAAGGGGGAGTCACACACCATTAGTCGCCTTTAAAGACACTCTAGCTTGAGGTTGGACTATACTTGCATGCTCTCTTGAGTTTATTCCATCTAATTAGTTATTGGGATAAGCTAAATTTGTTGGATATGGTGTCTATGTCGGAAACAAGCAAATGTTATTGTTGGTCTTGTTTTTGTTTTGGTTTTTTTTGTTTTTTAGATTTATGGTTGTTTTTCTGTTTTTCCACAATATATAGATATTTCCATGTCCGACTTTGAAACTTATTTTGATTTCTGACAGATTTATTTGGCCAACAGGAATATTTATTGTAGTCAAGATTATAGATTATGTTGTCTTCACGAGCTTTTGTCAACACCACCCCCCCCCCCCCCCCCCCCCAAAAAAAAAAAAATATATATGTCTTTTCTGTGATGAGTAATAGCTGCAAAATGAGTGTTTATTTCCATTTTTATCATTTTTTTTTTGTGAAGTATCTCCCAGAGATGGTATTTAGTCATCGCGGCGATGTTGCAGAAAATAATTTCGTGCATGTGCGAAAGTTGTGACTTATAGGTGAAAAAAGTTCTATGGCTACTTAACATGTCACGTGAGTGTAGATCACATGGCCAAATTGGATTCAATAGTCTGATGTCACGTCGCCAGGCAACGGCGGCCATCGTGGTTCTAAACAAAGAAAATCGGTACTTTTTATTCTTCATGCTGGCTAGAACTTTTCATATGTCTTGTGATCGGAATGTGTAAAAATCAAAACATGATCAGATTTATAATGTTTTTTCCCCCCTGGATACGCT
>NC_088363.1:44913173-44918173 GCF_034508935.2 Berghia stephanieae
ACATCGTCGCGGCGCATAACCCAACCAGCTATTTACAAGAGGCAAGAGTCTCACCACTAGACCACATCGCCGCGCATAACCCAACCAGTATATACTAAAGGCAAGAGTCTCACCACTAGACCACATGGCCGCGCATAACCCAAACAGCTATCTACTAAAGGCAAGAGTCTCACCACTAGACCACATGGCCGCGCATAACCCAAACAGCTATTTACTAAAGGCAAGAGTCTCACCACTAGACCACATGGCCGCGCATAACCCAAACAGCTATCTACTAAAGGCAAGAGTCTCACCACTAGACCACATGGCCGCGCATAACCCAAACAGCTATTTACAAAAGGCAAGAGTCTCACCACTAGACCACATGGCCGCGCATAACCCAACGAGTTATCTATCTACTGTAAATACTAAATAAATTAGTAAAGAGCTGTGTGTCCGTTTTACGAAACCCGTCGAAACCCGCCGAAACCCAGTCCCAGGTTCACTCCCCAATGGTGTACACTTCCCTGAGTCTCAGGCTCACTCCCCACTGCTACCTACTTCCCATAACTTTGTCGGGTTTTGTCGGGTTTTGTAAAAAAGACACACCCAGTAAAGAGCATTTTTCAAGTACTCGATTATGCGCCGATCAGATCGGGAGTCGAATCTTGGACCTTCCGATCCAAAGGCAAGAGTCTCACCATTAGACCACATATCACAACCAGATGTCTACTCTATTATTTTGGAAAACAAATGAGAGGAAGACTTCGAAATGCCGATACAAAAAATAATAAAATAAAATTAGTTGTAATTTACAGACCTGCTAAACTGTAAGGTTTGATGTGTCTGGCCCTAGGCGATGCAAACGCAGAAATGGATTCTCTATCAACAAACATGGACAGTTTGTGACCCAAAACATAAAAAAAAACGATGCTATGTCTGATTGAGTTGGGTTTGTCTTTCATAATAGAGCATTTATATAGAGGAATATCTATTAACTGTTGCCAAAACGCTTTACTAGGGGTCTCTAGCCAATAGAAACACTTAGCATATAGGACGAGATAGGACTCCTGTTGGGTTACAATGTTTACAGAGACAACGCTGTAAATCATTTTACACCTGTGTCCGGTGAGAGAATGTGAGTAAAGAGCCTTTTCCAAGGACTCAACTATGCATCGATCAGAGCGGGACTCGAATCTAGGACATTCAGATCCGAAGGCTAGAATCAAACCACTAGTCCACAATGCCGCACATAACCCAAGCAGCTATTTACCCTATCTTTTAGGCGGAAACACATTATTGTAAAGACTTCTAAATGCCGATACAAAATATAATAAATTAAGTTAAATAAATCAAGTTGTTATTTATAGAACTGGTTTGATTTGTTTGGCCCTAGGCGATACGAACAAAGAAAAGAATTCTCTATCAACAAAAATGTACAGTTTGTGACTCAACACTTTAAAACGGTGCTATATCGGATTGATTTCAAGAGAAAATAAAACGTCTATACCAAAAAAAAATCCATTGCTGCTAGGTGGGCTAGTGACATGACACTAGTCTTCGGATTGAAAGATCCTTGGTTCGAGTCCCGCTCTTAGCGATTTATTGATGTCCTTGGACAAGGCTTTTTACTCACATTCTCTCTCCGTACTCGGTTGTAAAATTAAAATTAGTACCTGGCCCTTAACAGCGTTGTATCTGTCCGAAAAAAATATAGTAGGCAAATCCTTAAAATTTCGAACACAGTTTCGACCATGGCTCAAAAAATAACTCCCTGACGCTTATGTCATTGTATCATAGCAGTGCAGAACTATAGGCATATTATGGTTTATCCTGAAATACTACCGTTTTGACACGAGTGGTCACAAATAAACTTAAACTTGAGCTTTTACTTAGTGCAAAATCCACTAAACGTGCTCAAAGCGCTTTACAAATGGTCCATGACCAACAACAACACGTAACATGTAAACGGGACATAACTCCTTTTAGGCGGGTTTTACTATTTATAAAAATGTCGACAGAGACAACACTGTTAACGGCCAGGGACTCGTTTGTACACCAGTGTACGTTGAGAGAATGTGAGTAAAAAGCCTTTTCCAAGGACTCAACTATGCGCTGCTCAGAGCAAGACTCGAACCCAGGACCTTCCGATCCGAAAGCAAGTGTTAAACCATATAGTCGCTACCCCCTTACTTAATCGTCTTTGTATATGCATTGCCCCCCCCCCCCCCCCACCACCACCAAATGATCAAAATATTTAGAATTTAAAAGAAATCAAGACTCGCTGATAATGGTTTAATAACTCAGTTGAAGGACGATCGATGTAAATAAAGGTCTATATTATTATCTTATATTATCTTATCAATTCCTACCTTATCTTATTAAAGTCTGAAATAGCAATTATTCTTCAAACGCCTTATGTAACAGTTAATAATAACAAACATCTCATATAGCTTGTATTGTATCGTTCACAAACAGTTTTACACAACTTTGAATTATGTAAGAAAAATTATCAATACGGAAATGAACAGTCGAACATTACTATCAAAGGCTGCTATTTAATATAATAATATCATTATTTGACGACCATTCCTCACAATAGTTATTTTTGATACTCGCTGTGACATTTAACCCATCTGGCACGACCAGACTGTTAGCCCTCTATAGATAGTTCGAAGATGACGTCACTCAGGCCTTTGTTATTGGTTTTTGCCATCCGTGTTTATGAGTACTTCTCACTAAACTGTATTAACCAGACTATAAACGATCATGGTTTCACACAGTTTTGTGTGCTGCTCCGTTTTACTTCCGGATGGCAATGTTGTTAACTTCTTAGCCAAGTGCATACTATCTATAGGCACGTAAGCTCGAGGCAATTTACATCCCTCCCCACGTCCTTTCACTCACCTCCGCCTCTTTTAGCCCCCTCCTTCGTACCCATAGGAAAATCGTCACATTTATTGTTAGGATGCAGCCAACATTTTGTTCATTAAAATTTCTTTTGTAAATTATAATATTGTTTGAACAAAAATGTTTGCTATGGTTAAAGTATATTAACACTGTGCTGAAGAAATCGTTTAGCAAACAAAAATATAGATATCTATGTATAGCAAGAACTAACAGATTTTGTGTTTGAGTGGAATAAATCTATTTTTGTATAGCTTGGATGTGAAGTTTTGGGGAAAATCCGGAAAATGGCCGGATAGGAGAGAGGTATACGTTAATGCTGACTTTATGTCAAAATATGTTGTGGATTATTACCACTGTTTTGTGGTTCCAAATATCAAACAGCACTAATTAAAGGAAAATCTGGCATAATTTTATAGACAGTCACCTCTGACTGAATCCTTCTATGAGTTGATAAAATCATATATATTGAATTTAATAATATCTATATACAAAAACGACAATTTTTGCGAATGATTTTATCATGGAAAACTTATTTTTCACATTGATTCCATCTGGAAAGTAAAAGCATATAATCAAGCGATCATGAGCATGGCCAAATAGTCGATTAGTCGATTGATAAGGGTTTTTTTAAATTTCACATTTCAAGTATTTTTTTTTTAAATTGTTATTATTTTTTTTTTGTTTATAAATTGAAATCAACTTATAAAAATATAAATTATACAATCCCCCCCCCCTCCCATCACCCATTCAATATTATCAATTGTGTGATTTTTTAAAAACCAATATATTGTCGGGCGTTTTATTTTTTAATACTTTCAGTCTTAAAAAATTATAACAGTTGATTTATTCTTACTGGCAATAAATGAGCAATTAATTTACTTGTTACTAAAATTGTTGGTTGTTATAACAAATTTTAAAACCTGTTATAGAGTTTTATATCCTGTTCTTTTTATACCATTTATACAAACTTGTTCGGAATATAACTTGAGATTATAAAAAAAAAAGACCCCCGAAAAACGAGCTTTTATAAAGCACAGTATCCACTAAACGTGCTCAAAGCGCTTTTACAAAGGGTCTCAGGCCAACAGCAACACGTAACATGTAGAACGAGACATGACGCGTGTTAGGCGATATTACAATATTTTCTCGACAGAGACAATCCTGTTAACGTCAAGGTACTGATTTTACACCTGAGTACGATGAGAGAAAATTGAGTAAAGAGCCTTTTCCAATGACTCCAATGTGTGCCGAGCGAGGCTCGAACCCAGGACCTTCAGATCCGAAAGCGAGTGTCATACCACATAGCCGCACTATATAACCCATATCTCCATCATTAGATGCACTGAAAGATAAGAACATTAAAAAAAAATTAACTTTTTAAAAATGCTCTTACATATACTTAAATTACTTACCCACAAAAGGCCAACTGTATACTTTTTCAAGTTGTTTATCTGTCAAAACTTTCCCGATGGTATCTCCTTACTCTATCTCCAAACTTTTCGCTCTGCCTGTCGCCGCAAAGAGCGTTATGAAAATAATAATATTATTATCGTTATTAAGTATACCAATAAGACAATGAGTAGTTAATAGCTTGCATGATCTTTATTAACTAGGAAATTAGTTGAGAAGTAGAATAGTTAGCATGAATATAATTGTAATTGAAAACCGGTGGTCTAGGTTAATTACGACTCAACATTCGTCATTCATCTATATAGATTCCAACACGAGCCCAGCGTCCAATAAACTATGGAGACTCAGTGGCGCGTTGTCACTTTTCAACTTTTCTCAGTCTTCAAATTCTACGGCGGGCGTCACCAAAAGTTTCGTCGTTCGTCACAGCCCACTCCACCTCTCTCTCTTTCCCTCTCCTTTTTTCTGTCTTTCTTTCTTGATTCCAGTTGTCGCAGACTTGCAGACTTCTCCACTGACGCACGACATACGCAGAGTGGAAGAAGGGTGAAGACACCCCCACCCTTACTTAATCGTCGATTGCAAATGCATTGCCCCCGCAGCTCGCACCCTGTCCTTCTTTAAACTCTAGCCCCAATGAGAGAATAAACAGAAATTATCGCGACGAGTTATCAGGTGTCAAAACGGCAGAACTCCTCCTC
>NC_088363.1:44920673-44978173 GCF_034508935.2 Berghia stephanieae
TAACAGAAGTGTTGGGTCTTTTGGGGTTTTTTTCCAGAATACAGAAATATACCTTTTTATGAGTTGAAATGCATATAGATGGAACGATGTTGACGTCACTCAGGTCTTAGTTATTGTTTTTGCCAATTCCTACTAAACAAACGTGAACGTTCAATGTTACACATAATTGTATGTGTTGGTCCGTTTTATCACCGGATGGCAATATGATTTTCTGAGCCAAGCGCACAGCATCTATATTATGCAAATCTAGTTCAAAGTTCCACAATGGAATATATTTTCAACTTTTAATCAAAACAAATGATAAATATATAAATAAAAATACAATTCCCCTTATTCATCCCATAGGGGAAATTTGTCTCTCGGGTCTATTTCAAGGGAAGACTGGAATAACCCAGGTGTCAGCCGCAGAGCAGAGCCGCAAATTTAGCTAGGGCGAGGTGACTTGCTCAAGGCCACACAGCGCACCGGAGGGTGATCGAACTCGGTAGCTTTCGGGTACGAAACAAAGACCTTACCCCTGAGCCACGCTGCCCCTATTGTGTAACCGGTGTTATACTGTAATGTGATAATAGTCCTTCAGAAATTGCATATTTTATTTATTATCACAAGCATTTTGATTGATTTCTATACATGTGCGATACACATTCAGGCAGAAATTCCGAGGAAAGCGGAGATTCAATTGAATACTTGGAGACCTAAATCTGTCGGCTGTACATGTATGAAAAAATAACACACAAAAAAAATACCTTTCTATAAATCACAATTTCCACTAAAAGTGCTAATAAAAAGCACTTCACAAGAGATAGCTAGCAGTTTATTGTGTAACAACACTGAAACTTGTACGGCGTGATATGACATTGTCCTTTTGACTAAAACCACATTTTTGTCCATTATTTTGTTCATGCTCACCTTGTACCGTGTAGACGCAATAGGTCCAAAAATGTGTGAAATTACATTTGAAATAAATAGGTCTAGTTTTTAATTTGAAGTTTCAATACATAGATCAAATTTTTAATTTAAATTCAATTTAAAATTTTTAATTTCAATTTTTTGATATTTGAATCAACGTGTATCGATGCATTATGTCTCATCTATTACCCATCGCTTTAACTCTTTCCTTACCGATCATTTTCAGCATTTTCCCAAAATGACAGGCTTACCCAGCAGAGAAATTGATTTTTTAAAATCAAACAATCTCTCTACAAAACGACTTTATGTTCTTATTAATTAAACAAAGATCATTTTTCAAAGTGTGTGATGTACAAAATAAATCTGAATAAGAAAAATGTATATTGTGTTGTAACAAATGTGACGATTCTGCTGTAGGTGGTAAGGAGAGGGTTAAACTGTATCGGGGTTAACAAGAACAATGGATCTCGCGCGTCCATGCGTCCTTATGGTATGAAACTCGTCTTCAGACCGTTAGTTCCCGACCTCGAGTCCTGTTCGAACTGCACAAAGTTAAGTCCTCGCAAATGGCTCTTTATTCCCATTTTCGTATCCTACTCAGGTGGTTAACAATGTTATCTCTGTCGAAAAAAAATGTAATTATCACCCTGTTGTCGTCATGTCCCATGCTACGTTTTTAGAGTTGCTGCTGGATAGGGATCCCTTGTAAAGCGCATTGGATACGTTTACTGGATATTGCGTTATATAATAAATGTTCAAATTTATTGTTGTTTTAATCATGACGAATGTGTTGCGTAGTGATAGCCTAACATTCACAACATGCCATGCTTGTGAGGTTTGATGTTTACATCTATGCTATGGTGATGTAACTACACAGTTTACCTTAAACGCGTCGACCAGGTGATAGGGAGGCAACGAATTATATAAGGAAAAGAGAAAAAAAAAAACCCGCAGTATTTTGTTCACCAACGGGCTCGGTCAGCCTAAATCTGGTCTATGTATTATCAAGGTTAACCAAATCCACATGAAGAGTGGTTTACCAAAACTCCCTAACTCCGTTTTTTCCCCATTTTGAGATATTGAGGATTATTTCCCCGAATATTTTTCATTCGGTCTATCATTTTATCATATTTAAACTTCAAATGCCCATAAATCTATGGAAATTCTTGTGCCAATTGATGCTTAAACTAAACTTTACATTTCAATTTTATCTCATGGATAGAAAATCTCAAACAGTAGAAAAATCGACATCACGAGTTTTGGAAAACCAGCCTTCATATAATACTATGCTACCAAAATATCAGGAAATGGGAATATTTTAGCTACATCATTTGTGATATCTTTTTAAAATAATAATTCTTTTAATTTTTCATTTATTCGTCTGTCTTGCTGTTTTATTTGGTTTTTAAAAATTCATATTTTATTATAATTGTTATGAAGTTTTCTCAGTTTGAATGTTCTCAGTGCCATTTATATATATATATATATATATATATATATATATATATATATATATATATATATATATTATTACATTCTCTCTCTCTCTATATATATATATATATATATTGTATATATATATATATATATATATATATATATATATATATATATATATATATATATATATATATATAATATATACATATAGACACCTGTGTTGAAGTTGTGAATAATGCTCAGGATCTGTGGGGCCTATTTATTGTTTCGGATAACGGGCATGTACTGAAGTTGGCTAGTATTGGCATGAATCTAAGAGAGCTGTGGTTTTCCTCAAAAGACAAACACGAAATCCGTGACAATTTCAAAGGAACTGATTCCATCTTGTTGTCGGTCCGAGTTTCCGGTTCCTGTTTATATATGAATGATTGATGACAATGACAACAAACCTGATGTCAATCGTGAGGCATCGCCTCTATCTTGGCCTGTGTCGAGGTGAACCTTGTCCCGCATTGATTTATTTATTTATACATTTATTTATTCATAAAGTTTTCGTTATATTTATCTATTTGATTTAGTCATTAGAAGAAATAGTTTTATTAGGGTGATTCTGTTTTAACAACCCCGTCGAAACCCGCCAAAACCCGACGAAACAAGACAAAATCCGACAAAGTTATGGGAAGTGGGCAGCATTGGGGAGTGAATCAGGGACTCAGGGACGTATACACCAGTGTGGAGTGAACCTGGGCCTATGGGAGGAGGAGGAAGAGGGTGTTTCTTCTTTTTACGAAACCCTCCTCTTTCCATAGTCCCAGATTCACTTCCCACTGGTGCACACTTTTCTGAGTCCCTGGTTCACTCCCCAATGCTACCCACTTCCCATAACTTCGGCGGGTTTTGGCGGATTTCGGCGGGTTTCGATGGGTGTCGTAAAAAATAAAACACCCTCCTCCTCCCATAGTCCTATGTTCACTCCCCCGCTGCTGCCCACTTCCCATAACTTTGTCGAGTTTCGTCGGATTTCGTCGGGGGTCATCGGGTTTCGGCTTGTTTCGACTGATTTTGGCGGGTTTCATAACAAAGAAACACCGTTTTTATTATTCATTTAATTATTTATTTATTAATCCAAATAGTTCTTTCATATTTGTTTATCGATTTTTTTTTTGGTTTAAAAAAAGACAGAACATTGGCTTTATCAATTCCCAAAGGAGAATTTGTGTTTAATTTTTGGTCCAAGAGAAGGCTAGAATAACCCAGACCTCAGCCGCAATGCAGTGCCGCAAAGTGAGCTAGGGTGAGGTAACTCGCTCAAGGTCACACAGCGAGGCGGAGAGTCGAATTGGGTATCTTCTGGGTACTGATAGCATTCGCCAGCAGAATATAAATCGTGACACAGAATAATTATTTGTAACCTTTAACGTTTGCAGTCTGATTGATACAATTTAGTGACAAAAATTAAATTAGGCCATTCCGTCACGGCGTCACAAGATACCATCGACTAGGCATTCCTTGATGGAATATAGATAATCCATCAAACAGGATGTCTGATGTCAACAGGAATCGCCCATGTTGTCCAAGTGAGCAAATTGGGGGTTACTAATCTTGCCCAAGGACAAATAAACGAAATTGCCTGTGATCTTATCATTAAAATGGCTGTTTAAAACAATAACAAAGAGTTGAGTGATGTCATTCTTGTATAGTACCATTTATCCTAGCGGACTTTTAAAACGCATCATATTTTTGAACAGAGATACTGTACCCACGTATGAATGTATCGACCCAATGTCATTTTTTGTTTCTTGTAATTTGTTCTTTCAACACTTTAGGGCCATTTTTTGAAACGCTGGGTTAATTTCAGAATTCCAACTTATTTTGTCACGGTTTCCCTTGAATGGTTGGAGGTCTCATCCAACTATACGAATAGGCTTCAACAGTCGTGACGTCACTTCCCTCGTAATGACGCATAGTAACTTATAACGTGTTCTAAACTATCGGAACAATGGCGAACGCCTTTCTGAAATACTTCTCCGACAACCATAAAAATGTATCCAGAGGAGAGAAACATTATAAATCGGATCATGTTTTGACTTTTATACATTCTGATCACATAATTTTGAAAAGCACTTTACGTTGATTGAATAACCCGGAAGTCATATCATAATTAAATAATTTTATAAGATGAGTCCATGTTAATAGCTTGCCAGTCTTAGCTACAATCGATCACGGAGGAACTATTCATTAGATTGATATCAGGTTCAAAGATACCTTGTTTCATAATTGTATCAACAAAGCGGCGTTTTTCATATTTGGATTTTTAAATCCATCTCAATTTATCATCTTGTAATCGTGTTTGCAATTGACAACTCTTTATTTGGGACAAATTCCATTTAGTGAATTAATTCACTAGCTCAAGGTACACCGACTAATGTTAACTTTTCGGCGGATGTCACGCTCAAATCTCACAATCATGTTAAACTAATTGGAATGTAACGGTACTCGAAACTAGCCCTGTCTATCCAATCCAATTATTTATTTATTTTTGAGCCCAAAACGTTCCATGTTTGGTAATTTGTTCTTTATTTTAAGCTGATGTATTTATTTTTTTATTATTACTTTTTACAGTCCACAGCACTAACAGCTTAGTATCACACAAACTTTACCAAGTACTTAGGATTATAAGTTGTATTTTTAGCATTTAAATTTCCAAGACGTAATCATGTTTTAAGACGATGGGTTGGGCCACATTTGATGTTTGAATCTTCCTGTATTTGACAGCCATTATAAATATCGTGATTACTTGAAGCATATAAACTGATTACACCGAATACCACAACTATTTTCAAGTACACGTTCAAGGATTAAAGTTGTTCCGGGAATCTTCCGGATATTCAAATGCACAGACACACAAACACACTCACACACACACACTCATACGCACACACAAACAAACAAACACATTCAATAATTCAATGCATTGTAGAACACCTTTTCCGATGACGTCATACGCAAAAATTCGAGAGAGAAAAATGGGCGTAGTTAGTGACGACAAGGGGAGATAATAATGATATGGAACGGGAGGAGGCTATTTTAACCAATACCGATCTTTTGTTTTCTTTAATATCCTAAATGGGTGACTATCTATCGTCTAATCTTTCCGGACGTGATTGGAGATTAGAGGGTAAGGCAAGCTAAGGGCAGATTATTTCCAACTACAACAATAGTACAAGGGGTGTTGGGTGCATGTTATTGTTATACTGTGGGTGGGGATTGCCTAATGGCTCATGACATGAGATAATTTGCTTGACAGGAATTTCAAGATTGATACAGGGAATTGACTATAGAAGGAACGAAACTGACGTCACTCCGCTCTTCATTATTGTTTTAAGACAGCCATTTTGGAGATTAGTTCTCACTTAATTATATCAATAAGACTATAAGCGTTTAAGGTCACACACCGTTTTGTGTGTTAGTACGTTAAATCCGACTGGCGGATGTTGTGAGCATTTTACCTAAAGGCATAGCATTATCGGGGAGGAAGCCGAAAAGATAAAGAGTTATCAACAGAGTACTCTGATTAAACTTGCTCTTAACCCTCTCCTACCATCCATAGGAAAATCGTCACATTTGTTAATGTGCAACCGACAGTTTTATTATAGACGCCAAAACCACAAAATCAAATTAATAACAAGAATTATAATCGTTTTATAGATAAAAAAGTTAAAGTAGAAATGACAAAATCGTTCTTCAAATATCGATGAATTTAAATGACCCCCATCTTGGTAAAAAAAAAAAAGAAAAAGAAAAAAAAACTCTCAAACCTGGGAGCTCGCGAGGTTTTCCTTGAAGATTCAGGTTTGAGAGTTTTAGCCAAGGTGAGGGTCATTTAAATAGATCGAAATGTGCAGGATGCTTTTCTGGACAATTAAAAAAAAAGTATCATTCCAACGTTAACTTGTTAAAATTGTTGATGATTAAAATCTCACATTTCATGTTATTTTAATGCTAAAATAAACTTTTGGGACCGTGTTCATAAGTAGCCATCATTAACTTATAGCCTGACACCAAAACCCATATTTTGACGTCATTTTTTTAGGTTTGTGGACCGCTTAATGATATGTCTTTAGTAGTGGTTAAGGAAACAAGTGATCCCATTGGTTGAATTGTTGAATGCAGCTCACGATTTGTATTCTTTTGTGGCCAAAGACTTGACTTTTGACGTCATCTGTTGGTCAGTGTCAGGTCATGGGTTTACGAAGTCCACGGTTCATCCCAGCATCATACCGGTTTGAGGCGAGCTTACCAGCATGTAAAATAAATAAAATAAAAGAGACGGAGGGGAAAGAAGAAATACGGAAAAAATATCTGGCCAAAAATTAATAAATATTTTTTTTTAAATACAAAAACAAAACATGTATGAAAAACATTCCAAAAGATAATAGCAACAGATTAAGTTGATTCTATCTATGATTTACAAGTCACGGAGCCATACTCAAAAAATAAAACAGGATTTTCAATCCTGGAATATCCCACAGCATGATAAGTGGAGTGTGATAGAGTTATCGCTTAAGGACCTTATAAAAATATTTGTCACGATTTGTTAATGTTTGGATTCATTGCTTTCACTTGTTGCCAGTCTGGGTTTGAATTTTTTTATTAACTTGACATGGAAGGGAAAAGGTGGGCGGAGACAAGGGTGGGATGCGAGGTGATCGAGTGATAACGACAAAGATATCGCACTGTAATCCGGAGGTCCCCGCCCGATTCGAGCATATAGATTAAACATTGATTGAGTATGACTATATTATTGCTCCCTTGGACAATCAACCAGTAAATTTTTTGACCAATCAAAGTGCGGGATCTGTGACACACCTTCAAGCCCGCTCGGACAAATATATTTACGAACAATAGAATGAAGAATGCTGGCATCACTTTTCTCCCTGTTATTCTTTTTCACTAGTTTTCTGATTAGTTTTTATTAGACTCGCTCAATCAGATTATAAACATTAAAGATTACATATAGTTTTCTATGATGGCACAATTGATCAGCGTGTAGAACTAATGAGTATTATCCTTAAACGCATGTCATCGATGGTGTTATCATTTAGTTTAATAGTTTATCACTAACTGCCATTGTTTACATTCTGACGACTGTCCGAGAAGCGTGTTTTTCTCACTAGGTGTCTATAGGTAGTATGCGCTTGGCGAAAAAGCTCATAACATCCGGAAGTATAACGGACCAACACACAAAACTATGTGTAACCTTAAACGTGTATAGTCTGCTTGATACAGTTTTGTGAGAAGTACTCATGAACGCGGATGGCAAAAAACAATAACAAATACCAAAGTGACGTCATCTTCGTTCTATCTATAGATAGTATGCGCTTGGCGAAGAAGCTCATAACATTGCCATCCGGAAGTACAACGGACCAACACACAAAACTGTGTGCAACCATGAACGTTTAAAAGCTGGTTAATACAGTTTAGTGAGAACTTCTCATAAACGTGGATGGCAAAAAAAAAAAAAAACAATAACAAAGACCTGAATGACGTCAACTTCGAACTATCCATATAGGTGAATCTTGTTAGCCGCAGACCAATATTGAAGCACGACTGAGGGTTGGAGCGTAGTCTTTGAAACTCCTGTCATATGCCAAAAGATTACGTCATATGATAAGTCAACCAACACTAAAAGAAAGTAAACAGTGAATTGTATCCAATAGGGATAATTTGGTTCCAAGAGCATTTACTCCAACTCCCTTTTCACTTTCTTTTGGTGATCGTCGATTGATAATAAGAAGTATTTTTTGGGAATAGAAAGGCTATCAGTTTACGAAGACATCTGTTCGATCTAGCAATTAGACACCTCAACGGTTCACCCATGAAAAAAAGGCATTTTGCACAAATTTCCCAGGTCCCATCGGAGACTAAATGAAATCATTAGTCAAAACGAGAAAGTAATGAAAAGCTAAACTTTAAAAAGGCCAAATATAAAATGTTGACATTTATATAGCGATACCAAATGTCTGTGTGTTGCTAAATGGCAATTGTAAAAATCTCGACGTGTTCCAAAACAGATTCTTGAGGAAGATGTTGAGGATATTCTAAGGCCAACAACTATCTCAAACAGCGAGTTGACGTTGAGAACAGGGCTAGAGCTTGTATTTCTTCTTGTGAATAGGATAAGATGGAAGTGGACTGGCAACATTCTCTGGATGAACCACGATGTTAATAACACCAAGGGTCTTCCTCAGCTTGACTCCACAGGGAACAAGAAGGAGAGAGAGAGAGAGAGAGAGAGAGAGAGAGAGAGAGAGAGAGAGAGAGAGAGTACCTTGGAGACGTATGAGAAAGACCCTGGTGCGTGATATGAAAGCCCAGAAGTGATCATGGGGACATATGTCAAAGAAGGCAGCAAACCGTGTTGGTTGGATATCTACATTGTCGGGCTTATTTGTAGATGAAGCACCAAGAGGATAAGTAACTATCCGTTGTAAACACAATGCCTTTTACGATTTATAATTTTGATGAGGATGGATAAGGGCAAATTAAAGATATGTACCAAAAAAAACTGGACGTGCGTAGTCTATTGCCTGATAGAAGCTAGTTAGTAGGCCTCTTAGATGAAAAAAATGGGTCAATTTTTTTCTCTGCCCACTATCTGGGTTTTTACAGTAATGTCTTGGGGTTTTTTTTGTTGGTTGAAGAGGGGTTTTGAGCCCAAAACGTTCCATGTTTGGTAATTTGTTCTTTATTTTAAGCTGATGTATTTATTTTTTTATTATTACTTTTTACAGTCCACAGCACTAACAGCTTAGTATCACACAAACTTTACCAAGTACTTAGGATTATAAGTTGTATTTTTAGCATTTAAATTTCCAAGACGTAATCATGTTTTAAGACGATGGGTTGGGTCACATTTGATGTTTGAATCTTCCTGTATTTGACAGCCGTCTGTAAATATCGTGATTACTTGAAGCATATAAACTGATTACACCGAATACCACAACTATTTTCAAGTACACGTTCAAGGATTAAAGTTGTTCCGGGAATCTTCCGGATATTCAAATGCACAGACACACACACACACACACACTCACTCACACACACACACACACAAACAAACAAACACATTCAATCATTCAGTGCATTGTAGAACACCTTTTCCGATGACGTCATACGCAAAAATTAGAGAAAAAATGGGCGTAGTTAGTGACGACAAGGGGAGATAATAATGATATTGAACGGGAGGAGGCTATTTTAACCAATACCGATAACCCAATCTTTTGTTTTCTTTAATATCCTAAATGGGCGACTATCTATCGTCTAATCTTTCCGGACGTGATTGGAGATTAGAGGGTAAGGCAAGCTAAGGGCAGATTATTTCCAACTACAACAATAGTACAAGGGGTGTTGGGTGCATGTTATTGCTATACTGTGGGTGGGGATTGCCTAATGGCTCATGACATGAGATAATTTGCTTGACAGGAATTTCAAGATTGATACCGGGAATTGACTATAGAAGGAACGAAACTGACGTCACTCCGCTCTTCTTTATTGTTTTAAGACAGCCATTTTGGAGATTAGTTCTCACTTAATTATATCAATAAGACTATAAGCGTTTAAGGTCACACACCGTTTTGTGTGTTAGTACGTTAAATCCGACTGGCGGATGTTGTGAGCATTTTACCTAAAGGCATAGCATTATCAGGGAAGAAGCCGAAAAGATAAAGAGTTATCAACAGAGTACTCTGATTAAACTTGCTCTCCTTACCATCCATAGGAAAATCGTCACATTTGTTACGGTGCAACCGACAGTTTTATTATTCTGATATCCTCTGTACATCACAAATTATAAAGAAAATATTTTGTCTAGCGATAAAATTAAAAATTAGACACTGGACAATAATATTATGTATGGCATGTACTTGTTCCTTTTCTGTTTGAGTAGAAAAAAAAAAACATATTTTTGTGTAGGGGTGGGTGTGAAGTTTCAGGGAAAATTCTGATTTGCTGGTAAGGAGAGAGTTAAACCATTTTAAAAAATCATGGGACTCTATTTTTAGTCGCAGCTTTGTAATGTTGTGCTATGGCCTTGGAACAGTAGGTGCCTGGTTCGAATCCCGCTTAGAGCGGCGCAAAATTGAATCCTGGGAAAATGTTCTTTACTTTTACTGTTATCAAGAGTTAAATAAGTTCCTAACAGTTAAAATTATCTTTGTCCTCGTAAAGAAAATTTAATATCGCTTCACAGGCGGCATGTATCGTCTTACATGTATAGTTTGCTGTAGGTTAGAGACCCATGTAAAGGCATTTAAGTACATCTAGTGTATATTGAGCTATATAAGCACCAAAGTTGTTTTTATATGTTTTTTTTTTTTAACTGACGTAAAAGTAATTCACACTTTTACACAGATTCAACCTGTGAGGACAGAATGCTGGTATACTGTTTCTTATTGTCAGTTGTCTATCGATGGTCGGCGGATCAAAACTCTGAAGTCTTGATTTTCACAATCGGCGGATCAAACATCTGAAGTCTCGATTTTCACGATCGGCGGATCAAACATCTGAAGTCTCGATTTTCACGATCGGCGGATCAAAACTTTGAAGTCTACTTACCAGCTTTGCGCACCATATTGTATTTGATTTTGGGGGGAGTACCGACAGTTTTGAGGAGATAGATCACATATCATTTGAAGTAAGAATTTTATGGCCAAACTAGAAAAGGAAAGATTGAATAAACATTTTATCAAGCTTTCAAAAAATAGATCACATATTTGAAGTAAGAGTTTGTGATCTGATCTCGTGATAACTGGATAAAATGTTTATTCTCTTCTGCGGCTATATGGTCTATTGGTATGACACTCGCTTTCGGATCGGAGGGTCCTGGGTTTGAGCGCATAATTAAGTCCTTGGAGAAGGCTCTTTACTCACATTCTCTCGCCGTACTCAGGTGTAAAATGAGTACCTGGCCGTTAATAGCGTTGTCTCTCTCCGAAAAAATTGTAACATCGCCTAAAAGCCGTTGTCCCGTCCTAAATGTTAAATGTTGCTGTTGGCCAGGGACCACTTGTAAAGCTCTTTGAGCACATTTAGTGGATATTGCGCTATATAAAAGCTCAATTTCTTTTCCTTTTCTAGTTTGGCCAGAAAACTCTTACTTCGTGCACGAAAGAGTACGTCCTTTTAACCAGTTAACTGCCGTACTCTGGAAAAACTTTAATTTAAAAATTTGGCCAGAAAATTGGTCTTTAAATTATCGATCAATTTAAATGACCTTCATCTTTCCGATCAAAATACCCTACTTCAAAATTTGAAAATTCGTAATTTTTAGGAGATAAAAATTGCGGTCGTTATAGTTAACTTTAAAAATAAATAATTTACCTTCACAAGGATGAAAAATCTTTAAAATTATGTTGTCTACATCAAATTTCATTTTCAAGAAGTTTTAATAACTTAGAGATGCGCCCGCTCCACATACAAAGGGACTACGTTCGATCCCGGGTGCAATCTAGTTTTTTTTTATTGATCCCTCTTTTTCCCCAGCAGTGATTGGGTAACTGGTTCTGTTAGATCTGGCAGGAAGTACTTTGCGATAGACTAGAGTCCTATACAAAGTGAAGCAAGGCATTACTATTGTCCATTTCACGCTATAGAAACAGTGATAAACTCCGTCACCATGGGTTTCATGGTTCTGAAGGACTTAGACATGCTCATGAAGCTCCGAAATTGGAGCCAAAATTTCGTAATCTTACGAATTTGTCGTTATAATAGGCAGGTCCGATCTTGGGAAAACTCTCAAAATGGGACATTGCAATTGGATTCAGTAGTCTGATGTCACGCAGCCCGGCAACGGCGGCCATCTTGGTTCTAAACAAAGAAAATTATTACTTTTTATTCTTCATGCTGGCTAGAACTTTTCATTCCCTTTTCAAATGCCTTTTGATCAGAATGTGTAAAAGTCAAAACATGATCAAATTTATGTGTTTTTTCTCCTCTGGAAACGTTTTTATTCTCGCCGGGGAAATATTTCATACGGGCGTCCGCCATTATTCCGATAGTTTAGAGCCAGTGTTACCAAGTTACCATGCATCATTAGGAAGGAAGTGACGTTACGACTATTGAAACCTATTTGATCAATCTTTTAAATAAGAGTTGTTTTTTTTTTCTTTCAGAGTACAGCATTGACCGATTTAAAAGGCAATTTATAGCACTGACAGAAGTTTAGCATCACAAGTGTCTTGATTTAGAAAAGAATTTAATTATCTTCAGTTATGAACGCTAAAAGACGCTCATAGAACATCTCGATGTATAAATCTATTATTTTATGACAGAGCATAATTTTCTCCCCTTGTCCTTTTCATTCCAGGCACACCTCAAGGGGGATAATCTTCTCTTATTTATGTTTACGCGTTCAACAAATCATCTCATTTCTGATTAATTCCCCCTAGCACCTCAACAAACATGCAATTGCCCCCCCCCCCCCCCTCCCGGATAAAAATAAAAATAAAACAAAATACAAATTCTGCATTCTCATAAAACAAAAAAAAATATAAAGGGTTGCCTTTTTGGCATTTATTTATGCCAATTTTGATAATTTTGTAAATTGACATTTTGACCCTTTTCTCAAAATGTAGGCTTTCAACTGTGATTAAAGACTAAAATGCAAAACTAAATAGACTACAATAACTTAACTGATATTCCATTTATTTTATTTTTTTTACAAAACCTATTAATATTATGAATCATATTGTTTTTAATTTGTTGATCTCATAGATTAGGGACTTAGTTTGATATGAATTTGGAATCTCACCACAACACCGTTTCCGTGCAGACAACTAACTTACGTACAAGTGTAGAAGAATTTGGTCTTGCATTCGTGACTCGTGATATCTTGAAAAAAAGCAGTTTAAGCCTTCGAGTCATGAATTTATTTAAACATTTTTATTTTAAGTAATATTTTAGGTTTCTAATCTTTTGGGCTTGAATTCTAATATATGGCGCAATTTGTACAGTACTGATACGCCTTCGTTAAACGTTGCTTAGCTTGAGTGCAGTGTTTTAGCCATTTATTTGCAAAATGAGTCCATTGTTCCTTAGTCATTAATAGAGTATATTTTATTGGTAGAACAAATACTTACGGATCGTTATTTTAGCTTATTGTCATTAAACTCGTACGTTAGCTTGAGCTTTTATATAGAGCAATATCCACTCAACGTGCTCAAAGTGCTTTATAAAGGATCCATAGCCAACGGAAACAATTAACATGTAGGACGAGCCAGGACGCCTGTTAGGCAATATTTCAAACTTTTTTTTCAGACAGAGACAATGCTGCGAACGACCAGGTACTCATTTTACACCTAAGTACGGTGAGAGAATGTGAGTAAAGTGCCTTTTTCAAGGACTATGCGCCGCTCAGAGCGGGACTCGAACCCTTGACCCTCGGATTCGAAGGCAACAGCTTCTAATGGTGCTCACACTACTAAGTTATGACGATCAACCAAATCAGAAAATTCTTTACCGCACTCGTGCACCGTCGTAAACCCACCCTGAAGTTTCGTCACAACACACCATTCAACTAGAAGGCGAGTGTCAGACCGCATAGTCCTACAAAAGATTGAGGATTAGACTCCAATCTAAATGTGACTTGGGACTATGTTTGAGACGGACGATGCAGTGTTTATACAAAAGTTCCAATATATGAAAATGGTCTTACATTGATGTCTCGTCGGTAGAATTGATATTGCTCACGTCTTGAGTTTGGTGATCCAAAAACCACTAAAGGCATCTTTCTTTTTTGTCCACTTAGTCTTTGGGAATGCCCGTTAAGTTTTCTTTCTTATAAATTACGGAATCCGATTTGTTGTTGCAAATTTCCGAATAATTATGTCAAACTGTTTCAAACTCGTCAATAAATTAAGCCCAAATTCATATTTAAGCTCAAAGGAGAATTTATCTCTCTTTTTTTTTGTCCCTGACTGTAAAAATGAGGCTTTGATATAGTTAAGAAACTGACTCACAAATTAAGATTAAAATATTGTATTTTTAAACATTTAAAATTACCATGAATGATGTAGTAATATAAAAAAGAAATAACACTTAGATTTTTATGCTTCTTGGCATTAATTCTAAATACTATCTGACTACTTTGCACAAAATCACATTTAAGCGATTTTTCTTTGCCCATCGCTGTTCAAATAACGTGTTGATCCTCACATAATGTGATTCTTTACACCGTCTTTAAAATTTCCATCCCCCTTAATTTTTCTCCGTGCTTTTTATACATCTAATAATACAGTATACATCTTAATAACGTTATATAGGCAGACGTAAAAATCTATGCGTTCCTCTTAATCCGGTTGCCACGTTTACAGATGGCAATATCACTATGCATTAAATGCATTGCCTTTCGTATTCTCATTCAAATTTTATATTGTTCAGGGCCACACTTTTGCCACAGCTCCTACTGTGTCTTCTGAGAAGAATAAGGGAGATAATGCAGAAGTTCATGCGATTCAAATACATTCAAAGTAGGAGAAGGAAGATTTCGATTTTATGAAAATGAGACCTCCATTCATCTTCTTTCAATTTTTTATATTTTTTTGGGGACATTTCTTTTGTGTCTAGATCTGCGATAAAGGTAATGGCCGTCTCAAAGTGGACATCACTTGTTTGTTTGATTGCTTGTTGCTTTGTTGTTGTTTTTTTTGTTTTTTATTTATTTTGTTCTTTTGTTGTTGTTGTTTGTTTTGTTTTTTGTTTTTTTTGTTTGTTTGTTTTTTTTTTGGGGGGGGGTTGTTTGTTTTTTGTTGCTTTGATTATTCTTTTGGGGGAGGGGTGTTTTTGTTTTGTTTTGTTTTGTTGGATTTTTTTTTAAAAGAATTTTTTACCGATTTATCTATTTTTTTTTCTTTTTAAAATTTTTTTTTGGTTTTGGCTTTTGTATTCAATAAAAATTCACGGTTTAAGATAAAATAAACAGACGCCTCATCTTTGTGTGTTGACGGACACCAATTTAATTGAAACCGAAGAGGAATTTTTACATTTGTTTTTTTTTTTTATTTTTTTTTATTTTTTTTTTTTTTTTTTGGTTTTTTCTTTTTTTGTTTTTTTTTTTTGTTTTGTTTGCGACATTCGGGAGTTTCAAGTATATTTTCAAGGACATGTATATCCTCTTACAACAACAACAACTAGAAGAAAAGAGAGAAAAATTTTGTTGTTTGCTTTAACATTTGATCAGGAATAAAAATAGAAAAACAGAAATATTGAAAGTTATGTAAATGTTTCCCATTTGAATGGTTTTTAAATCTATTTATTTTCCACGCACATAATATAGTGAAATCTATCCACAATAGACTCTGACATAGAGTGTCTGTTATTATAGGCGATTGTTTTTTGGGTATGGGTTTTAAAAATCATCCACTGTTACGATACGTATATTATTACTATTACTATTATTATTATTATTATTATTATTATTATTATTATTATTATTATTATTATATTATTATTATTATTATTATATTATTATTATTATCATTATTATTATTATTATTATTATTATTATCATTTTATTATATATTATTATTATTATTATTATATTGTTATTATTATTATTATTATTATTATTATTATTAGTATTATTATTATTATTATTATTATTATTATGACACATCGCCTGAAAACGAATTATCTCTGGGGTGGTTGAGATTTCTAAACATTGAATTTATTGGTTAAAGATTTAACTTGAGTAAAAATGTATATGATCTACTATGGACTTCAGATGGGAACAGTTGACGTCTTAGGTACAAACCCTTCTTCAGCAAAACAAAAAACAAAGGGACGTTGAAAGCAAATAAAACAAACCGTAGTTAAATTATAGTGTCTGTATTCTATAGATAGTACGAAGATGACGTCACTCATGTCTTTATTATTGTTTTTTACCATCCACGTTTATGAGTAATTCTCACTAAACTGTGTGAACCAGACTATAAAAATTCATGGTAATACGTCTTCGCCAAACAAGCAGCTTCGAATTATTGGACTGGAACCCTCAGGGCAGAAGATCAAGGGGAAGGCCACGAGGAACATGGGGAAGAATTAAAGAAGCTGATATACAGAGAAGTGGTAAGACCTGGAATGAGATAAAAAAAGTTGGCTCAGGATAGAGAAGGATGGAAACTGTTTGTCTGTAGCCTATACCCTGACCCAGGGTGAAAAAGGCAATGATGATGATGATGACGTTGTTTTGTGTGTCGGCTCGTTATACTTCCGGATGGCAATGTTGTGAGCTTCTTAGCCAAGCGCATACTATCTATAGATAGACAGTTTAGTGAGAAGTACCCATAAACGTGGATGGTAAAAACAACAACAAAGACCTGAGTGACGTCATCTTCGTTCTATCTATAAAGGAATAATTCAAATGAATACAGACGCTACAAGTTTTACTACATTTTATCCCCATCCAAAGCCTCTCCATTTTCAGATTATCGTTTATTTTTTCACGCTCCCGGGATGCAGGCAGCCCCCATCAGTCTCATATAATTTCACAAAGTCCCACAAAATTACATCTCAAGTTTCCGTTCACTTTAATTTTCATACATCACCATTTTTGCATCTAGATCTAGTTGTTTCATTTCTTCTCTCAGTTTGTCATGCGGAACCATATTTCCGTTTTATACAGTATGTCTCGCCTGTAAGTAGTCCTTCAGAGTCATTAGGCTCAATGCAGCCGATGTCTATCCCGGTTTTTATGTGAAAACAACAAATATATTTGATATATAGGATCGACGTGGAACAATCTAATGAGGAAGGCCCAAGACCGTGATGAGTGGCGTCGAATCGCGAAGTCTGCATCCCGAGAGTCCCCCCGACGACCAACCGGTCATGCGATAGAATGAGTGAGTGAACAATATATAGAAATTACTTGCCTTTCTTTGGATTTGACGCTAGTCTATCGCAATGTACTTTCCGGCAGATTTTACAATCCAAGCTACTCAATCATTGCTGGGCATGAGAAGAAAAAAATCTCAACTTTACGCGGGATCGATCTCGGTCTCCTTAGACTTAAAGCGTGTACTCTACCAACTGAGCTATTGGAACTTGTCGCCGATTAATCTTCCTTTTTGTACAAAATCTTTTACAATAGCCCACATGGTGGGAAATATGAGCAACATGACAGAACATCGGGGTCAGGATTTTACAAGATAACCTTCGCGCAACCAGCAATTGACAACGCTTAACATCGCTTGAATTTTGTGACAAAAGGAGCCGAGCAAGACACCGTACCGCTGAGCCACTGAGACTCACTGCATGAGGTCGGGTAATAGGATTCGACAGTCGTGACGTCACTTCCCTCGTAATTCTGCATAGTAACTGGTTCTAAACTATCGGAACAATGGCGGGCGCCATTATTTCCATCACCACCCTTATGAAATACTTCTCCGACGAGCATAAATGTGTATCCAGAGTAGAAAAATATAAATCTGATCATGTTTTGACTTTTATACATTCTGATCACGTGACATGTGAACAAGTTATAGCCAGCATGAAGGATAAAAAGTACCGATTTTCGTTGTTTAAAACCAAGCTGCTGGTTGCTTGGCGGACGTGACATCAGACTATTGATGAATCCTATTAGAATAAAATTTTAAAAAACAACACGTGAATTGGGTGAACAAGTTGCAGGGTGGAAACCATGTTGAGTCTCAGCAAATGGGGACCCTTATCTCACACGAGTACCACTCTTTCTTTTCCTTTGAAGTTATAAAAAGCGATAAAAGTTAATTGACGTCACTATGGTACTCAATCACATCGCAAACAATACTGCCGTGCAATACTGGAAAAAAGGGGTCCTGATAGCTCAGTTGGTAGAGCGCTCGTTCCACACCCAAAGGGGCCGAGATCGATACCGGGTAAAGTCGAGATTTTTTTCTGATTTCCCCGTCTACCCAGCAGTGAATGGTTAGCTGGGTCTGTTAGATCTGGCGGAAAGTACTTTGCGATAGACTAGCGTCCTATTCATAGGATAGCAAGCAATTGCTATTGTCCATTCTACGCTATAGAAACTGGGATAACTCGGATCCATTGGCCTTATGGCTCTGAAAGTACTATATTATTTTTTAATGCTGGGGAAAAAAGTAAGCCACATTTTTAAAAAATTTGGTCCTAAAATATCGCTTGGTTAAAATGATCCTAATTTCGTCAACAACAAAAAAACCTAAAATGTGGGACTTTTAGGAAATCTCTAAGGAATCTTAGGTAAAAGAAGCTTTAGGTCGTTTTAATTGAGATATATTTGAGGGACGGGTTTTCTGCCAAAAATTTTAGAATTGTGTTTTTTAATGTAGAGTACTAGAAGCTTCTTTTTTTTCTATAGTTAAAATGCTTCGTTAGCTGTTAAGGTTCCACCGACAATACATCTTATTGCGATTTTGGCCAGAAAACTTTAGCTTAAAATGACCAAGAGTGGGTCAAAGAGTCTCAAACCTGAATAACTATATTATGGTTATTATTATTATTATTATTATTATTATTATTATTATTATTATTATTATTATTATTATTATTATTATTATTATTATTATTATTATTATTATTATTATTATTATTATTATTATTATCATTATTATTATAGCTTTAACTTGAGATTTTATATAGCGCAATATCCACTAAACGTGCTCAAAGCGCTTTACAAAAGGTCCCTGACCAACAGCAACACGTAACATGTAGAACGAGACGTGAAGCCTGTTAGGTGATATTACAAATGTTTTTCGACAGAGACAAAGCTGTTGACGGTCAGGTACTCATTTTCCAAAGACTCAACTATGCGCCAAGCGAGGCTCGAACCCAGGACCGTCCGATCCGATAGCGAGTGGCATACCACAAGACCACAAAACCGCACAAGTTACCTCCTCATTTACGACCAGAGGAAAAAAAAAGAACCAGGGGCTAGTCTTGGACCGAGTAGTTGTAATCGACTAGGCTGTTGACAAATTGATATGATAATAGCCATAACAGATGGCCTGGGACTAGGGCAAGGGAAAATCGAAAGTGGGCAAGATTTGTTATCGACGAGCTCTTCGAGGTGGGGAGATAGAGACGATAAGACCGTATTGACAGGAAGTTGTTTATTAATAAAAGAGGAAGGAAAGGAAGGATTGGTCACAGAGATATTATTATTATCGAAGAAGAAGGAATCAATATGAGATGACGACAAATAATAAAATGGTATCGATTTATGGATTTGATAATACTCGTGTTTACATGCAGGTTGATAGGGCGTTTTTTATTCTTTATTTTAGATAGAGACTGAATACTTCCGTATTTAGAATGTGAATTATAAGTTGTTTGCTTCGTCATTAGGTTTCACTTATTACATCATTAATTCTAATTAATTATCATGGAACATGGTGGTAGTTATTTGTACAAAGATCATGGTCTTTGGAATCGGAGAAAAAAGGATATACGTTAGGGGAGGAGGAGGTAGTGAAGGAGAGGATAAGGAGGAAGAGGGGAGGAGGAGGAGGAGGAGAGGAAGAGAAGGAAAGGAGCAGGAGGAGAAGGGGAGGAGGAGAGGGTGGATGTAAGGGGAGGAGAAGGAAACAGATGAAGAGGATGAGGAAGAAGAAGAGGAGGGAAAAACTGTCCTCTGGTGCACTCTCTTGTAACGAGATACTATGCCAGATATGGGAATTGCATTTCCAACTTGATATGTCAGGTTTTTATATTTGATTTTGGCCTTTTAAAACTACAAAACATGCAACATTGTCAATAAAATAATGCCATATTCCGTGTTTGATTGTTGTCATATCATTGGAGATAATATGGTCGATCAACGTGATGATATCACCATGTCTAAATTTACAATCTGACAACAGTTCCATCTCCAGTTACCTTGTTGCAGCTTTGGTGTCTAATTGATAGTATACAAATGCATAAACAAAAGAATCGACCAAATTTAGACTTCAAGCATGGAACACATTCCGCGAGCTGGGAGGAGTCTTTTGACCTCCCATGATGGGCAGCGGGAAGCCATTTGCTGTCTTCTATCCCCTTATATCTGTTTTCTGAAATGGTTGCTTTCTGTCTTTGTCTGGGTCTGTTTTTGTTTTTGATTTGTCTTTTTTTTTCTTTTTTTTTTTTTGGTTGTGTTTTGTTTGTTTTCTTTTGGATTTTTTGGGGTTATTTTCTTAAATTTATTTTGTTTTGTTTTTTGTTTTTGTATTTGTCCTGGCACTTACCATGGTACTTGATTGAAGTTATACTTTTTTCGTTATAAATCATCTCTCTGTTATGTTATGACGGTTAGTTGTTGTTGGGTTTTTTTTAATTTGAACATATCTTGTCAACATTAATTTCTGTTTCTCTTAGTGGGATCCTATATGGTGTCTGATGAGACTTTTATGTGATCACAAATTATGTACATTGATGGTATGCTCTTGGAATTTACATCCGTTCCCAACTTGAATCAATTCCCCTTTGACTATTTAATCCAGCAAAGTGGCACTGAGGTACTTACTTTTTCTCGGGTTCTTTAATTGTAATTCTAGAATTTTTTTGACTAACCCATTTTCTTCCTTTTATTGGCGCTGATGTGACTTGTCCCGTAAAACTCTTTAAAATCAAATTCAATGCTCTGTCCGTGAGGCTCGCCAACTGTCTTTAAAGTTTTAAAAGATTTTTTGAAGAGAGTAAAACTAAATAGAACAAAACCCCCCAAAAAACCCACTAATAATAATAATTTAAAAAACAACAAAAATCAGAACAGTTCTGGAGACTCTACTGTATTTAATTTCCATCAACGATCTTCCTAACATGACATCCTCGAAGGCTAGATTGTTCGCTGATGACTGCCTTCTGTATATAACAATCGAAAAATAAATCAGATGCAATCCAATTACAGTGAGATTTATATAATCTTCAACATTAGGAAAAGATATGGCTTATGGACTTTGATCCAGCAAAGTGGTACTGAGGTACTGAGAATATCCAAAACACGTAATCAAATAGTACTGATATCCGATTACACCGTTCATGACTCAAAACTTGCGATGGCCTTCGGCGACTGCAGACGTGTTTTGGCTGGGTTCCGTGTTTTCTATTGCCGGCGTGTTATACGTCTCTACAATAATGTCCTTTTTAGATGAGTAAAGTACATTATTATTATTATTATTATTATTATTATTATTATTATTATATTATTATTATATTATTATTATTATTATTATTATATATTATTATTATTATTATTATTATTATTATTATTATTATTATTATTATTATTATTATTATTATTATTATATATTATTATTATTATTATTATTATTATTATTATTATTATTATTATTATTATTATTATTATATTATTATTATTATTATTATTATTATTATTATTATTATTATATTATTATTATTATTATCATTATTATTATTATTATTATTATTATTATTATTATTATTATTATTATTATTATTATTGATGATATAAAACTTGTCGTAATACACCAAAGGTGGACTGCATACAAAGGATAATTAAGATTTACAAAAAAATAAAAAGAAGAAGAAGAAAACATGGGATAAGTTTATATATTTTTGGTTCTTTTGTGTTTTTATTCAGATTTTTTTTTGGTGGGGGGGGGGGTTGTTTATTCTTTTATTTTTTTTGTTTGTTGTTATTTCTTTTCTATTTCTTTTTTGTCTTTAGCTTATTTGCGTTATATTTTTTGTATGTATGTAAATATTCAACACGGGCTTTACGAACCAATTTTGACCCCTCCCCCACCCCTAACCCTATGTTTTAAAATGATGATTACAGGTATTTAATATTTGTATCTTATTATCAAAACCATGATAAATGGCTGTTGTTCTGTGATTTTTACTTGAATGACCCTTTTTTGTATGCAGGTCTTACTGATGACACGACAGAAAAATTCAACGTTGATTTGTCTTTTTTTTTTCGTATTTCCCAAATAAACAGAAAAAGGTCTTAGAAATATTCAGGCAATTGTGTCCAAATAATCACTTCGTATGTTAAAAAAAAAAAAAAGACCAGCGCCCGTTAAGAGACAGCCATTAATCTTTACACAGACAACCACCACAAAATGAATTTCTAAAGAAGAAGAAAATGAGTGCATCGAGGTCTCATTTTCATAAAATCGAAATCCCCCCCCCCCCCCCCCCCCCCCCCGTCTCATTTTTTGAGTGTATTTGAATCGCATGGACTATTTGTATTACCATCTTACGCTGCTTGGAAGACGCAGGGTTGTTGGCAAACGTTTGGCCCTGACCGGTACTTCAGTTGAATGTCAATAGAGAAGGAAATACATTTAATCCACGGGGGTATTGTCATCTGTGAACTTGGCAACAGGATTAACCAGTTAACTGCCGCACTCTGGAAAGACACGTACTTTTAAAATTTAGCCAGAAAACTCGTCCTTCAGATCAGATATCGATCGATTTAAATGACCCTCATCTTGACAAAATCTCCCAAAACTGTTCGAGCTTTGAGAGTTATTACCAAGATATAGGGTAATTTAAATCGATTAATATAATGTGAAGGACGAGTTTTCTGGCCAAATTTTGAAATAGGTGTTTTTCCAGAGTTAGCAACTAACTGGTTAGAGGGATTACATCGATTACAGAGTCTGTCTACAGAACATTATTATGATGTATGCTGTATCATTATCTCAAAACAAGTCGAGGGGATGAGAGGGGGGAGGATTTGAAGGAGTGGAATAGGCTTCAACAGTCGTGACGTCACTTCCCTCGTAATGACACATAGTAACAGTGACTGGTTCTAAATTATCGGAACAATGGCGGACGCCTTTATGAAATACCTCTCCGACGACGAGCATAAACGTGTATCCAGAGGAGAAAAACATTATAAATCCGATCATGTGTTGACTTTTATACATTCTGATCACATGATATGTGAAAAAGTTCTAGCCAGCATGAAGAATAAAAAGTACCGATTTTCTTTGTTTAGAACCAAGCTGCTCGTTGCTGGACGGACGTGACATCAGACTATTGAATCCAATTTGGAAGACAAAGTAAAACAAACCATAATCTTTTGTGAGAACCAACACGTCGTTTGTACAGAAGTGATCTGTGAAAATAATAATCCAAATTTGGCTACATTGCCAAAGTTATTAAGTCAGATTACTACTTCATTAATCGTTTTATGACTAAAATGTACATAATGAAAATGCAGATGCCTATAAATAGTATGAAATTTACGCCACGCAGGTCTTTGTTATTGTTTTCTGCCATCCACGTTTATGAGTAATTCTCACTCAATTGTATTATCCACACTATAAGAGTTCATGGTTACACATAATTTTGTGTGTTGGTCCGTTATACTTCCGGATGGCAATGTTGTAAGCTTCTTAGCCAAGCACATACTATCTATAGCAGTTGTCCAAGAAAAGGAGAAAAAGTGTGAGGAAGGTAAAACGATAGGAGAAGTAAAATATAAAAAGTTCGTGGATAGCAGGCATGAGGATTCATTTCATCTGAGAGCCAACACAGTATAGGAATCAGACAGTAGTATTTATTTCCCAATGGGAGCCAGCTATATTCATGGTTTTGTCCAACCTAGTCATCGATCATGTGATTTATTGCTGTACAGCGACTGGACACTTCTCAATAAATGTAAATGCTTTATTTATGAAAGTTGTAAACATACCCTTGGGTCATGCTGTGCAATAATTGTGAAGTTGGATATTTCTCTAACTCTGAATACTTTTCACTATGTGGGTCATTTTGAGCACACTTTGCAAGGTGACCAATGAGCTCCAGCACATAGAAAGCTAATAAAGATCAATGGTTCTCAAAGTGGGCGATATTGCCCCATGGGGGCAATGAAAGCAAACTTTTAATTTGGGGGGCGATGAAGTCTTACAGTAGGGGCAATGATCAGGAACTACCTTAGGGTGGATTATACTAAGTGTCATTTTTATTTTTAAATCAAACCTCACACCATATCTGATAGGTTAGTTGATCCAGCTGTGTGGGAGGTTATAAAGACTGTTTTACACAAAGATCTTGGACCAGTAATGAAGGCTTTATCCTCAAGTAACAGCACAATTCAATGGCGAATTGATGAAATGGCAGGAAACATTGAGGTCAATTGATTCGTCTTTGAAAAGTGACTAAATTCAGCCTTCAATTCGACGAGTCGACTCTCAGCAACGATGGTGATCAATGATCGTTTTATACAAGGCAATTATGTTTGCTAAGAACTTCTCTTCGCATGCACTTTAATTACAGACACCAAGAGGGCAACAGTGTGCAAAAGTGCTCACGATATTTTGGAAGTTAGGAAATTCTGGTCACAAACTTTGTAGCGTGGGCCACAAACGGGGCAGCTGCCATGGTAGGGCGCTATCGTGGTTTTACAGCATTTTTGTCAGAGGCTTTGACATGACAAACATTTTATCAGTACCTACCTTCTGTGATTCACAGACAACATCTTGTGACTAAAAAACTTAGCCAGCCATTGCATTGATCGCTGTACATCGAGTGAACAGATAAATACACGTGCTCAATTCAAACCGCTTTGCATGGAGAATGAGGAGTGCAATTGGTTACTGCTCCACACAGAGGTTCGATTGCTTTCTAAAGGGAACTGTCTTGCTCGATTATTTGCACTATTCAATTTTTTTTGTCGAGTTTTTACAGCCAATCAATTCTCCAATCGCTGACCAGCTCAACGAAATCAAAGACAAAGTAACATACCAGTCTGATGTCTACGGAAAATTCAACGAACTGAACCTACAGGTACAGAGTAATGACATCAACATGATCCAAGCAAAAAATGCTATATCCAGCTTCATATCAAATATTCCTATTTACAGGCGCTCCCTCTGTCGAATAAACTTTACTAAATATCCAAACCTCAAATACATTGCAGAGTATATCTCTGATGACAGCATTCGGATCTTCACTTTTTACAGTGGTTGAGAGCAGCAATATATTGCAAATTTCATGCACTTTGGAAAGAGGCTAAATTGATTTTCATCGCTATCCCGACGTCATATCTGACGGAGAGGGGTTTCAGCTTTGTAACACGTATTCTTTCAAAGTACCAAAATCGTCTCAGAGGTGATACGGCTAACATCCATGACCCCAAACATTGACAAACTTATGGACGCACACCAAATTTATCACATTAAATGGGATGGCCATCAAGTTGATGCATTGGTGCATTCTATTTTAGTGCCACTGATGTTAGAGTGAGTGAGAGTGTATTTGAGAGAGAGAGAGAGAGAGAGAGAGAGAGAGAGGGAGAGAGAGAGAGAGAGAGAGAGAGATTTGCACAATAATATCGCACAAAACTATCGTTTTGTCTTTGTCTGCCTTAGTCATTTTGTGTTGATAGCGAAAAAGTGAGAATGAGGGGGGGGGGGGGGGGGTCGTGGCCTGGGTCACCTAGCTCTAGGGGGGCGATGGCCAACTAAGTTTGAGAACCACTGATATAGATCATCTCCATTGTTTTTTAATGAAAACATTTATTTCAAATATTGAACAGCAGGTTATTTACAAAACAAATCACTAGATTCGTGACAAAACTTCAAATCCGTTCGGGCAAACATAGCTTGTTATTTTCAGACGACAGAAAGAATGGAGTGGAAGCCACACTGCTTTTGTTATTGTTTAAAGATCACAACGAAGACGAGAAAGAATATATGGAGACATGAATATTAAGGGTTCATTCTGTATGTAGGTGTTCTATGTTAACTCGATAAACATAGCATTTGTGTATTGATGGTATATTATTTTAAAATTAAATGAACACTTTTTCTTCACGCTATGTCAATCGTTCAAAACACGAAGAGTTTATTGTCTGAGAGAATTTCGTGAGAAGAAATCACATCTGAATATAAAAAGCTGGAAAAAAAACACTGCCATATGTCAATGGGAGCGATCTATATTTATACTTTCGTCCAATCAAGTCATCAATCACATGATTTGTTGCTGTCCAACGATTGGATATTTCTCCAGAAATGTGAAAACGCTGCTTTGTTTATGAAAGTTGTAAACATACCCGTGTGTCAAGCTGAAAAAAATGACCAATCGTGATAAAAAAACTGTGAACACTTTTCACTATGTGGGTCACTTTGAGCACATATTCCAATGTGACCAATGACCTCGAGCACATGGAAATGGAATATAGATCATGCCCATTGCACTACATAAAAATTATAAACATTATCTGGGTGGTTCCTGACCTCCCATCGTGGGCAGGGAGGCAAAGATAGAATGAAGTTGACGTCACACTGGTCTTTGTTATTGTTTTTTTTTTGCCATCCGCGTTTATGAGTAATACCGTAGCCATAGCCTGATACTGAAATCCAAAAAGACTGGCAGTTTGACGTCATTTTTTGGTTTTTGCACCGCCTTGTGAGTTGTCGTTAGTAGAGTTTATAAACAACCAACTATGTTTGTCCGAACACGTGTGAAGGTGTTTCACTAATTCCATGTTTTGATTGGTCAAAAATCTACTGGTTAATTAGGTGATACTAAACTGAGTACACTGATAATGCGCTCTTGGAATCTACATATGTTCCCATTTCAACTAATTCTCCTTTCTCTTCCTTTTTCTTGGGTGTTTTAATTGTAAATCTAGAACTTTTTACTATCCCATTTTCTTCCTTTTTAGTGGAACCAAAGCTAGAGGTGCCTAAATGAGCCAGTAAAATGGAGATAAAAAATATAAAGTGAGTAGATGTGACTCAAATGTAAGGGAACAACACAAAACAAACAACGTTTCGGCCCTTGGCCTTCGTCAGGAGACAGTAAACAAAAACACAAGCGCTGGTATGACCTAAATGTGTCGCAAGCGCCGTAAAACCTTTTAAAAACAAACATTATAAATAATATGAGAGAGAGGATGTTTACCTACTTGACACGACCTGACATATATAGATACGCATCGTCTGATAATAAAACCTAATGGCCATTCAAAAGTTTTGCCTCTCTATAATATATCGCTGTCTCCGACCACAAGTTCAGCTATTTGTTTTCACTGGATTCTCTCAATCAGACTAGAGCAAAAACACTCACAACAGTCGCCAGGCTGAAATAGCGTGATAACACACAAAACTATGTGTAACCTAGAACGTTTATAGTCTGATAAATGCAGTTTAGTGAGAACTATTCATAAAATAGCTGACTAAAAACAATAACAAAGACCTGAGTGACGTCAACTTCATTCTATCTATAAACATTTATAAGATTACGTTGTCTTCATTTCTACGCTCACACTTCTACTATTCTATGAATATTAAAATTTTAAAAATCAAATCAACAAGCAAGCATTCATATAACGCGATATCCTCTAAACGTGCTCAAAGCGCTTTAAAAGGGGTCAATAGCCAACAGCAACACTAAACATGTAGATTGAGACATGAAGATGTATTTAAATTTTAGGTCAGAAAGTTTTGATTCAAATTTATATCGATTGACTTAAATCGCTCGTATCTTGTCACAAACTTTCAATCCGAAGTCACAGGTTCGAGAGTTGTTTTGATTTGGTTTTTTGTTTTGTTTTGTTTTATTGGGGGTTTTTTGGTATGTTTTTGTTTTTGTTTTATTTGTTTTGTTTGTTTGTTTTTTTTTGGGGGGCGGGGGTTTTTTTATTATTTTTTTTTATTTTTTTTTTTGTTGTTTTTTTTTTTTTTGTGCTTGCCAAAATAAGAGTCATTTTAAGTGATTTATATTTGAAGGTCGGGTTTTGTGATTAGTTTTTTTTTTTTGGTTAAAATTTTGAGTACCGTGCGTCTTTTATTTTTTCTAAGTATGTGACCCCCTTCTTCTCCTCCTCTTCTTCCCCCTTCTCCGTCTTTGTTTTCTTCTTCTTCTTCTTTATTTTTAATCGCAATTTTGAAAACATTTCATAAATGCAAGATTACATTCTTTAAGCCAACAAAATCAGGTTGTTTAGTGCTTACGATATATTTCTAACGACAAATGCAACGCGGCATTAAATAATATATGTATTTAGAAAACTCCAAAACAAAATGAATTCCAGCCCATTGATTCCCACGGATGGCCAGTTCTTCTCCAAATCATGACAAACACAAGAAAATAAAACGTATGCGGATCGCTATTTGCCTTTGTATCGGAAATCCCCGTTTTGTATAGAATGTAATTCGCCGTGAAAAGACATTCGTCTTTAAGAGACAGAAACAGATTTGCTGTGTAAACGGACAGAAAACAGTTTTATTTATTATTTCGTTTTGGCCAGACAAAAATGATTACAATATCAACCGATTAAAATAACCGCCAACTTGGTTAAAAGGTAACTAACTTGACACTTCGTAAAAGTGTCGTTAGATGAAAATGTCCATGGCTATTTTAAAAGATCAATATGATTTGAAGTAAGGTTTTCTGGCCAAAAAAAAAATAATAAAGTGTTTTGCAAGAGTTTGATTTTAAAAGTTAAGAAATATTCGTAAAACATGTAGATTACATAACGATAATTCTCCAATGTCTGTTTCAATCGTGATGGAAATAGATGAATGATTATTTTCATGAAAGATTACACAATATTAGATCTACGAGAATTGAAAGCATTGATGGATATCTGCCATTGTTTATTCTTCCCTGATTTCAATGGATACATTTTAATAATATCTTTTAAAATCGGATATTTAAGTTTAATGCGATCGTTAGATAGATGCTAATGATATTCCAAGTCTGGGGAAGGATGAATGCAAATTAAGAAACTGATATGGGATTGGTTTGCTGATTAGTTAGGACAAATATTTACATTCCAAAAATAAAGGGGCGGAGCTAAAGTACAACTCTTTTATTTGTATTTTGTTGATTTTTTTATGAGTACATACATTGATAACAGCACGGAGGAGGAAAGGACAATATGGTATTTCTTTATTTAAGTAGGGTGAAAGAGGGGGGGGGGGGGCGCGTCCCGATAGCTCAGTCAAACGAACACTCGCTTCACACAGACAGGAACCAAGATCGACCCAGGGTGAAGTCAAGATTTTTTAATTTCCACCCAGCAATGATTGGGTATCTGGATCTGTTAGATCTGGTGGAAAGTACATTGCAATTGACATGCGTTCTATCCGAAGGGTAGCAAGCAATTGTTATTGTCCTTTTCACGCTATAGAAAATTGGATAAACTCCGGTTCCATGGGCATGATTGCTCTGAAGGATTACTTTACATTGATAACGGTGCTGTGGAGGATTGGGCGATATAGTATTTCACTCTTTCCAAAGTATATAACAACATAAAGCAAACTAAAGAGTAGTCAGTGAACAAATGAATGAAAATGGTCGATAAAAGCTGACTCCGATTTTGGGATTTCGGGTAAGTCTATTGTAATTTATTCATTCTTGCCCCGCTCGATTCAAGTATGAATGGGTGCATAACCATACACTGTTATAGGACTGCTAGTATGTTTTTATGAGCTCTTGGAAGGTGCCTTGTCTTGTTTGAATGTAAATGTCGTGCAAAATAGACTATTAAGATGAATAGATGCAACATTGTGAATGACACTAGTAAACCATTAATATATCGCGGGCGAGAAAAAAAATGGGAAAGTTTAGAGGACTGTAGCGCGAATCTGAAATTTTAACATAATCAATCCCATTATTGAAATTTTAGTACACAACTTTTTAAACTTAAAATTCGCAAGTACTTAATTGGGACTAGATTATTTGATCAAACTAATGATGTGTGTACATCAGGTATCTTGTAAAAAGATTTTGGGAAAAGAAAATTAATTAAAAATCTCTTCGTTGTCATAGAAATGGTGGCCATCTTGGATTGTAAAAACGATTTTGGGGACTCCAGCATTTTATTAATTCTTATTTCATTTTGATTTTTAATGTTGTTATGTAAAGTTTAAGCATATTTGTAAATAGCTGGCTACTTATTTTTATAAATATTTACACTAAAAGACTTTTAAAAATGTTTTTGAACGGTGAATAAAATGTCATCACTGTTTGAAAACATTTAAAGAAAAAATATGTTTTACCACAAAACTATTCAATAATAACAAATTCAAAGTAGCCACTATTTTTAGTAACATATCAGATATTTTAGTTCCAAATTTCAAAGCTCTTGCATTCAAATTTTAAAACTGGTCAAGTCCCAAATAATATCTATGGTGATTAGATAACCATTTTAAGAAAAACGCAATATTTATCCGATTTTGATCCCAATAACATTGGCTAGGAGTTGTGAATTGCATTTTTTGACTGTTTTAAACTATTCATTCAGCATAAAATCGGATTGAAATGAAAGGAAGGAATAAATTGATCAAAAACAGTCACCTCCAAAAACTGGGAACGTTCGTCCAAACTGTCCCCATTTGCATTTAATAATGATGGTAATAATAATAATAATAATAATAATAATAATAATAATAATAATAATAATAATAATAATAATATTACTACTACTACGACTACAACTACTACTACTACTACTACTACTACTACTACTACTACTACTACTACTACTACTACTACTTACTACTACTACTACTACTACTACTACTACTACTACTACTACTTACTACTACACTACTACTACGTATACTACTACTACTACTACTACTACTATACTACTACTACTACTACTACTACTACTACTACTACTACTACTACTACTACTATACTACTACTACTACTACTACTACTACTACTACTACTACTACTACTACTACTACTACTACTACTTACTACTACTACTACTATACTACTACTACTACTATACTACTATACTACTACTACTATATACATACTACTATACTATATAATACTACTAATACAACCACCACTACCATCATCATCATCATCATCATCATCATCATCATCATCATCATCATCATCATCGTCATCATCATCCTTATACTCACCATCATGAAAATCTTCATTATCATCTTCATCATTATCAACAATATCATTAAAAACCATTACTTCCTAATATATATATATGTATTAGAACTACCCAAATTTTGTATAGAAAAATTTAAACCCGAGACTTTTTCGAAGTGATGTTAAAGACTTCTTTGAAACATCGATTTGAGTAATTTTGACAAGATAGGGGGCACTCTATTGATCAAAATATGGGATAAAAGTTATTTCTAGCCAAAATGGTTTCCTGTCAAAGCACGGTAGAATTTTTGGAATCTTACGGCATTTTTCAGACGTTTTGACTTATCAAGGAGAAGTTATTGAACTGGAATTATTGGCGTATCGAATCGGTATTCCCTGTAACAGTAGCACTGGAGTAGTCTGGAAAAACCCATATTTGAAAATTTGGCCAGAAAACGCATCCTTCAAATATCGACCGATTTAAATGACCCTCATCTTGGCAAAGCCTCTCAAACCTGACACTTCGCGAGGTACCAGGTTTAAGAGATTTTTCCAAGATGAGGGTCATTTCGAGTTCTCTAGCCAAATGTTCAAATATTGGGTTTATCAAACGTACGGCAGTACTTTATACCAAAGTCACTCCTCTTGTTCTCGTATCGAAAGATAAAAAGACCATTTCATAGTTAGGCTATATAAAAACACTGTTTTGAGAATCACAACTTTTATACGTAGTTTTATGTGCTATGTTATATTATTATTTGTTTTGCGATCAAAACTCGACATTAACTTTTTAACAAAAGGCAACTGTGCTATTTACAAAGGCACCAAGACAGGATGGATCATGCTGATAACGTCATCATACTACATTATATTTTGATATAATCGTAACTTCCTCACTTTCCTTGTCGTTCCTATCAAAATTACAAGTTAGATTTGTTTTATTTTTAATGTCATCTGGTGAGTTTTTTTAGGGACAAGAGATTTAATGTTCTTCCAATTGGATTCAATAGTCTGATGTCACGTCGCCCAGCAACGGCGGCCATCGTGGTTCTAAACAAAGAAAATCGGTACTTTTTTTGCTTCATGCTGGCTAGAACTTTTCATTTGTCTTGTGATCAGAATGTGTAAAAATTAAAACATGATCAGATTTATAATGTTTTTTTTCCCTCTGGATACGCTTTTATGCTCGTCGGAGAAATATTTCATAAGGGCGTCCGCCATTGTTCCGATAGTTTAGAGCCAATTACTAAGTTACCATGCGTCATTACGAGGGAAGTGACGTCATGACTGTTGAAGCGTATTCTCTATGTTAATCCAACTATGAAACAACGCCTCTTTGTTAATATAAATTCGAGAAAAAAATGCATCTTTGTGAATCCAAATGTGAAACTAAGTTGCTTTGTCAATCAAAATATGAAACATCGCCTCTGTCTAAATTACATTTTGAAACAAATCCTCTGTGTTAATCAAATTATTATGAAAAAACGCTTCTTTGTTAATCACAATATGACCCAACGCCTTTGTTAATATAATACAAATATGAAACAACGGCTCTTTATTATACGAAGGCGATTCCGTTAGAGCACATAGCCAAACCAGAAGAAAAAAAAGTTTTTGGAGATGAGAAAAATTGTGTTTAGAGATGAAGATTAGAAACGTAAAGGAAGTGGAGAAGTAAGAAGGGGAGAGGTGGTGAAGAAGAAGAAGAAGAATAAGAAGAAGAAGAAGAAGAAGAAGAAGAAGAAGAAGAAGAAGAAGAAGAAGAAGAAGAAGAAGAAGCAGGTGGTGGAGGAGGTAGGAGGAGGAGGAAGAGGTGGATGTAGATACCGATTTCTGTAACTGGTGAGAGCACGCAAGTGTGCTGTTATTTTATTTTATTTGTGTTCGGTCATCGAATCATCTAATACAAATGCAAGTCACAATTACACATGGACTTCTCTCTCTCTCTCTCTCTCTCTCTCTCTCTCTCTCTCTCTCTCTCTCTCTCTCTCTCTCTCTCTCTCTCTCTTTCTTTCTTTCTTTCTTTCATCGTCTCCTTCGTCCTCTTTCCACCCGTCTCTCTACCTCTCCCTCTCTTCCTCTCTCTTAATTGTTTTTCCTCCTAAGACTAATCGATAACTACATTGTTTTTCAATTCACCAAAGAGCAAAAACTGTATACAGCATGTCTCCATGAAGTGGTGACTTGTGGATGCCCAAGGGACAGCTCCGACACGTCCTTCTTAGATGGTTTGATTAACAATGTGTGACTGTGCGTGCGAGCTTGTGTGTGTGTGTGTGTGTGTGTGTGTGTGTGTGTGTGTGGTTACTTCATCACTTCCCATCCCATTCCCATTCATCTCACTTTACTACGTGACAAAAGCATTCACTGCCAAAAATTAAAGTAAGGGGAAAAGAAGAAGAAAATAAATGTGCTGTAAATTGACAAAACCTGTCTTTCTCATTTTTGGCCATAAATTTAACCCTGAATAACTATCTATCAAAAATAAATGAAACTTATTTACAAAAATAAACCAAAAAAAAAAACAACAAACAATTGGCGAGAAATTTTAAACAACAATAACTATCTGTCAAAGTAGAATGATCCTTAACGTGTCAACAACAAAAGAAACTCCGTAAAAACAATAGGGTGGGGGGTGGGGGGGGGCTCCCAATAGCTCGCTTCACACACAAGGGGACCAAGATCCATCCCGGGTGCAGTCGAGATTTTTTTCTGATCCACTTGTCCACCAAGCAGTGAATGGTTAGCTGAGTCTGTTAGATTTGGCGGAAAGTACTTTGCTAAAGACTAGCGTCCTATCAAAAGGATAGCAAGCAATTGCTATTATCCGTTTCACGCTATAGAAACCGGGATGAACTCCTGCTACAGGCCCACTGGCTCAGAAGGACTACTTTAAAAACAAGAGACGAGAAATTTTAAACCACAATAACTATCTATCAAAAATAGAATAAACCTTAACGTGCCAACAACAATAAAAAAAAAAACCTACAAAATACAATTGGCCAGAAAATGTAAAGCTTAATAACTATCTATCAGAATATAACGACCCTAAACGTGCCAACAAGAATTATCATAAATAACCTACAAAACACAATTGGCCAGAAAATTTAAAGCTCAATATCTATCTATCAAAATTTAACTACCCTTAACGTACAATTCAATTATATATATATATATATATATATATATATATATATTATATATATATATATATATATATATATATATATATATATAGTATTAAAATTAAATCTACGAAATAAAAGTGCTGACTTTAATATTAATTGAGCGGTAAATTTCTAATAACAACAATAACGATTTCATTCCCCGAAGATTGCCTAAAGTAAAAGGCATGAAACATATTTGTAGGAGTCAGTAGTAATTCAACTATTTTAATAATATATATATATATATATATATATATATATATATATATATATATATATATATATATATAAACCGTTTCTGAAGGTCTGATAACCCAAATTGCTAGTCTCACTGTTGTAATGAAAATACTCTTAAACCAACCTAAAAATGTATTCATTACAACAGCTTTTAGTTGTATTCGATTATCAGACCTGCATATGTGTGCACCTACACTGGGACTCAACGCATATCGCTTTGAGCCCATTTAATAGATAGTGCGCTACGAATTAAAAAGCCTGAGCTCGAGTATTTAAGTAAATACATAATCTGGTCAAATTGATGAAAAGCGTCTTGTCGTTGCTTGGCAACAGCAATGAGTGAAGAGCAGAATAAAAAAAGAAGTAAGAGAGGAAGTGACGTGTACAAATGATCTGTATTGAATGATTTCACTCAAGACTTAAAGGGGAAAGTACAGGATGCCAGAAACCGTAGTAGTTACCGGCCCTGATGATTGTCAAATAATCAAATTATATCACCAGCCTTTCTCGATCTGTCCTGATGGATTGTAGAGGTTGGGCTGGACGGGCAGTCAAAGTATTCGAATACTGTTGGAGTTTGTGTTGTTTTGTTTGCGAATAATCGAACGTTGGCGTCATCAAGCAGTGATTTGTCGGTGAATAAATTAATGACCTGCATTCATTCTTCCTGATAGCCGAAAGCTATTATGGGCTTAATTTGATATTGTTGTAAATGACAATATTTTACGTTAATTTGGGAGTATTTTCCCTTACAACAACGAACCCATGACAATGTGGGTTATCAGACCTGTAAACAAGAACACGTTGATTCTTCTGCATATGTTGAAATGGAAGTTGACAATTTTTTTACAAAATCTACTTTGATTCTAAACTTATTTCTATTATTTATTCTGGTTTTGTTTGAGTAATTAATGTGAGAATAACGTTTTCAGAATGAGTTTTCAAAATAAGATTGCTGTTTGTTTTTTGGGGGCTTTTTTCAAGTTATTTCCTCGCTCGTATTTCATACAAGTTAGTTGTATTGCTTCACTAATTTAGTACTACTTAAACGAGTATTGTTCGAAGTGTTCGCTGCAAAGCTTATTCGAAAACATTATTCGGTGGGTCTCCTCAAGCATGGCGTCCGATCTAGTTTGTTGGGTTAAAAGTTCGAGAATAACTTGCAACATTCAAACGTTAAACACGAGTCTATTAAATATAATTTTTATAACATTATCAAAAGAGTAAATTCTGATGAAATACAATTGAATGGTAGGCGAAGGGGAAGACATAAGCGGAGAAACCTGATCATAAAAGCGCAAAGGGAAGATTTATGTAAACTTTGGGTTTAAAATGAATAATCTGTATTTACTGATAAGACAATGATATAATGTCTATAATATAGATATGCATCAGTGGTGCTTTAAATTAGAATTACTCGTCTTTTACCATTTCAGGGTGTCAAACAAAAGCTTTAAAAAATTGGTTTTAAAACGCAATATTCACTGTGCTTAAATCTCGTTATGTAAGGTAAATTTTTAATTCAGAAAAGTGAGTGGAGCAGGCACTTATGTTGGTAACAACAAGATATGAAGTGAGTAGAAAAGTGCCAGAAGACAATAGAGAATAAAAATTTTTTTCGCGGCGGTGGTGGGGTTTGAACCTGCGACCTTATTGGTACGACAACTCCGCCTGGCAGGTGAGAGCGTGGCTCTACCGTGTGAGCTATCCACGAACACAAAAATATTCGTTTCAAACCCAAAGTCATTTCTAGATCCCTCTCTCACCCACTTCTTGAGATCGCCGATTCGTTCGCCACCATCGCGAAGTAATTTTGACCAGCAGTTAAGCTAAATAGCCAATATTCTCATCACAAACATATAACATAGAAACGATTGAGACATTGAGTATGCTCCGGTGTATGGGGTGAATTTTTAATTCAGAAAAGTGAGTGGAGCAGGCACTTATGTTGGTAACAACAAGATATGAAGTGAGTAGAAAAGTGCCAGAAGACAATAGAGAATAAAAATTTTTCTCGCGGCGGTGGTGGGGTTTGAACCTGCGACCTTATTGGTACGACAACTCCGCCTGGCAGGTGAGAGCGTGGCTCTACCGTGTGAGCTATCCACGAACACAAAAATATTCGTTTCAAACCCAAAGTCATTTCTAGATCCCTCTCTCACCCACTTCTTGAGATCGCCGATTCGTTCGCCACCATCGCGAAGTAATTTTGACCAGCAGTTAAGCTAAATAGCCAATATTCTCATCACAAACATATAACATAGAAACGATTGAGACATTGAGTATGCTCCGGTGTATGGGGTGAATTTTTAATTCAGAAAAGTGAGTGGAGCAGGCACTTATGTTGGTAACAACAAGATATGAAGTGAGTAGAAAAGTGCCAGAAGACAATAGAGAATAAAAATTTTTTTCGCGGCGGTGGTGGGGTTTGAACCTGCGACCTTATTGGTACGACAACTCCGCCTGGCAGGTGAGAGCGTGGCTCTACCGTGTGAGCTATCCACGAACACAAAAATATTCGTTTCAAACCCAAAGTCATTTCTAGATCCCTCTCTCACCCACTTCTTGAGATCGCCGATTCGTTCGCCACCATCGCGAAGTAATTTTGACCAGCAGTTAAGCTAAATAGCCAATATTCTCATCACAAACATATAACATAGAAACGATTGAGACATTGAGTATGCTCCGGTGTATGGGGTGAATTTTTAATTCAGAAAAGTGAGTGGAGCAGGCACTTATGTTGGTAACAACAAGATATGAAGTGAGTAGAAAAGTGCCAGAAGACAATAGAGAATAAAAATTTTTTTCGCGGCGGTGGTGGGGTTTGAACCTGCGACCTTATTGGTACGACAACTCCGCCTGGCAGGTGAGAGCGTTGTCGTACCAATAAGGTCGCAGGTTCAAACCCCACCACCGCCGCGAAAAAAATTTTTATTCTCTATTGTCTTCTGGCACTTTTCTACTCACTTCATATCTTGTTGTTACCAACATAAGTGCCTGCTCCACTCACTTTTCTGAATTAAAAATTCACCCCATACACCGGAGCATACTCAATGTCTCAATCGTTTCTATGTTATATGTTTGTGATGAGAATATTGGCTATTTAGCTTAACTGCTGGTCAAAATTACTTCGCGATGGTGGCGAACGAATCGGCGATCTCAAGAAGTGGGTGAGAGAGGGATCTAGAAATGACTTTGGGTTTGAAACGAATATTTTTGTGTTCGTGGATAGCTCACACGGTAGAGCCACGCTCTCACCTGCCAGGCGGAGTTGTCGTACCAATAAGGTCGCAGGTTCAAACCCCACCACCGCCGCGAAAAAAATTTTTATTCTCTATTGTCTTCTGGCACTTTTCTACTCACTTCATATCTTGTTGTTACCAACATAAGTGCCTGCTCCACTCACTTTTCTGAATTAAAAATTCACCCCATACACCGGAGCATACTCAATGTCTCAATCGTTTCTATGTTATATGTTTGTGATGAGAATATTGGCTATTTAGCTTAACTGCTGGTCAAAATTACTTCGCGATGGTGGCGAACGAATCGGCGATCTCAAGAAGTGGGTGAGAGAGGGATCTAGAAATGACTTTGGGTTTGAAACGAATATTTTTGTGTTCGTGGATAGCTCACACGGTAGAGCCACGCTCTCACCTGCCAGGCGGAGTTGTCGTACCAATAAGGTCGCAGGTTCAAACCCCACCACCGCCGCGAAAAAAATTTTTATTCTCTATTGTCTTCTGGCACTTTTCTACTCACTTCATATCTTGTTGTTACCAACATAAGTGCCTGCTCCACTCACTTTTCTGAATTAAAAATTCACCCCATACACCGGAGCATACTCAATGTCTCAATCGTTTCTATGTTATATGTTTGTGATGAGAATATTGGCTATTTAGCTTAACTGCTGGTCAAAATTACTTCGCGATGGTGGCGAACGAATCGGCGATCTCAAGAAGTGGGTGAGAGAGGGATCTAGAAATGACTTTGGGTTTGAAACGAATATTTTTGTGTTCGTGGATAGCTCACACGGTAGAGCCACGCTCTCACCTGCCAGGCGGAGTTGTCGTACCAATAAGGTCGCAGGTTCAAACCCCACCACCGCCGCGAAAAAAATTTTTATTCTCTATTGTCTTCTGGCACTTTTCTACTCACTTCATATCTTGTTGTTATGTAAGGTACATTCTCAATTTCTATTTTGACTTAAAGCTCTAAATGACCGGTTACACATTTTACACATTTTACAAAATATAATTCCCTTTATTCATCCCAAAGGGTAAATTTGTCTCTAGGATCTATTCCAAGGAAGATTGGAGTAACCCAGACGTCAGCCGGAGTGCAGCGCCACAAATTGAGCTCGGGCGAGGTGACTTGCTCAAAGCCACACAGCGTAGTGATCGAACACGGTACTTTTCGGGTACGAAGCAAAGACCGTACCGTTGGGGCAGTATGGGGACGTAAGTAAGAGTTTTTTTTTAAGGACTCAATTTTACGCTGTTCTTCCTCGACTGGATACATATTTTTTACATCTTTATCTTAAACCAGTGCCTGTTCCCTAATTTGTCACATTAATGTTCCTTATTTATAACTTCTTTTTGAACGCAAATTTGAGTAATAATGAGCGTAATGAGAGAAACAATTTGTAAAGTCACAGAATAATTGTTAAAGTATGACACTCGATTTAAGATCGGAAGATCCAGGGTTCAAGCCTCGCTCGGCGCATAGTCGAGTCCTTGAAAAAATGAGTACCTAGCCGTCAACAGCGTTGTCTATGTCGGAAAAAAAAGATTGTATTATCGCCTAACAGGCGTCATGTCTCGTTCTATGTGTTACGTGTTGTTGTTGGTCGGGAACCCTTTGTAAAGTGTTTTGATCACGTTTAGTGGATATTGTCCTATATAAAAGCTCACTTTTAAATGCGATCTCATTATAAAAAGGCGGTAGCTTAATTTTATGGGTCGTTCCGCGAAAACGGAAACTAAAATAGATATAAATGCTTAACAGAACAAATCATTAATTATTGTCCTATCATTTTATACAACATTTGTTCCACTGTGTTAACATAGACAAGCTATTTCAATTTATCATCCTCTACACTTTCTGGTCAAACACCCTGTATAAATGGTGTCCTCAGTATGCCACAATTTCTACGTCATTGTTTAAATGTGATCGACCACGTCAATATTATGATATTACATAGGAATTAACGAGATGGATAAAGTCGAGTCTAAAGTCAGCATTAGACTTCTATAAATGAGCTTTTATATAGAGCACCATCCACTAAACGTGCTCAAGGCGCTTTACAAGGGGTCCCTGGCCAACAGCGAAATTTAACATGTAGGAAGACACATGACGACTCTTAGACGATATTACAATTTTTTTCGGACAGAGACAACGCTGTGAACGGCCAGGTACTCATTTTACACCTGACTACAGGGAGAGAATGTGAGTAAACAGTCGTAACCAAGGACTCAACTGTGCGCCGAGTGCTAGTGAAGCTCGAACCCCATACCTTCCGATCCGGAAGCAAGTGTCATACCACAAGACGACATGGACACGTTCTAGGGAAATCTGTTGTTCACTGATTATGTCCCTTCTTTGTGTCCAACACAGTGAATACTCTTTCTAGGTAGAGAAGTTAGACTTGGTCAACAACATTTCTCATATCGTGGTGGTTTCTAAGAGTGAACAAACAAAAATCACAAATTAATCAAACCAACTCATGCGAACATGCTGCAAAGCTGAGATGACAGTCCATGAACCCACTTTGCTCAATCCGGTTATCTCGACGAGTACATGTAGGTCTGACATCACAACCCACTTATGTACCTAGTTTATTTTCCAATATGGCGTCGTTTCCATAGCTACGGGCAACTTTTTCCGAAAAAAAGTTGTATGCAATCGTCCTTCCCAAACATAGACACTATGACTGTGCACATATGTTTGGGATATTTCATCAAATAAACAAAATGACCCTTTAGTGTCCGTCCGTCCCCCTCCCCTTTAATATTGTTGTAATGAACAATATTTTACGTCATTTTTTAAGATTTTCATTACAAAGATGAGCCAATAAGGAACTGTTTGGTTGTCAGACCTGCAAATACGTGTCACGTCGTGTATTCTGTATTTCGTAATTGGCTCTATCTGCATGTTCAAATTGTATGTACTTGGAGTTTGGCTAAACAGAATGCATTTATTCATTAGTCATTCAATATTTGTACAGGAAGTGCAGGATAAATGTCAATGAATATATACCGATTTCAGGTCTATTTACGTAAACAGTCATTAATTTCCACTCGTCCAATTTAAATTACGATTAGTTTCAGGATTATTAAACCGCTTGAAAGTCCAGGGCTCGAGACCCGCTCCGGGCGGTTTTTTGTTGAGCTTTGGAAAAAAAAAAGCTCTTTACACAAATTCTGTCACCGTACTCATGTGTAAAATGAGGACCTGTCCGTTAACAGCGTTGTATCTTTGGGGAAATATTATCGTCTTACAGTCATAAAGTTTCATTCTGCATGTATAATCTGATGCTGCAGCTGTTGGCTAGGGACCCCTTGTAAAGCGTTTGGGCACGTTTAGTGGATATTGCGCTTTATGAAAGCCCAAGTTTCTTGGCTTGTTTTTTTTTTAATTCTTATTTTTTGGTTTGTTGGGTTTTTTTTTTTTTTGGTTTTTTTTTTTTTTTTTGGTCTTTGTTTATTTATTTTTTTCTTGTTTTTTTTTTTTTGTTGCTTTGTTTAATTTTAAAAATCTGACAAAGCGCTTTTATATGTGACGTATTTATCTCTGGCATTGATCACGTGATCTGTTGATGTTTACCAATCGTATTTCTCACTATTAAGGAAATCTGACTAATATGCTGGTATGTCACTCGCTTTCGGATCAGAAGTTCCTGGGTTCAAGCCTCGCTCGGCGCATACCGGGTCCTTTACTCAGGTGTAAAATGAGTATTTGGCTGCTAACAGAGTTGTCTCTGTCGGAAAAAAAATGTATTATTGCCTAATAGGCGCCATGTCTCGTTCTACATTTTAAGTGTTGCTGTTGGCTAGGGACACCTTGTAAAGCGCTTTGAGCACGTTTAGTGGATATTGCGCAATATAAAAGCTCAAGTCTATAAAATCCCAAGTGCTGTATCAACTGAGCTCTCGGGAATCCCTTGTAAGATTAAGAGTTGAACGAAATACCTTATTTGAGGAAAGTAAATTTTATTTGTGAAACGTCGAAAGGCTTAAACATTTTTGATTCTGATTAATATAAATTTGAACTCAATTTTCTGCGTCAATTTAATTCCGCACGGAGAGTGCCTTCGAGGGTAAATGGAGTACAGGGAGCCCAAGGAGGAGGTGCTATCAAGACACAGCAGACTAGACGGGGGAGACTAACCACGGAGTTGGGACACAAGGCATAGCTTGTTTGTTTTGGTTTTGGTTATTTTGTTGTTTTGTTTTGTTTTGTTTGTTCTTTTGTTTGTTTGTGTTTTTTGTTTGTTTGTTTGTTTGTTTTTTGTTTGTTTGTTTTTTTTTGGGGGGGGTTGTTTTCGTTTCTTTTTTTTGTTTTGTTTTTGTTTTTATTTTTGTTTTTGTTTATTGGGAATTTCTTCTGATTATTTGGGGAGTCCAGCCAAGATCCTCATCTTGGCAACAACAAAAAACTCTCAAACATGTTATATCTTTGAAGACCTCGCGAATCCCAGGTTTGAGAGCTTTTGCCAAGATGAGGGTCATTCAAATCGATCGATACTAGAAGGACAAGGTTGTTTGTTTTGTTTGTTTGGTTTGGTTTTTTTGGGGGGGGGGGGTTTTGGGTTTTTATTTTGGGAGGGGGGGGGTTGGATTTTATTTTGGTCAATTTTTATAATACGTGTCTTTCTAGAATACGCAAATTAACTGGTTATTTGGGGGGGGGGGGGGGCGCTTGGCTCAGCGGTACGGTCTTTGCTTCGTACCCGAAAGATACCGAGTTCGATCACCCGCCACTGCGTGGTGTTGCCTTGAGCAAGTCATCTCGCCCTAGCTCAATTTAGGGCTCTGCACTGCGGGCTGGCGCCTTGGTTATTCCAGTATTCCCTTGGAATAGACCCTCAGACAAATTTCCCCTACGGGATGAATACAGGTACTTTTATTTATCTTATTTAAAGAAGACGTTCATTCCAAAATGTTACCAGATTGACGTGATAAATTACATAGGGATGAATCAAATCGAATGCCAGATGGATTAGAGCACTTAAACCCGTTTTTCTTTTTTACAAACTCGATAAATTATTGTGATTTATCAGGAAGTTGTCATCGTGGTTAACGGGTTAATTTATAATCGATGTCAGATGGCAGCTGGTCAAGATTAAGATGTTATTTGCATACCGTCGGAGCCAACCGGTGCTAAAAAAATTAACAATCTCTGTTGACAGTTATTTATAGAATGGATTGGGAGGCGTTTGGAGTATTTATTGACCTTTGACTTTTACATACCAAATACCAAATTTTAATGTCTGGTCTTAATAATGATCACAGATGTCCCGAGCAAGATTGGACGATTTTACTCCACGTGTACATATATGCAGGTCTGACATCTGAACGCTATTATAGGCCTAGATAGTTTAATATAGTTGTAATGACACTATTTTTCGTCATTTTAAAAAAGATTTCCCACGATTGAATGACGACAAAACGAAGGTGGTGTAGCTATGTATGGAACAGAAGATTTTGGAGCGAGACGAAATTCAAAGTGAGAGAAATTGTCTATAGATGTTGTTGACAAGGTAAAAAATATTGGAGCATTCTTAGATTCGGAACTGTCGATGGACCACCAAAGTAAAACAATGATCCAGTCATTGACATGTTAGTTGATGAAACTGGATCTGTTCGATAGTTGCTTTCTGAAGATGTTACCAAGAAACAAGTCTTTTCTCTTTTATTTTAAAAGCTGGGTTACTGTAATGCTCTGACGTTTGGTTTCTCGGAAAATAAGCTCGGGCGGCTGCAGACGGTCCAAAATAATGCTTCCAGATTGGTCTTTCGAAAGCGGACGTTTGACTCTGCCACACCTCTCCTTCGAAGATTACACTGGCTGCCTGTTGAGAAAAGGGTCACACTCAAAGCATGTGTCCTAGTTTTACGTTGTCTGAAAAACACCTACCTCACAAAACTCCGAAAGAAATATTCCACAACCCGATCTTTGCGTTCCCCCAATGACACCACCCGTTTGCTATCCCACGAATTTGTGGAGGAACAAGGTCCTTTCCTCCATTTGGTCCGTCTGAATAGAACACAATTCCATAGAGAATCCGAGAGTCCAAATCGTTGTGTGTCCTTGAAAACATTTCCTTGTTGATATGTGTTTTCTTTGATATTGTTTTGTGTTGACTTGAAGCGCCAAGAGCTTCTTGGTTGAGTATTCCGTGAGCCCTATAAGAGTCTATTATTATTTTTATCATCTTTATCATTATCACTATTATTATTATTATTATTGTATTATTATTATTATTATTATTATTATTATTATTATTATTATTATATTATTATTATTATTATTATTATTATTATTATTATTATTATTATTATATTTGCACGCTGTTGATGCCAAACATTAAACAATTAACAATCTGCATTGAAAGTTATTTATAGAATGGGTTGGAGGCGTTTTGGAGTATTTATTGACCTTTGACTCCTACGTACAAAATGTCTGTCTTAATAATGATCATAGATTTCCCGAGCAAGATTGTACGATGTTACTCCATTCAGACTTGATATTAACCCTTTTTACCTCGTGAGGAATACCACGAGAGCAATCTAACTTTGACCGTCCTAGTAAGATTCATCGCTGCTTTCTAGATTTGACTTGAGGTTTTTTAAGATGGCTATGTTGTCTTGTGGTATAACGCTCGCTTTCGGATCGGAAGATGCTATGTTCGAGCCTCGCTCGGTGCATAGTTGAGTCCTTGGAAAAGGCTCTTTTCATATGCTCTCACCGTACTCCGGTGTAAAATGAGTACCTGCCCGTTATCAGCGCTGTCTCTGTCAGAAAAAGATTGTGGATATTGTGAGTATTTTACCTAAAGGTATAGCATCAAACTTGTCAGATGCCATTATTCAATTCCTTCATCACTGTGTTAAAATATTGTGATAAATGCTCACAAACTGTGGGGGGCTGATCGGTACGGCTACTTAACACGCGCTAAAGGTAGCTTTGCTCATGCTCCATCTTGTATCGATACAACTTTGCTATGCAATCTCAAAGATTGCTTTATAGTGCCTTGTATACGAATGACATCCGGCTGGTGATAATTGTAATCGTCATTATAATGACACTCCAGACTAACATTCCACTAACCCATTGACCTTTGACCCTAAGGGGAGATCAAAGGCACTTAATCGATATACAAAATATCAAATCGATATACCTTGAGTGCGTTTCGATATTATGTTACTTCACACTTTGGCTAAAACGTGAAAAAAATCCTAGTTTTGTGTGTTTGATGTAAAAGAGTAAGATATATCAATATGATATAATATTATCATCCTTATGCAACATATGGGATCCATTGCGTCAAACAGCTATCGTGCCAAAGCAAAGCAGGACTTGCCTAGTGAATTTTAAAGAAAACAATAAAAGAAAAATTTTAACCTCAATATTAGTTACCCTAAGAAAATTGACTGAATCTCTCCTTGATGATAACAAAAAGCTTCCACGAATGTATAACACGATTCTTGCGCTCTTTTGGAATTCCACGAGCTTGTGAGTGCGCGTTGGGGACACAGTACGAATTCCCAAACGCAAGAGTATAAGACATCTTTTATTCTTCTACCCCTCAATCGATTCATATTTCGTCATCGTTAAATAAAAACATGTTAAAAACCACTTAAGTAATCCTTTTTTGTTAATAACCCGAATTTAAGTGAAATTTACTCTTGATAATCTGATGTCCCAAATTATATTTTCTGTTCATGATATCATTACGCGTTACTATTTAGGGAGAGGGTGGAATAATCAGTTTTAACATCTAGATCATTGCGACATAACTCCGGTCTGTGACGGTGAGTCTCATAATATATATATAATATATATATATATATATATATATATATATATATATATATATATATATATATATATATATATATATAATCTAAATGTCAAGTCGATTGTGGGTCGTCCTTGTCTCGTTCTAGATTGAGGTCAAGATCAATTGCATTGGTGATTACGTGCATCAACTTCTTTGTACATGAATCAACAAATCGTGCGGTTTAACATATCTATGAGGTAAAGATAAGTGTGGATTTTGTCAAATCAATTTGGCCATAATTGAAGTAATTTTTCATTACTCTATCTTCCATTCTTCAGCTGATTTGTATTGTTTGAATCTTATTCTAAAATTGGCTTGATTGACAATATTGATGTGTCGACAGTCACGTAGGCGGTATCCTTCCACGGCAAGGTGTATTCCTTCACTAGACTTTTGCCCTTTACTCGCGGCTACGTGGTCTTCTTGGTGTGACATTCGCTTTCGGATTGGAAAGGTGCTGGGTTCGAGCCTGGCTCGACACATAGAAGAGTCCTTGGAAAAGGCTCTCTACTCGCATTCTCTCACCGCATTCAGTTGTAAATTGATTATCTGGCCGTTAACAAAGGCTAGAGGTGCCTAAATGAGCCAGTTAACCGCTTTGTCTCTGTCTGGAAAAAAAATTGCGGCATCGCCCAAGAGGCGTCTTGTCTCGTTCTACATGTTAAGTGTTGCAGTTTGTCAGGGGTCAGGCGCTTTGAGAACTTTAAGTGGATATTGCGCTATATAAAAGCTAAATGGTTTTTGTTTTTGTTGGAGTGTTTTACCACGATTAGCAACTTATATGTGCCAATTTTCTTCTACGTATTAAAGTGTAAGAATACAGATCAAAAGTGTGTTGTCAAAAACCGATTCCAATCTCATTGGAAGTGTAGAACCGGAGGACTGGATACATATCTTATGAAATTGATCTTCTGGTTTTAGAGAGATGGCGTCTTATTTTCTAATCCTATATTATGCTGTTCGTTGATTAAAAAAAAGTATTGTGAGAGAATGTGAGTAAAGTGCCTTTTCCAAGGACTCAACTATGCGCCAAGCGAGGCTCGAACCCAGGACCTTCCGATCCGAAAGTGAGTGTCACACCACAAGGCCACATAGCCGCAAAGATCACCCATCCTCGCATTTTTATCTCCCGTATTCTTAAGAATCCGTCTATATATCCTGCTACTAAAAAAGATATACTGCTCTATGCTTCAATATGTAACCTATTCATTACTACTACTCTGAAGGACTGGTTACATACATATTTCCAAGGAGTTTGGAATCGGAAGAGCTGAAAGTGTGACGTCACGATGTCTCTGCCATTTTTGTAACGTGGTTCAGAATATGTATTTCCTCTTCATCATTAGATTTCCAACAAACAAATGCTATTGTTGAATTACATTCACACATAAATACACACACACGCGCACACACGCACACACTCGCAAACACACACACACACAAACACACACACACACACAAACTGACTCTACAAACACATCCTATATTTTAATAATTGATAACACTCCAGATGGAAAAACCCATATTTAAACATTTGGCCAGAAAACTAGTCCTTCAAATATCGATCGATTAAACGACCCTCATGTTGGCAAAAAAAAAAAAACTCGCGAAGTCTTTAATAAGGTCTCAGGTTTGAGAGTTTGTTGGGGTTCTTTTTGGCCAATATGAGGGTAATTTAAATCGATCGATATAATTTGAAGGGAGTTTTCTATCCAAAATTTTTTGATTCAAAGTGGTATTATGTTGGGATGAACAAGTCTGATAAGAAGGCAATTATGAGACCCAATAGACACAACACCGACCGCCTGGCTGAGAGAGTTAGAGAGGCAGGTCAGCGAGCGAACGCACTCGCACTGAGCTATCCGGCTAACATTGATGTGCTTAGCTAAAACACACCACTTCTGCCCAACAGTTCAATAGTACCAACGCTCAAAGCTATCTGTTTGCTTAAATTGTGTGTATGGACATATTGAGAGAATCTAATGACAACTAATTAATCAATTGGCGGATTAAGACCAATAACAAAGGGCTGAGTGACGTCATCGGCATTTAGTCTATAAGTGCCCCGATCCATACTTTTTCTGAATTGGTGTCAAGCGGTGATGAGTATATTGACCTCAGTGTAAATGTAAATTTATCCTTTTATCCACTACAGTTTTGTTTAACCAGTTAATAACATGTATTTAAAAATGTGGCCAGAAAACCCGTCCACCAAATACCGACCGATTTACGCGACCCTCATCTTGGCAAAAACTCTCAAACCTGGGACTTCGCGAAGTCCCATGTGCGAAGTCGCATATTGGAGAGTTTTTGCCAAGATAAGTTTCATTTTAATCGATTGACATTTAAAGGACGAATTTTCTGGCCAAATTTTTAGATACGATTTTTTCCAGAGTACAGCAGTTAAACAGTTAATATACCCGACCATGATCGATAGACAGTATTCGTATCTTAAGGCAAGCAGGAGATGACAGACTAGATACGCCCTGTATTGATCTAATATGAAACTTGACTTTATATTCTTCTCGAGACCTTTTTCATATATCAAATTCTTTGTGATTCTATTATCAGGGTCATGCGTTAATCACTGATACGTCCCTTAGTTTGTTTGTTTTTCCATTACTTTGAGCACCATATGGTAAATAAATAATGATATAAATTCCCTTTATTCATCCCCTAAAGGGAAATTTGTCTTCAGGGTCTAGTCCAAGGGAAGCCTGGAATAACTCAGGCGTCAGCCACAGTTCAGCGCCGCAAAGTGAGCTAGGACGAGGTGACTTGCTCAAGGCCACACAACGAAGCGCATAGTTCAGTCCTAGGAAAAGGCTCTATACTCGCATTCTCACTGTACTCAGGTGTAAAAAGAGTAACTGGCCGTTAACAACATTCTCTCTGTCAGAGAAAAAAAATGTGATATCGCCTTACAGGCGTCATGTCTCATTCTATAATATGTTACATGTTGCTAGACGTCAGAGATATTGCGCTATATAAAAGCCCACGTTTAAAAGCTCACGAGTCATCTTTTGATTGTTACTGATATGGGACTGATATTGATGCATGGGGCAAATGCATTCACTTAATACCGCAGCAAATGGAAGACGAGAAAATGCCTTTTGTCGTAACATGACAATGCAATTTATAAGAGCATTAGGTTAGAGCGTTGTCACTATTAGTGTTGTTATCTTTCCATAACTGATATTATTCGTTTTAACAAAATAACCACCTTTTCTGTCAGCCAGATCGATTTTACTAATACACAAAACTATGTGTAACCTTTAACGTTTCATTTTGTAAGAGGGACTTCAGTGAGTACCAATAACCTTACTGACAGTCTAGAAAGAATAAAAAAAGAACTGAGTGACGTTAATTTCATTCGTTCAATATTACCATAAGGATGAAATGGGAAGCAGAAGTCGTGACGTCATACATTGGAAGTGTGTAACCAATCCTCAGGAGGACAAACAATGAATAGGTTATATTTTGGATCAAAAGGCGGCATAACTATTATAGTAGCAGGCTATACAGGCAGGTTCTTATGATCACCGGGCGTAAAAGAGTTAGAATGGATTATCTTTATTGACGACCAATTAGAAAGTATGATGGTATGACTCTGAAAGCAGAAGATCTGTCTCAAAATGTATATATCCATTCCTCCGGAAGACTGGTTATATACTTCCAAGGAGATTGGAACCAGTTTTTCGACGGTACACTATTGCTCTCTATTTCTATAACTAGCTATCCCTTGCCAGACTTGTGACGTCAGAAGTCAAAAAGAACGATACCTCGTTTCGTATCAAAGTCAAGATTGTATCGATATTTATGGCAACAAAAGTAAAACTTTTAAGTTAATCATTTTTCGAAAGCGTTGTCAATAAATGTAATTTCTTGTATTGCAAAAAAAAAATCGAAATCTGTATTTCTCAAATTATATTTCAATATTCACTTTTAAAAGGCCTAATTCGTAATAACGGTGTGAATCGTTGGCCCTCATTTTATATCGGCATTCTGTAAGACACCTTACAATATCAACTAAAGAGCTGTAGAGTTGGGATTTTTTTGTTGGCATTTTTTTATACACACAAAGAAAGATACAGTAAAAGCTGGGAAGAGGGTGGGGGTCACTTAGAAAATCTTGAGCTTTTATATAGTGCAATATCCACTAAACGTGCTCAAAGCGCATTACAAAGGGTCCCTAGCCAACAGCAACACGTAACATAAAGAACGAGGCATAAGGCCTATGAGGCGATATACATCTTTTCCGACAAAGACAACGCTGTTAACGGCCAGGTACTCATTTTACACCTGAGTACGGTAAGAGAATGTGTGTAAAGAGCCTTTTCCAAGGACTCAACTATGGGCCGAGAGAGGCTCGACCCCAGGACCTTCCGATTTGAAAGTGAGTGTCTTATCACAAGACCACATGGTCGCACTTAAACATAACAGCATATTTCTATTGTGCCAAAGCATTCACTTAAAAATGCCCTGCAAAGTTTTACAATTAACTCAAATGCACAACCACACACTCATACACACATACATACAAAAACACACACACAAGCACACACACACACACACACATATATATATATATATATATATATATATATATATATATATATATATATATATATATATTAGTAAAACACATAGGCGAATATTGTACTCTATTCTGTAGTGAACATGGAGCCAGTGACGGCCATGTAGAGTAGAAGTAATGTGCTCTCTCGAGTTTTTAACAGTAACAAGTCTGGCTGCCTTATAATATTGTATCTTCTGCAGTCTATTGATAAAATACTTGGGGCAACCAGATAAAAGAGCGATGCAATAAACTATTCTAGTAAGTAGAAGATAAGATAATAATAATTTCGTTGTGGCGGTTCTCTTTAACTAAACATTATAATTTTGAATGATTTTTAAATTAACCTTCTTTATTTGTTGTTTTTGGCAAAATTATGATTAAACCCTAAACCACTAGCTATGTCTAGATGTTTTATAAAATGCATACAAAACATATTATATATTTTATATATTGTTATAACGACCAAATGTCACTTACTTTAAAAGATCGAGACGGGGTGGGGTGGGAGAGACAGACAGAGAAGAGAGAGAGAGAGAGAGAGAGAGAGAGAGAGAGAGAGAGAGAGAGAGAGAGAGAGGGGGGGTAGAGCAGGAGAGAGGGGTTTCTAAACAATGAAGAAATCAATGGAGAGTCCATCAAGTAAATTTGTTCTATCCAAATGTAATTAAGTACAATTATTGATCTTTCAATTCTTCTTTGGCTGAAATTGTTTATTTAAAATTACTAATTAAAAGATTAAGGAGGTTTACACACAGACTACAACACACAGCATACACACAATGCACACACAACACATAGAACACACACACACACAACGCACGCATACAACACACACACACACATACACATATATAACTCTCTCTCTCTCTCTCTCTCTCTCTCTCTCTCTCTCTCTCTCTCACTCTCCCTGCTGTCTCTCTGAATTATTACTTCTATTCTTTTCAAATATTTATTTTTATAGAAGGAACGAAGCTGATGTCACTGATCTCTTTGTTATTGTTTTTGACAGCCTTTTGGATGATTCGTTCTCATAAAATTCTATCAGTCAGACAATAAACTTTAAATGTTACACACAATTGTGTGTGTTGGTACATGGATGTGTTGAGTATTTTACCTAAAAGCATAGCATAAATATATACTATAAGATTGGACATGCACCACGGCATTTGGTTCATTTTCTGGATAGATGTCAACCTTTTTAATAAAAAATCATTTTAGTATTATGAAAGTTCATGTTATTGCCTATATAACGATATGCAAGACTTTATGATTCACTCTTTGCGAATTAGGAAATAGCAAAAATAAAAAGATGACTCAAAGACTAGAACTCAAAATTGTGAAAAATTGTATGATACAAATCGGAATAATCTAATATATTTTTATAGCGCCAACCCCGCATTACCGCAGCTCTTGGCATACATTATTGACAGGAGGGAGAATCATACATCCTACATATAACAATTACACTGAACATTGCTAAGACATTATGGTCTATTTATATACACACAGTTCCATTCATAACATTATTAAGACGAAGAAGAATTCATCAGCTATGTTTTAAGGCACTTTTTGAAAGTCATTTCAGACGAAAATACTCTATTTCTAATATCTAATGGCAGTGAATTCCACACATTTGGAGCGGCATGAGAAAATACCCTATCAGAAAATGTTTTCGAGCCCTTTTTAGGTAAACGATGAAGGAGTTGATTTCTAGATCTTAGAGACCGAGGAGGATCACAACGACCCAAAAGATCTGATAGATAAGATGGTGTCATTTGGTTAAAAAGAAAAGAAATAAAAGAAAAAAAAATTCCCTTTATTCATCACCATGGGGAAATTTTTCTTTAGGGTCTATTCCAAGGGAAGACTGGAATAACCCAGGCGTCAGCAGCAGAGCAGCGCCGCAAAGTGAGCTAGGGCGAGGTGATCAAACTCGGTACCTTCGGGTACGAAGCAATGACCGTACAGCTACGCTGCCCCATATTTAAAACACATAACTGCAATTTTGAATATTCTCTGCTCGACAGGCAACCAGTGTAGTGTCCAAAACAGCAGTGTAACGTGATCATGTTTCCTCTTTTTCATAATTGTTTTGGCAGCATGATTCTGACTGCGCTGGAACCGGTTTAGCAGATAGTTGGGAATGTTATACATTACAGCATTTCAATAATCAATCCTAGAAAATATAAAGGATGAAATAAGTGAATCATCCGAAAGATTGTTTAGACGTTTGGATTTTACCAAAAAAAAGCACCAAGTTTGTACATCACTTTATGTATCCATGAAAATATAAATACTCAAGTTTCGAAGCTGCAATGTCAGAATTCAATTGATCACTGCTGAATCTCTGAATCTCTTTTAGAAGTCCAGAGGAATCAAGCTGTCGGCATGAGGATGACTGGTCTGACATCGTCAAATCAGTGAGCGTCTTGAATCGTAGCCATCGTTATTTTTCTAACTTACTTGGAAACACAGGGGCATTGGGGGGCAACGTGGCTCAGCTGTACGATCGTTGCTTCGTACCCGAAAGGTACCGAGTTCGATCACCCGCCTCTGGGTTGTGAGGCCTTGAGCAAGTTACCTCGCCCTAGCTCAATTTGCGACGCTGCACTGCGGCCGACGCTTGGGTTATTCCAGTCTTCCCTTGGAAGAGACTCTAGAGATATATTTCCTATATGGGATGAATAAAGGGAATTTAATTATCTTATTTTTTTATTTATAAGTTTCTCAATAACAAAACTGAACACAATGCAAATTAGAGACACATCACATTTTAAGCTAAGATCCCATTATTCCCCAGTATAAAACGGTATTATTTTATGTACAAAGGGAAATAATTTAACGGTGACAAATTTGAATATAATAGGAGTTACCTCCCCAGGCGACATACAAGAGAATACCGTGCACCTACAAAACAATTTATATTTCATTTTGGTCAGAAAACTTTTACTTCATATATCGATCTATTAAAATACCCCCTCCCCCCCCCCTCCCCCCCCCCCCCCCACAAAAAAAAATGTTTAATAAAGTCAACCATAAAACGTCTTTGAAATATCATGTTTGAGAATTTTCTTTCTTTTAAAAAAAAAAATATAGGGGGTCATTTTAATCGATAGTTTTTTGAAGTAATGAGTTTGGGTTTTATTTTGTCTGGCCAAATTGTAAAAAAAAAAAAACAAACAAACAAAAAAAAACGTGTTTTGGCATTTTCCAGCAGCATAATGCATGTCACAATCGAGTACGTATGAAAAGAAATCGATTTCGTGTGTGGGTTCGATCGAGAGTCAATGGGTTGGGACTGAAGACGACGGAGACAATGGCACTTGACGGGTTCATTAAGGGCCGTCCAGTACTGAGCGATTGTGTTGTAGGCGTCTAGAACAATCCTGAAGAACAATTATTTTTTTAAAATGTTATTATAATGTTTTTATTTTTTTTTTTTTTTTTGTTTAAATGTTTGTTTGTTCTGGTTTTTTGGGGTTTTTTTTGGTCGTTCATTGACAATCCACCGTTATATTAATCGTTGTCATTTTTATTGATTTGAGATTTAAGTGCGGCTATGGACTCTAGTTTTATGACACTCGCTATCGTATCGGAATGTTTTGGTTTCGAGTCTAGACCGGCTCATAGTTGAGTCCTCGGAAAAAGCTCTTTACTCACATTTTCTCACCGTACTCTGGTGTAAAATGAGTACCTAGTCGTTAAAAATGTAATATCGCCTCATTCTACATGTTACGTGTTGCTTTGTAAAGAGCTTTGAGCACATTTAGTGGACATTGCGCTATATAAAAAAGCTCAAGTTTATCAATTATTGTTACTTCTTTAAACGATAAAAAACAATAGTTCTATATAAACTTTTATAAAGCGTGTTGATGATATGTGTTTCGATAAAATACGCGCTCGTGCTATCCACCAGATGATCATGCAAATGCATAGTACAATGTTTAACCCGAAACGCTATGAAAACGAAATTGACGTCATTGAACTTTTTGCTATTGTTTTTTTAGATGGCCATTTCATTGAATAGCTCTCGTTAAATTCTATCAATAAGACTAGAAGCGTTTAAGATTACAGGTTTTTTGTGTTGGTACGTGAACTCACACTGGCAGGGGTTGTGAGCATTTTAGCTAAACGCATAGCTTTAATATAGTCTGTTATATAACAAAGAGCCGAGTGACGCTGTTGCAATCGTTAACATATAGATAGTTCGAAGATGACTTCACTCAGGTCGTTGTTATTGTTTTTTGCCATCCGCGTTTATGAGTAATGCTCACTGAACTGTATTAACCTGACTATAAACGTTCATGGATACACACAGTTTTGTGTGTTGGTCCGTTTTACTTCCGGATGGCAATGTTATGAGCTTCTTAGCCAAGCGCATACTATCTATATATATTCTGTAAATGAGGCCATCGTTTACTGATAGCCTGATACTGAGACAGAAGCCATCGTTAACAAAAACCTGATATAACCTGACCGTGGCCTTCGTAAAGTTATGGTCTGACACTGACCAAAACATGACGTCAAAATGCCAGTCTTTTGCCACAAAAGAAAACAAATCGTGAGTTGTATTCAATAGTTCAACCAATGACATAGCTTGTTTCCATGAGCTCTACTAACGACAACTCACTAGACGGTGCACAAACCAAATAATGACGTCAAACTGCCGGTCCTTTTGGATTTCAATGTCAGCCTATAATATAACGATGGCTACGACCTGACACTGACCAAATAATGACGTCAAATGACAAGTCTTTGGTCAAAAAAGAAAGCAAATCTTGAGTCGTATTCAATATTTCAACCATTGGAATCACTTGTCTCCCTGAGCTCTACTAACGAAAACCGTAGCCATCGTTATGTTATAGCCTGACACTGAAATCCAAAAGGACTGGCAGTTTGACGTCATTATTTGGTTTTTGCACCGCCTAGTGAGCTGTCGTTAGTAGAGCTCATGGAAACAAGTCATTTCATTGGTTGAACTATTGAATTCAACTCACGATTTGTTTTCTTTTGTGGCAAAAGACTGGCATTTTGACGTCATTTTTTGGTCAGTGTCAGGCCATAACTTTACGAAGGCCACGCGACAACTCAGCAGACTCTGCAAAACCTAAAAAATCACCTCAAACTATAAGTCTGAGAGGGTTCAGGCTTACAGTTAACGATGGCTACGCTAGGACACACTAGGACATATATTTTGACGTCATTTTTTTTAGGTTTGTCGAGCGCCTAGTGAGTTGTCGTTAGTGATGCTCAGGGATACAAGTGATCTCATTGAATACAATTTACGATTTATTCTCTTTTGTTACCAAAGATTTATCTTTCGACGGAACTGTTTGGTCAGTGTCAGGCTATAGATAGTATGCAGATGACGTCACACAGGCCTTTGTTATTGTTTTTTGCCATCCGCGTTTGTGAGTTGTTCTCACTAAATTGTATTAACCAGACTATAAAAGTTCATGGTTACACAGAGTTTGTGTGTTGGTCCGTTATACTTCCGGATGGCAATGTTGTGAACTCCTTGGCCAAGCGCATTCTATCTATAGATAGTATGCGCTTAGCTAAGATGCTCACAACATTGACATCCGGAAGTATAACGGACAAACACACAAAGCGATGCGTAACCATGAAATTTTATAGTCTGGTTCATACAGTTCAGTGAGCATTACTCATAAACGTGGATAGCAAAAAAACAATAACAAAGACCTGAGTGACTTCAACTGACATGACGTCTGTAAGGCGATATTACAATTTTTTCCAACATATGCAACGCTGTTAACGTTTTATGCCTGAGTACCTTGAGCGAATGTGCGTAAAGAGCCTTCTCCAAGGACTCAGCTATGCGCCGAGCTAGGCTCGAACCCAGAACCTTCCGATCCGAAAGCGAGTGTCCTTCCTACCACCAGACCACAGAGCCGCTGGAGGACCTAAAGTAGCAGCTTATTGTATGTGACCTATCGGCACGCAACGGTATTATGTTGGGATGGATTAGCTACTGAAAAAGGATTACCTGGTCAAAGTTATGAGATTTTATTGGAAATTTGTATGTACCTTAGTAAACATGAATGAAGTTGACCAAACTAGCGAAATTAAATTTTCTGAAACCGGTTAACCTCGATATAATTATTTGTTCTGAAAATTTAATAAAATAACAGCAAAAGATAGAATGCGCTTGACTAAGAAGCTCACAACAGTTTAGTGAAAATTACTCATAAACATGGATGGCGAAATACAATAACAATGACCCGAATGACGTCAACTTCGTTCTATCTATATTGCATTACGTGAACCATCGACCCAAAACTGTAAAATGTCGGATGAATTATCTAGACCCAGCAAATTTTACTTCTAAATTAAAATTATTAGATTTTATTGGAATTTTTATGCACCATTGAAAAGTATGAATGAATTTTACACAAACTACCAAAGTATTCAAATATTGATAATTCTAACCTATTTCAATTTTCAGAGTCCTGTTAACATCTATAGATAGTATGCGCTTGGCTAAGGAGCCCACAACATTGCCATCCGGAAGTATAACGGACAAACGCACAAAACTATGTGTAACCATGAACGTTTATAGTCTGATTAATACAGTTTAGTGATAATTATAATAAATGCGAATGGCAATAAGCAATAACAAATACATGAGTGACGTCAACTTCGTTCTGTCAATACAATTTGTTCTGAAAATTCCTTAAAATAATAGCTTTATTGTCTGTGACTCGTCGACACACAATGGATCTCATTGGGATGAACGGGCTTCTGCAAAATGACATCTAGGTCTGAAAAGGGTTCAACAGTCGTGAGGTCACTTCCCTCGTAATGACGCTTAGTAACTAGTTCTAAACTATCGACACAATGGCGGACGCTTTTATCTCCATCACCACCCTTATGAAATACTTCTCCAACGAGCATAAAAGTGTATACACAGGATAAAACACTATAAACCTGATCATGTTTTGACTTTTTATACATTCTGATCAAATGACATGTGAAAAGGTTCTAGCCAGCATGAAAAATAAAAAGTACCGATTTTGTTTGTTTAGAACCAAGCTACTGGTTGCTGGGCGGACGTAGCATCAGACTAGTGAATCCTATTATGAAATCTTATTGGGATTTGTCTGCACCATTGATAAGTATGAATGTACTTACTCAAGTTACCTTAGTCTCAGATTTTCTAATTTTAATCTTATTCATTCTAAGTCAATTTTTTTTCTTCTCGGAATCGGTTTATCCTGATACAATACTAAATAGAAGCAAT
>NC_088363.1:44983173-45000673 GCF_034508935.2 Berghia stephanieae
TATAGATAGTTCGAAGATGACGTCACTCATGTTTTTCTTATTGTTATTTGCCATCCGCGTTTATGAGTACTTCTCACTAAACTGTATTAACCAGACTATAAACCTTCAAGGTTACACACAGTTTTGTGTGTTGGCCAGTTTTACTTCCGGATGGCAATGTTGTGAACTTCTATGCCAAGTGCATACTATCTATAGATGGAACTAAATTCACCCCACTTACTCTTTGTTATTGTTTTTAAACAGCCATTATAGTGGCAGGTTCCCACGAAATGCTCTCAATCAAACTACTAACATTTAAGGTTACAGATAGTTTTATCTTTCGGTACGTTTTTATCCGACTGACGGATGTTGTAAGCATTTTACCTAAACGCATAGCACCAATTGATTGATATTTATAGAACAAAATTAACGTCACACTGTTTGTTATTGTTTTTAACCAGCCATTTTTATGATTAGTTCTCACTAAACTATAGATAACTCGAAGATGACTCACTCAGGTCTTTGTTATTGTTTTTTGCCATCCGCGTTGATGAGTAATGCTCACTGAACTGTTTTAACCCCTCTATAAACGTTCATGGATACACACAGTTTTGTGTGCTGGTCCGTTGTACTTCCGGATGGCAATGTCATGAGCTTCTTAGCCAAGCGCATACTATCAAAAAACATAGCTTTGTCCTTTGGTGCGTTATATCGTAGCCATCGTAAAGTTATAGCCTGACACGAAGACCCAAAAGGACTGGTCTTTTGACGTCATTATTTGGTTTTTGCACCGCCTATTGAGTTGTCGTTAGTAGTGCTCATGGAAACAAGTGATCCCATTGGTTAAACTACTGAATACAACTCACGATTTGTTTTCTTTTGCGGCCAAAGACTGGTCTTTTGACGTCGTTTTTTGGTCAGTGTCAGGCTATAAGTTAACGATGGCTGCGGTTATAACAGCTGAGTTTTTTCGATAAATGCAAAACACCAATAACTTAGTGAAAACTAATCACCAAAATCTCTAAAAAAAACAATAAAAAAAATAGCTGAGTCAATTTTGTTCCGTCTTTGACCATTTTCACCATACAGTAAAGAAAGGTTATTTAACACCAATAACATATCATAAGATACATATGTACAGAATAACTGTTGGACATTGGGTGGGGTTCCTTACCTCTCATAGTTTTCAGGGAGGCACTTACTGTGTCTTCTACTTCTATCTCCCTTTTCTGTTTTCCCACATGCTTTCTTTCTTTGTCTTGGAATGAGATTACTTGGTTTTGTCCAGGCCCTGGCCAGATACCCTAGCTGGGAGGGAACCAGTCAAATGTTTAGTTACAGTTTTGGGAGAGGACATTTTTGTCCTTTTGAATCTTCTCTCTGTTATGCACTGTATAGATAGAATGCGCTTGGCCAAGGAGTTCACAACATTGCCATCCGGAAGTATAACGGACCAACACACAAACTCTGTGTAACCATGAACTTTTATAGTCTGGTTAATACAGTTTAGTGAGAACAACTCACAAACGCGGATGGCAAAAACAATAACAAAGGCCTGAGTGACGTCATCTGCATACTATCTATTCTTTTGTTTACATATCATATATGATTTGTAAACATTTGAGTGTATCCCTCTTAGTTGGGACCTGTGCTTGTGTATGGATGAGGCTTTTAGGTGATCTCAAACTAAGTACTTTGATAGTGTGCTCTTGGAATCTACATCTGTATCCTATTTGAATAAATTCCCCTTTGTCTTACCTTTTCTTGAGTGCTTTAATTATAATTCTAGAACTTTTTACTAACCCATTTTCTTCCTTTTTACTGGCGCTGATATGATGTTAATGTGTTGCAAGCGCCGTAAAACCCTCAAAAACAAAACAAACAAAACTGTTGAATACAGAATAACTCCCAAAATGGTAGCCACTAGAACAGACACTAGTTATGGACGATACTACCGTTAGATGGACAAAACAAGTTTCGACACTTGAATTTTTTTTTAAACATGAGCTTTTATAAAGAGCAATATCCACTTAATGTGCTCAAAGCGCTTTACAAAGGGTTCCTGACCAACAGAATGACGTAACGTGTAGAACGAATCATGACGTCTGTTAGGCGATATTACATTTTTTTCGACAGAGGAAACGCTGTTAATGGTCAGGTATTCATTTTACACCTGATTACTTTGAGTGAATGTGAGTAAAGAGTCTTTTACAAGGATTCAACCATGCGCCGAGCGAGTCTCGAACCCAGAACTTTCCGATCCGAAAGACCACATAGCCGCACAACTGTCATTCACAACAGTGACATATTTATGTCACATAGTCCTTTTCAACGTGAAACAAACGTGAACGGAACGTGGTCAGTGGTCTGAGAGTTGACAGTGATCGTGGAACATGCTGATTCCCGCCGTTATCACCTTAATTCACTCGACCCAGGGGTGGAGGTAACTATAAAGGGACAATGACACATATTATTGTAAGAGTTATATTGAGTGATATTACTAGTTGCACGCCTAAAGAGCGACTTGTACTTTATGAAATGGAAATAGGGGTCTACATGGTCTGCAGGGAGACTATACATGAAACAATCTGAATCGCATTGACATAGCAAAATCCCTGGAAATGCGCTATATAAATGTTTAGAGTTTTCAATATATCCTCTTCTTTCTTTTTTTTTTTTTTTTTACCAAGTATGAATTTCTATAATTATCATCAATAACTGCAATTGAGTCCTGCGTTGTCGCTCACTGTAAAATACTCAAGTACAAGTGTCAGCAACGCCACTTATGTTCTATGAAGGAATCGATAGAAAGTGGGCGAGGTGTGACTGAATGAGTGAATGAATGAATTAATGAAAGAATGAATGAATTAATTAATGAAAGAATGAATGAATGACTGAGTAAATGACGATGGGGAAAGAGCAATATAACTAACCTTTTCTGGATTATTGATCCTATGTCATAGAGACACTTATGATAAATCATGCATGACAACGCATAATATTATGACGTCATATCTATTATAAGAATGTCAGTGCATACATATGACGTCATTGTGCTTTTTGTTTGTTTGAATCACGTGATACGATCTCAAACAAAAAGTTTGAATAATAATACAAATCATTATTATTATTATTATTATTATTATTATTATTATTATTATTATTATTATTATTATTATTATTATTATTAATATTATTAATATTATTATTATTATAGTAATAATAATAATAATAATAATAATAATAATAATAATAATAATAATAATAATAATAATGATGATGAGATGATGATGATGATGATGATGATGATGATGATGATGATAATAATAATATTAATAATAATGATAATAATAATAATAATAATAATAATAATAATAATAATAATAATAATAATAATAATAATAATAATAATAATAATAATAATAATAATAATAGTAATAATAATAATACTTTATTCATCCAAAGGAAATTGTCTGTACAGACGTGTTGAACATACATGATAATAAGTAAGCAAATAGTGAATTTAGAATTTCGAGATCCGAAACAATGGTACTCATCATTCTGATAACGTGCAAAAACATAATAAATGCGTTGGCCATGGTATTAATATGACGTCAAGTCTTGAAACACGTCACACATTATGACGCAGTTTTTTATGTATGACGTTTGACGCAAAAGAGGTGAACACCCATGAAATGAAATTATTCCTTACTACGCTCAATTGTCGCATGATTTAGATTCATCCATCAACGATCAATCAATCAATCAATCAATCAATCAACCAATCACAATAGGCGACAAGTGATAATCAACCAGAAATTATGCCGTACCGACAATTAACCATTTTTCTATTTCATCTGAGGAATTTTAACAACTGAGTAAATCAATTGATTGATATGACTTCCAACTTGTCAAGAACTCTCAAAGTTGAGATTCAAATAATTAATTTTTTGTTCTAAAGAAGTCTTGGGCTTGAGCCATTTTGCCATGTTGAAGGTAATCTCAATCTATCAATATATGAGGAAACTATTTTCTGGCCAAAAAGGAAAAAAGTGTTTTGTGATTGTAGAGTAGAATTAATGAAGCATCCATTAACGGTTATGGGTAGTCTGACTTTGGCCTGGTAGTTCTGGTGCCACTCGAGGTAATGGAGTTTTGCAACAACAACCCTCTTCAGCATCATTTACTGGTCATTAAGACCAATGATTAGACCATCAACCTCCGCCATTTCGCCATAATTGCTTTCGTAAGTTAGAGCATGTTTTGTGGTCTTGATGGCTTGGGTCAAATTTTAAGATTTCTTCGAAATATAACTGCCACGTCTTTAATTCATTATGGATGTTCAAGATTTATACTTTAATATCATTTATACTTTATTGATCCTGAATGGAAGTAATCATAATATGTTACTCACCTGTCATTGTTATATGAACAAAGATTTATACATTATCATAAGCTACTATATATATATGCATACAATTATGAAAAACAGGAATATTAGCATGAAAACAAAAATCAAAGTCCTGGATTGCTATGTACTGTCTGTGCTGCTATATGGTTGTGAGAGCTGGACCATAAACAAGACCATGGTTAAAGACTGGAGGCAGTGGAAATGTGGTTTTACAGAAGAATGATGAGGGTGTCATGGATGGAAAGGAAAAGAAATGAAGAAATTTTAGAAATGGCAAACAGAAAAAGATCACTGATAACAAAAATCATCAAACGCCAAATGGAATTTTTAGGACACATTATCCGCCACCCTGGTTTGGAAGTACTCGCCTTGACTGGAAAGATGAATGGAAAAAGAATAAGAGGGAGACAAAGAATAACGTATTTGAAAGGGATAAGAACTTGGACAGATGAAGCTGAGAAAGGTGGCGCTGCTTTAATAGCATTGGCAAGAGATCGATCAGCTTGGCGGAAGATGACCTCCGACGTCTGCTTCAGATATGGAACTACATGAGATGAGATATATATATATATAATATATATATATATATATATATATATATATATATATATATACATATACGAAGCTAATTTAAGATATAATAAAATGAAATATACATCAGGTACAATCAAAACTATATAAATAAATCGGACATGTAGATAGAAGCATTTATGAACGATGGCCAAAAGAAAAGTAGTCCTTCAGAGACATGAGACAAGCTTGTGCAGCCACTGGCACGAGATGGAAGTCGGTTTGGACGAATTCAATCCCTCGAGGGGGCCGGGACATAAACTACTCGAAATTAGGTGAGAAGTTGCCAGGCTTCTCCACCACAAAGAGAAGACACTGGGTGGTAGCGAATCGGCTTCGGTCGAGAACCTGCCTAACGGCAAAATCGCTTCAACAGTAGGGACTTTTCACCGGTCTAACATGTACCCGATGTGGGAAATAACCCTAAACTGCAAAGCGGTGTGTTCTGACCAAGCTTCCGGGCGGGGTTGCGAGTGCGGTAAAGAATTTGCGGATTGGGTCGATCGTCATAACATAGTGGTGTGATCACAATTAGAACCTGCTGCTGCCACTGGCTCGGCAGCATCGCTTCATCAATGAGGCATTTCCACCTGTCCCGCACGTACGCGTTGTGGACAAGAGCCCAAAACCCCAGAGCATCTAATCGAGAGTTGCGTTGTGACGAAGCTTCCGGGTGGAACACGAATGCGACAGCAGCAGCAGCTTCTAATGGTGCTCACACTACTGTGTCACCTAGTTTCGAGGAACGAATGCGGCGATGAAACCATTGGAAGCTGCTGCTGCCATTGGTAATACGCTGGGAATTCCAAAAGGCAAGAGTTTACAGTCTAATTAATACGAGTTAGTGAGAACTCATAAAAACAATAACAAAGAGCTGAATGACGTCAATTCTGTTCCTTCTATTGATCCCAATGATGCATACAAAATTGACCTAAGTTGCATGTTTTACTTCACAATTTCGATCGTTAGCATTAAACTAACCCGAATTAATACCGTTTTGAGAAAGTTCACCTCCTATTGAATACGTCATAAAATCGTAGAGATGGAACGATTTTTGACGTCACTCAACTCTTTGTTATTGTTTTAAGCCAACCATTTTTATGAGTAGTTCTCACTAAATTGTATTAATCAGACTATAAATGTTTAAAGTTACACATTATAGTTTCGTTTGCTGGTACATTATATCCGGCTGGCGTATGGTGTGAGTTTTTAACTAACGCATGGCATCGCCTGGTGTCCTAATCTCTGAGCGTCGGGTACAACAATGAAGGACACTCTGAATTGTTTGTGTTGGAGATAGCGAAATAATATGGCCGAATACTTCAGCCCACATTTATAATATACGTCATCAACAAATTGACGTCATTCCGAATGAATATTAATATAAACAAAGGATTTGTAATTGATTATTCCACTGCTCTCATTGGAAACCCCTATCATTTCGTTGAATAAAATTTTTATTCAACATGGCAGAATATTTGCACACATTTTATTGGTGTGAAATTAGGTGTGACAGACTGCTAATGGTGAATACAAATCCAACGTTTTTAGTTTTGGGTCAAATTGTCATTCAAGCAGGAGAAAGATACAAATTATGGTGAATAGAATTTCTAATTCCATACCATTTGGTTACAAAATATCTAATAATCGTACTTCAAGGGTAGAATAAACGTATTCGTTCAACTCTTGTATTTATTTAACTCGTTATAATTTAATCGTGCAATAACACATACTCGCAAGCTCGTGTTATTGGGCACGATAAAAATAACTCGTTTAATAAATACACAGAGGTGAAAGAATCGTATATTCTTGCACTTAAGAAGAATATATAATATTAACAGATCTGATTTTGTCTCATTTTAATTGAAATTCTCTCAAATTAAAGGATATCCGACTATACTCCATTCCTTTGCGGCTATTAATTTGTCTAGTGGTATTACACTTGCCTTCACACCGGAAGGTCCTGGGTTCGAGCCCCGCTCTGAGCGTTGCATAATTAAGTCCTTGGAAAAGGCTCTTTCCATGCGAAGCCTCTCCATTTTCACTCTTTCGTTAGTATTTTACGATCACCGGCTTCAGGCAGCCCTACCGTTTTCTACTTTTCAAGGGTTTACACCAGCTATAATAAATTATTGACACTTCTATTTCTTGGGCAGTAGTACGAGGGGCATACTGAGACGGTCAAAACATATTATAGACAAAAGTATAGATGCACTTACTATAAGAGAATAGAGAAAATTAGCAAAACAAAATGACATATCACGTCTTTGACTCATGGAAGAAATTGTATACTTCTTTGTGAACAAAAAACAATGTCTAGATATGTTAATATCAGTGTGCTATCCGTTTAATTATGGTGGTTAATTGCAAGTGAACAAATAAAACCAAACAATGAATGCGTTAAAAATAAAACTGACCCGAAAATTTAAATAAATGTCTTTTGTGGTCAAAATTTCATTTTGCTTCTTTCGCTAGATAGTCCGCTTTTAAAACATACATATATACAAATTAATTAAAAAATAATTGCCTCCATCCAGACTAAAAACATTACAAGGTGATGGGTATAGGGCCTGGAATTTTTGCTATCTTGCATTTGGTACAACCTGGGGTTAGCCTGCCCGGGGTATAAGATAAACCCAGCTGAAAAGGACTGGTATAGTTTGTATTTCATTTGTATTATGTAATTTTGATCCATTTGTATCTCTATAAGGACATGAAATCATTTATACAACGATATTCTCCATAACGTTACAGATAAACACGCTCGTAAATTGCTTGTCGTTATCAGAAATGTAAATAATAATTATATATATATATATATATATATATATATATATATATATATATATATATATATATATATATATATATATATAGATACGCGCACGTATTTAATGTATGGCTTAATTAAATGCATGATTAGAATATAGACAATCAAAGATGGCCGCCCTAATGAGGCGGGGCGAAGTGAAACCGGATGTTAACTCGGACTCGTTCCTATGCAATTTCATGTAAATGGGATTTCCCGATTGCTTCCCGATTTCCCAAAGGGTTGGATGATAATTGGGAGAATCAGAAACAGTGAGGAAGCGGGGAAGGAAAGGGAGGGGGATGGTGGCTATTTGGCGGTGATGGAATTAGATAGTGAACCGTTTGGTTAATTAATTCTCTGGTCCTTTACAAGATGCGAGGTGATCACATTTGGGATGCAGATTGCTGCAAGTTGTTTGGTGGTGAGATCATGAGGTGGAAGTTGATTGGTGGAGGGATGGTAAGCGGGTGGGGGGGGGGGGTATGTTGTTTTGGTAAAGGGAGGCTGAAAGATGAGGGAAGGGGGTAGTATGTGATGAATGTGGGTAGGGATTTGATGGGGGTGGATGTCTCATTGATGGTTTTTGGTGGGGGTTTAAAGAAGTGGATGTATTATATAAGATATGAATATTATGTAGATATATGAAATGGTTTGGGGAGGAAGGGGGGGGGTTGCGGAGTTAATCATTTATGGCGGTGGTGATAAGCTGTCGAATTCTGAAAAAAAAAATAAACGTATTAAAAATTTTGGCCAGAAAATTCGTCCTTCAAATATCGAGCAATTAAAAAGTGCCTCGTTTTGTCAAAAACTCTCAAACCTGAAATTTAGCGAAGACCCAGGTTTGAGAAGTTTTGCCAAGATGATGACCAATTTAATCGATCGATTTTTGAAGGGCGAGTTTTCTGGCCAAAATGTTAAATACCCGGATGTTGTTTTATTCAAAGTATGGCGCAGTGTGGATATATGAGATGAGGCCGGGGGGGGGGGGGGGGGGAAGCGAGTGTGCTTTGTCTTGGGAGTGATTGGGAAAGGGGGTGGGGAAGGATGGATTTGTGACAGTTTTTTGGCGTAAATAGATGAATATGTAAATTATATTATATACCCAGAATGTGAAAAAACACATTGAACCTGCGTATATTAATCTCGGTAATCTGTCACATAGGAAAAAATATTAGAAAAAGAAGAAGAAGAAGAAGAAGAAGAAGAAGAAGAAGAAGAAGAAGAAGAAGAAGAAGAAGAAGAAGAAGAAGAAGAAGAAGAAGAAGAAGAAGAAGAAGAAGAAGAAGAAGAAGAAGAAGAAGAAGAAGAAGAAGAAGAAGAAGAGAAGAAGAAGAAGAAGAAGAAGAAGAAGCTGAAGAAGAAGAAGAAGAAGGAAGAAGAAGAAAGGAAGAAGAAGAAGAAGAAGAAGAAGAAGAAGAAGAAGAAGAAGAAGAAGAAGAAGAAGAAGAAGAAGAAGAAAAAGAAGGAGCAGGAGGAGGAGGAGGAGGAGGAGGAGGAGGAGGAGGAGGGAGAGGTGGTGGTGGAGGATGAGAAGATATAGAAGAATCAAGGGCGGGGGTGAGAAAGAAGAGAAGAAGGATATGAGGAGAAGAGGAAGGAGGAGAGTTAAGAGACGGAAGAAGAAGAAGAAGAAGAAGAAGAAGAAAAAGAAGAAGAAGAAGAAGAAGAAGAAGAAGAAGAAGAAGAAGAAGAAGAAGAAGAAGAAGAAGAGGGAGGTGATGCAGGATGAAGAGATGTAGGAAGATGTGGAACAGGTAAGAGAAAGAGGAAAGGGGGGAGGAGTTGAAGAAGAGAGAAAAGAAAATGAAATACGGATATAAAGGGATGACATGACCGGAGAGAAGGTGTTGAATGGGGGGCTCGCGTCTATTTAAGTTGTACATTGTATGGATTCATTCGGCCCAACCTTCCCCAAGAACGGTAACTCCTTTTTTGATGCATCTATCAATGGCATTCCCATTTCTTTCTCTCTACTTTTTATGACATTGATTTATTACAAGACTTTCCTAGCGTATGGTCCACGGCCTCAAAGCGGTATTATAATATCGGGAGTTATTTTAGAAGTCGACAAAAGGGAAGAAAATTGTGATGTCAAAAAACTAGTTCCTATTTCATTAGAAGTGTAAAACCACTCTTCTGGATGAATGGATAAATACCTTGTGAAATTCATCTTCTGGTGTCAGGGTGATGGTATATCATTTTCTAGTCTAAATATATGCTCGTGTTCAAAAATAAATCATATAATATCCTAGCTCCTTTATGTCCCGTAATTCTAAGAATCTGCCTATACATCCTGCTACAGAACTAGTTATGTCACCTTTATGTAACCTGTTCATTAGTTGTACTCCGAAGGCCTGATTACATATACACTCCCCATGATTTAGGAACCACAATGGTAGAGGGTTCGGTGTCAGCTTTGTCCCTCTCAGAAAAGATTGTAAGATCGCCTAATAGGCCTCATGTCTATCCTACATTTTGTATTGCCGTTGGTCAGGGACCTCTTGCAAAGCGCTTTGAGCACGTTTAGTGAGTATTGTACAATATAACTTCTCATTTTTTTAGCCAAGTTTTAGAACAAGGGTTTTCAAACTGTGGTCCATGGTATTCATTTTTTTCCATATTTAAAACAATAGGCCCTTCTGAAGCGATGGTTCACATTGTAACTGTTATGATGGGCTATTATTGTGTGCATTTTAGTATGTCGGGTTGAATTTAATGTTGAAAAAATTGAATGTAAAGTGAAGAATTAAATAATAGGTTTGTATTGAATATACATAATATGCTTTTAGAGTAGTTGGCAGGGATAATAATCTATAGTGAAATAACAAAATTTCAAAGTTTATTTAACCTTAGGCTTTCGGCAATAATTTATACAATTTGATGACAACATTCATGAAAGTGGGAAAAAAGTCGTAAATGGAACCAAAAAATAAAATGATATCATTAATAACCAAAAAAAAACAAAGATAATTATTATTATCATTATTATTATTATTATTATTATTATTATTATTATTATTATTATTATTATTATTATTATTATTATTATTATTATTATTATTATTATTATTATTATTATTATTATTATTATTATTATTATTATTATTATTATTATATTATTATATTTTATCATCATCATCATCATCATCATCATCATCATCATCATCATCATCATCATCATCATATCTATATATTATTATTATTATTATTATTATTATTATTTATTATTATTATTATTATTATTATTATTGTTATTATTAATATTATTATTATTATTATTATTATTATTATTATTATTATTATTATTATTATTATTATTATTATTATCATTATTATTATTATTATAACAATAGCACAATAGCAATAATATCCAGTATTGTTTTCGTAAATGAAGACCACGTTTATACCCCATTCGTTGACCATAAACAAGATGGGAATTAGAAATATCAAAAAGGTATAATCTCACATCCTTCTTTTTTTTCTTCTTTTTTTTAACTGGCACAGCCGGACATAATACCGTTTTACGGCGACAGGTCACATGTGTTTATCACGAATCTTTGTCTCGTTCTTTCTCCCATGGGTACAAGATTTTCCTTTAATTCCGGATGGAATTATTTGGGAAAATCCCGTCTTCTTCCTAAGTTAAATATATTGACAAAATAAGAAATGATTCCAGCGCAGACGTGCGCTGAGAAAATTGCCATTGGCCCGATGAGAGAATCACGTGGTATAACCATGTAAAATGTCTTCATCCGACAGAATGTGACCCTCTGCGGCAATCGGGTGTTATATCGAACGAATTAGATAAAGATACCAGCTCCAAAAATATTTTTTTCAAAAAAAACAAAAAAAAAAACAAACATAATCAAGGTACGATTCAGACTCAAAACCCTTCTACAGCTAACAACAACAACAAAAACAACAAAAAACAATATATAAACATAATTACATGCAATTGTTAATGTTCGTTTCAGGCTATAGAAAAAAAATTCCTTTTATTCATTCCCATGGGGAAATTTGTCTTTTGGGTCTATTCCAAGGGCAGACTGGAATAACCCAGGCGTCAGCCGCAGTGCAACGCCGCAAAGTGAGTTAGGGCGAGGTGACTTCCTCAAGGCCACACAGCGCGGTGGGTGATCGAACTCGGTACCTTTCGGGTACGAAGCAAAGACCACTGAAACCGGGATAAACTCCGGCTCCATGGGCCTAATGGCTCTGAAGGACTACTTTAAAAAGCCAGATAAATGGCAGGGTGGTGACGTCTATCTGGGGTCGTCGGTAGTGTAAATATGGTTTTGATTATTGGTATGTGAATTTGTTTTGGTTTTTTTTTCTTTTGCTGTTGTTGTTGTTGTTGTTGTTGTTGGCTGAAGAGAGGTTTTGATCCCGAAACGTTACGTGTTTGGTATTTTTCTCTTTTTTTTTTTTTTTTTTTTTTGAAGCTGTTATATTCATTTTTTTGTTTTTTGTTTGTTTATTACCTCTTATAATACAGTTTGAAAACGATCGGTCACAAATTAATATTCGACTGGTTTGTACAAATTATGGCCATGTCATTTCATACCGTATGTTATTCAGAAATGTTCGCCGTGACATTATTAGGGTAACTTCCGGTTTTAGATTAGATCCTCTCCTAATGACCTCCTCAGATGGACACAGATGGTCAGGGATTTATAACGGATTGGTTTGGCGATTGGTCAAGTGGTCAAGATATGTGTGTGTGCTTGTGTGTGTTTGTGTTGTGTGTGTGTGTGTGTGTGTGTGTGTACTTGTTTGCGTGGGCATTGGAGTAGATGTGCAGTATTTTAAGACTGAGTTTATGTACTGTTTTAACTGAGAGGGTCTCAGTCAGATTAGACAGGCATATTAAGTTAATATGTTTGCACTTTTATTTTGTATTTTTCTTGATTTGTTCGTTTGATTATTTCATTTAAATGTTGCTGCCCGAAGCTCTAAGAATAGACAGGAATGTAAAATTGAATGTAAACTTCAATTATTTTTTTAAAAAAACAAAACAGATTACGTGGATGTTTTGGGTTTCCCCTTTATAAAAAAAACATGAATGAAACACTACAGACGAATGGGATATGTGAGAATGGCGTTCTTAAGGTGAAGAAACAAAATCCTTATTAGTCACCTTAACAATGCAATTTTCATTTGTCTCATGCGTCTGCAGTGTTTCCTTATTGTGTTTTGATGATAACCGGAAATCCAGATACGTCCATATTTTCTTCCTTCTGTTTATTGAATTGAAGTTTACATTTAATTTTGAATTGCTATTTATAGGCAACTCCGCTTAACCGCACACCCTTGAGAGCGGGTTAGTGTGTCGATTAAGCGGAGTGTGCGATTAAGCGGAAAAGCTAAAAATAACATCTAAGTACCAGTTTTCATTTGCCATTCAAGTAGGACCTTCCCCGTTGAATTTGTTTTTAATGTGTTTTACGGTTCTTGCGATAAATTTAGAACATTTCAGCCCCATGAAGAAAGGAAGAATTCAATTCAATTAAAAATGGGATAGTAAAATCTTCTAAGTGAAGAGGGTTTCTTTTATAAGTGTCATGCATATTATCATGTCAATATGTTTGTACTTTGTATGGGAAACACTGAGTATGATCATGATGATGATAATGATGATGATGATGATGATGATGATGATGATGATGATGATGATGATGATGATGATGATGTTGATGATGGTGATGACGATGATGACGATGGTGATGATGATGATGATGATGATGATGATGATGAGGAGGAGGAGGAGGAGGAGGAGGAGGAGGAGGAGGAGGAGGAAAAGTTTATGTGAAAAGAGAGATGAAATAAGAAGGAGGTAAAGAATTTAGATTGAAAGCAAAGACATTTAATATCTTTTACAACATTACACATTTACGATAATATTCGCCGTTTACAGGCATGAATCGAGGCAATATGTAATGCACAAAAGAAAAAGAAAAAGCTCATTAATGATTAATGGTCGGAATGTAGAAATACATAATATAAACGTGAATATTACCTATTCTAGATCTTCCTTGAAGTTAATAAATTAACATGGTGATTTTCCTCAGCATTTTCCGAATATATTATAAGGGAGGTAATGCAATCATTCTGAGTAGGAGCTTTTTCTGACATGAGTTGTCTACCTTGTCTTATATATTGAAAGTGTGAAGTCAAGACGTCATTTTCCTGTTCATGTTGTATAGTTATTCTTTCTTTTTTTTAGGCTAGTGATAATCTAAAGATAGTATACGGATGACCTTTTTGCCGTAGAGCACAACTGGAACGCTGTTTTAAAATGTGAGGCTTTCTGCTCATGCTGTATGAAGTCTGCCTTAGGACGTGTTGTTTTGTTGTTTTTTATCCCAGCTCTGGACGGCAAAAAGTTGATTGGTTGAAAAAGACTCTTTACCCATATATTCTCACCACACCTAGGTGTAAAATGTAATTGTGGCCAATAAGAGCGTTGTCTGTGTCGAAAGAAAATATGGTAAAAACATCTCACATGTAAAGGTGTCACCTTTGGTCTGGGATTCCTTGTATAGCGCATTGACCACATTAGGGGGATAATGCGCTACTTAAAGGCTGTGTAGTTTGGGTTGGGCTTTTTTTTCTACATATGAAAATTAAGTCCTAATTGAATTGCTTTGAAATTTAAAATTGAATCGGTCAGGGGAAAATTGAATGTAATTAGACCGTTAAATGCGCCATATCAATGCAAACATTTCAGTTGCCCACATAGGAAGCATCTCAATTTGTAAAATAAAATCGAAAAAAAATTGAGTTTTATATAGCGCAATATCCACTAAATGTGCTCAAAGCGCTTTACAAGGTGTCCTTGGTCAACAGCAACATTTTAACATGTAGGACGGGACATGCCGCCTGTTAGACGATATTACAATTTTTCGAACAAAGACAATGCTGTTAACGGCCAGGTATTCATTTTACACCTGAATACGGTGAGAGAATGTGAGTAAAGAGCCGTTTCCACGGACTCAACTATGCGCATACCACTAAACCACATAGCCGAACTGACAATGATCATTTATATACTAGGGATGGATGACAATCTCTGTTACCGACCAAGTACTCATATTGAGCTTGAATACGATTAGAGAATGTATATATATATATATATATATATATATATATATATATATATATATATATATATATATATAATATTGTAGAATATCAAGAGCATTTCCTAATGTCTCACCTGAGATTGGGAATTAAATCAAGAATCTACACATCAGAAACCGACTGGCACACCATAAGACCACAAAGCTGCACAAGGTGAACACATCACGTTGATAAATAATTTTTTTTAATGAATTAAAAAAGGTTCATTGAAACTTTAAAACAAGTAATAACAAAAAACATAAAACACATCTATGTAATTTTATTGGCAATGAGTTGATATATATATATAAATATATATAGGCTTTTCCAAAGACTCAATTTGCGCCGCAGAGAATGGGACCCAAACCAAGGATTTATCGGCCCGAAAGCGAATGTCTAAACACTAGAATATAAGCCGAACAATATTAAATAGGGTTTTATATATATAGTGGGCAGGGAGGTACATACTGTGTCTTCTATCCCCCTATGTCTGTTTTCCAACATGCTTTCTGTCTTTGTCTTGGGATGAGATTACTTGGTTTTGTCCTGGCTCTAGCCGGATACCCTGACTAGGAGGGAAACAGTCAAAGGTATAGTTGGTTTTGGGAGATGATATTTTTTTTTCCTTGTAAATCATCTCTCTGTTATGCATTGTATTATGTTTTCTTTATATTATATACTATTTGTAAACATTTGAGTGTGTTCCTCTTAGTGGGGACATGTGCCTGTGTATGGATGAGACTTTTAGGTGAACTCAGACTAAGTACTTTGATAGTGTGCTCTTGGAATCTACATCTGTTCCCTATTTGAACCAATTCCCCTTTGTCTTACCTTTTCTTGGGTGCTTTAATTGTAATCTAGAACTTTTTAGTATCCCATTTTCTTCCTTTTTACTGGCGCTGATATGACCTTAATGTGTTGCAAGCGCCGTAAAACCCTTAAAAACAAAATCAAAAACAAACCTTGTAGAGTATTTCAGATTTTATGCCTCATGATGCACACCCCTTCTACGTACATTCATTTATTTACCCTTTCATGTATATATTATTATTAATCTAGAACTATGCTCTTTTAATTAGTTTAGCGGCTGTGCGTGGTCAGCCAGTCCTGCTTGAGATGTTGATGGTAAGGGGGATTACTCTCGGTTACTTGAATTTTCAAGTGTGAGTTATTTCCCTTTGTAGAGTTCTTTTGGCGTGGAGAGAGTAGAATTGGCGTGGGCGGGGCTTCTATGTTTCTGGCGGCCGCCAATCTAACTCTAGAGTCTTTTGGCGATAGAGTCATTCTGGCGTGCTACACCGGGACCTTCCGATCGGAAAGCGAGTGTCATGCCACTAGACCACATAGCCACTGCATTGCGATTCACACCTAGATCACTCTCACTTTCCTTTGAAATTGACAATAACTACAAATTTCGCCCCGAGGTCAGCCAGTTAACAACCCTAATCCAGAAAAACTCGTATTTAAAAATTTGGCTAGAAAACTCGTCCTTCAAATATCGATCGATTTAAATCATCTTCATCTTGGCAAAAACTCTCAAACCTCGTTTGAGAATTTTTGCTAAGATGAGTGTCATTTAAATAGATCGATATTGGAAGGAAGAGTTTTCTGACCAAATTTTTTAATACAATTTTTCCAGAGTACGGCAATTAACTGGATAATGATGGTAATTTTAATTTTTATTCACAATATTACTATGTCTCTGTCTGTACATCAAGAATATTGTTACTGTATCTCACTAATGATTATATTATTATTCAATTACAGAGTTTATTACATGGGATATATATATATATATATATATATATAATATATATATATATATATATATATATATATATATGGGCCATTAATGATGTAAGTTGTATCGAATATCAATAGCAGGTTTTAGTATACTCGTAGTTAACCATGTATTAATTGTAGTCAAATAATATTATGAGCTATTGATCCCCTTAATTTTATATACCCCTAGCCTTTTGATGGTATAGCTCTTCAAAACTGTATAATGTTGGGGTAATTTAAATAGTAGGTATATCTAAAATAAACTGCAAATTGTATGTCTTTTCAAGTGTGAGTGCGTGTGTGTGTGTGTGTGTATATATATATTATATATATATATATATATGTGTGTGTGTGTGTGTGTCTGTGTGTGTGTATGTGTGTGTGTGATTTTAATATCTCTCATTTCTCAGGTTAAAGGTACTAGTTCAGAAAAGGCCAATGGCAACAGTTTTAAAGTCACTCCAGCGCATTTATTATTCCGTTCCAATTTTCAAATAGTTACATTAATAGTAATGGTAGTAAATATAATATAGGCTTACGACTTTTAAACACATTACCATTCGATAAAAGGAATAAAAATTAGACCATGGCTCAAGAAGACCACATGACATTTGGATGATCACACACTCAGAGAGACACACAGATACACACACTCACAACACACACAGACACACACTCACACATACACACACACACACACACACACAACCATACACTAAAACACAGACATATATCTAATCTGTCAAAAACTACCTATCCCAAGTTAATATTTTAAATGTTAATTTCAAATTAATAAATAAAAATCATGCTCAATGCATTTCACCGTA
>NC_088363.1:45008173-45015583 GCF_034508935.2 Berghia stephanieae
GTATTTGTATTATTATCATTTTATTTTATAGTAAGAGTCCCGGGGAATTCAATCAACATTGAGTGATTTTATTTTCACTCCTTTGAAAGTTGCGTAAGTTATATTTTGTTGAAACTTAGTAGTCAAATGACGTCACTCGGGTCTTTATTCATGTTTTTGTCATCTGCGTTTATGAGTTGTTTTCACTAAACTGTATTATCCAGACTATAAACCTTCAAGGTTACACATAGTTTTGTGTGTTGGTCCGTTATAATTCCGGATGACAATGTTGTGAGCTTCTTAGCCAAGCGCGTACTATCTATACAGTGCATTCTCTTTTTAAAATTGAGTTAGTTATCATATATGTTAATAAAACTATTAGCATTTCAATGGTTTTATTTATGACTCTTAAATTTTTAATAAAGTTTCCTCCTGAACTCAACCGATAACCGTGAATTGAGGACCCATAGCCATATCAAGTACTTGCTTATCACCCTAAACAAACAACCAACAGATCATGAGATTCATTACTCATAATTTAAACACGATTGAAAAAAAATATTGTGCAACCCCCCCCCTCCTCCCCTTCTATTACTACCCCTCTTTTATTTGAAATACTAAAGTGCCAAGGATGTGGCCACTCGAGTCGATATGGTATGAAGTCCGGGTGGACAAGACGTTGAGATTGAATTTAATGTCAAAATGACCTGAGTTGATTTCTATTTAATTACATTTTTTTTTTTACAGTTCTGATAACCCAAATTGCTATGGGCTCATTGTAGCAATGAAAATGCTCTCAAACCAAAGCGAAATATTTAATTTTCTATTTTTTTAAAAATAGTTTAATCAGACCTGCATACATTATATTGGTGCATTGCGATTAGGTAAAATATTCACAACATCTCCCAGCCAGATGTAACGTACCAAAACAAAACAATCCAATTAAAGTACAGTAACAGACTTAGATTGATCTGATTCAAATACACAAAATCGTACACAATGTTGGCAACTTGGATTCAAAAAAGTTCTTCAAATATGACGTCAACAAGAGGTGGGGTCTTCAAAATCTTCAAAGACCGGTTTTCAACCTCAGCACGTGCCCGCTCTTTAATTGTCAGAACCGTAGATATTTGGAACTCTGGGCGTCAGTTCAAAAACTGTGAGAAATGTCAACGTTTTTAAGAATTGTGTTGATAAGGTATTATATCACCTTAAGTTTGAATATGATGAGTAATTTATTTTTATTTTATAATTGATCCCCAGTAAGTTATATCATACTAATGCATATCAGTTTTTTATCACTTTGATAGGCAACAAAGGCCACACTATAGGTAGAACGAAGATGACGACACTCAGGCCTTTGTTATTGTATTTTGCCATCCGCGTTTGTGAGTGATTCTCACTAAGCTGTATCAACCACATTATAAAAGTTCACGGATACACACAGTTTTGTGTGTTGGTCCGTTATACTTCCGGATGGCAATGTTATGAGCTTATTAGCCAAGCGCACACTATCTATAGGACTAATTTAGCTCTTATAAGGTATTAACCCGTAGATTGTTGACCAATCAAAATATGCAATTTGTGATACATCTTCACACGTGCTCGGACAAACATAGTTGTTTATAGATAGTATGCGCTTGTCTAAGAAGCTCATAACATTGCCATCCGGAAGTATAACGGACCAACACACAAAACTATGTGTATCCTTAAACGTTTACAGCCTGGTTAATACAGTTTAGTGAGTATTACTCACAAACGCGGATGGCAAAATACAATAACAAAGACCCGAGTTACGTCATCTTCATTCTATCTATAGACATGAATGAAATTGACCTCTCATTTGTCGTTGTTATTGTTTTTATAATACCGCCAAATGGGTGACTGTTATCACACGATTTTCTCGATCATAATAGAAACGTTTAATTTTACACATAGTTTTCTCTTTTGGTTCTATAGATAGTATGCGCTTGGCTTAGAAGTTCACAACATTGCCATCCGGAAGTATAACGGACCAACACACAAAACTATGTGTAACCATGAACTATTATAGTCTAGTTAATAGATAGAATGCGCTTGGCCAAGGAGTTCACAACATTGCCATTCGGAAGTATAACGGACCAACACACAAAACTCTGTGTAACCATGAACTTTTATAGTCTGGATAATACAGTTTAGTGAGAACAACTCACAAACGCGGATTGCAAAAACAATAACAAATGCCTGAGTGACGTAATCTGCATACTATCTATACAGTTTAGTGAGAATCACTCACAAACACGGATGGCAAAATACAATAACAAAGGATTGAGTGACGTCATCTTCGTTCTATCTATTGATCAAGCGGTAGTACAGTGGATATAGATAGTATGCAGATGACGTCACTCAGGCCTTTGTTATTGTTTTTGCCATCCGCGTTTGTGAGTTGTTCTCACTAAACTGTATTAACCAGACTATAAAAGTTCATGGTTACACAGACTTTGTGTGTTGGTCCGTTATACTTCCGGATGTCAATGTTGTGAACTCCCTGGCCAAGCGCATTCTATCTATTTTGCTTATACACCTAACATCATTAGTAAAACCTGTGTAGTTCGCTATATCAACCAATCAATGTCATTGTTTACATGATGACGACTGGCGTGGTTATCTAAGTGTCTATTGTATTGTAAAACACAAAACTATGCGTAGTCTTAAACGTCTATAATCTGATTGACAGAATTAGTGAGAACTAAACATTAAAATGGCTGTATAATTACAATAACAAAGAGCCTAGTGGCGTCAATTTCGTTCCATCTATATGTGCACATAGAGTATTGGGTTAAAGGTCATTACAACGTAACAACCATCAGTCGTATCAATAAAATTTGAATCATTTGCTTCAAAGTTTATGCTATATAGTCGAGAGTTTAGATCCAATTTTCAATATTGCTGGTATGTGTTGCTATTGGCTGAGGAATCCTTGCAAAGCTCTTTGAGCAGGTTTAGTGGACATTGCGCTATATAGATGCTGAGTTATATAAATATTGGTCAACGTCGACTTCATACCCTACTGAGTCGTTGGATAACAAACAGTTTACATTACTAATCCTTACTTGATAAGTTCTGTGACGACTTTATCTATTGGCTGGGAGGAGTTGGGGGGACGGGGGAGGGGGATGAGGAAGGGGGGGGGGGGGATGACAGGCTATCAAAGCACTGTAGTGGGTATTCCTACTGTGTCATAACCAGTTGATAACTTGAGGGTCAAAGTCCAACTAACTCAAGGGGTGAATTTTGAACCTGCCAAGTAGGCCTAAAGCACTGGATTTGAGGGCATTGCATAAAACGCCGAAACTGTGCTATTATTATTATTATTATTATTATTATATTATTATTATTATTATTATTATTATTATTATTATTATTATTATTATTATTATATTAATATTTTTAATTATTATTATTATTATTATTATTATTATTATTATTATTATATATTAATATTATTATTATTATTATTATTATTATTATTATTATTATTATTATATTATTATTATTATTATTATTATTATTATTATATTATTATTATTATTATATTATTATTATTATTATTATTATTATTATTATTATTATATATTATTATTATTATCATCATTATTATTATTATCATTATCATTATTATTATTATTATTATTATTATTATTATTATTATTATTATTATTATTATTATTATTATTAATATTATTATTATTATTATTATTATTAGTATCATCATCATCATCATCATCATTATTATTATTATTATTATTATTATTATTATTATTATTTATTATTTTTATTATTATTGTTATTATTATTATTATTATTATTATTATTATTATTATTATTATTATTATTATTATTATTAATATTATTATTATTATTATTATTATTTTATTATTATTATTATTATTATATTATATTATTATTATTATTATTATTAATATTAAATATTTTTATTATTATTATTATTATTATTATTATTATTATTATTATTATTATTTAATATTATTATTATTATTTTTATTATTATTGTTATATTATTATTATTATTATTATTATTATTATTATTATATTATTATTATTAATTATTTTATTATTATTATTAATATATATTATTATTATTATTATTATATATTATATTATTATTATTATTATTATTATTATTATTATTATTATATATTATATTATTATTATTATTATTATTATTATTATTATTATTATTATTAATATTATTATTATTATTATTATATCATTATTATTATTATTGTTATTATTATTATTATTATTATTATTATTATTATTATATTATTATTATTATTATTATTATTATTATTATTTTATTATTATTATTATTATTATTATTATTATTATTATTATTAATTATTATTTATTATAATTATTATTATTATTATTATTATTATTATATATTATTATTATTATTATTATTATTATTATTATTATTATTATTGTTATTATTTATATTATTATTATTAATATTATTATTATTATTATTATTTTATTATTATATATTATTATTATTATTATTATTATATTATTATTATTTTATTATTATTATTATTTATATTATTATATTATTATTATTTATTATTATTATTATTATTATTTATTATTACATTATTATTATTATTATTTATTATTATTATTGTAGTTGTTGTTGTCTTTGTATACCTTATTCAACTTATTCAGATGAAAAATGAATTAATACCTGACCGTTAACAAGGTTTTCAATGTCGAAAAAAGATTGTAATATCACCTAATGATCGCCGTGTCGTCCTTTCAGTTATGTGTGCCATTGATGGGAACCCTTTTAAAGTAAAGCGCTTCGAGCATGTTTAGTGGTACTGACCTATATAAGACTTTTTTGTTTTGCTTTGTTATTTTAATTTTTTTAAAATTAGATCAACTCGCTTTATCAATCTATTGGTCTATGGCAACTCTTGGAGGCGTTTGATATTTACCTCGGATTAGGACCAACTCGACATCTTTTGTAATCTTTGACAAAAGGAACTCGTCTATGAAATTTGAGATCCATCGTCTCTCTACAACGCACAATGCAGAGCTGTCCGTTCAAAGAGCTGGGCTGCCGGACTCTAGAAAAACCCATATTTAAAAATTTGGCCAGGAAAACTCGTCCTTCAATATCAATCGATTTAAATGACCCTCATCTTTGCAAAAACGTTCAAACCTGGGACTTTGAGATGGATATTTAAAGACAAGTTTTCAGACAAATTTTTAAATACGTGGCTTTCCAGAGTACGACAGTTAACTGGTTAAGTGATCAACAACAAAAAAGATATCACCACAATTCTATCAAGTATAAAGACATAGAAATCACGACATTATGATTATAATATAATTGAGTTAATAGCGCAATATCCACTAAATGTGCTCAAAGCGCTTTACAAGGGGTCCCTGGTCAACAGCAGCATTTAACATGTAGGACGGACATGACGCTGTTAGGCGATATTACAATTTTTCGGACAAAGACAACGCTGTTAACGGCCAGGTACTCATTTACACTGAGTACGGTGAGAGAATGTGAGTAAAGAACCTTTTCCAAGGACTCAACTATGCGCCGAGCGCGAGGCTCGAACCCAGGACCTTCCGATCGAAAGCGAGTGTCATACCACTAGACCACATAGCCGCACATTGAATACACTTTTCCAGGGATTTTGGAACCGGAAAAATAGAAGTTCTGTTGTCACGACTTTTCTTCCCTGTTGTTAACAAAGTGTAAGTCACTTTCATCGATTGACGTATTATAAAAGTAATTTTTGGAGGGTGGCAAGATTTAAAAGGCCTTTTGTAAGTGCGCTTCAAAACATAAACGGTGATCTTTTTGCATTGTAACGGTCGGTTTAATCTAAAAACGACCAAACAGAAAGAGAAATATTTTCTGGATATGCGACATTGATCTAGTTACCATAGCGAACATAATCCTGTTACCCGAAGCAATCAGCCCCACGATTGGAGAGTATTCATCGCGACATTTTGACATGGTGCTGAGACAATTATCCTCGAGATTTTGAACCAATCAAAACAAGAAATGTGTGACACACTTTCACACGGCTCGGACAAACATAATTTTTGTTTATAAACAATAAATTGAACGAAATTGACCTCTCTCTGACCATTGTTATTGTTTTTTTATGCCGTCGATTGGGTGACCAGTTATCACACGATTTTCTCGATCGGATTATAAACGTTAAGTTTTACACATAGTTTTATGTGTTGGTTCTATAGATAGTTCGAAGATGACGTCACTCAGGCCTTTGTTATTGTTTTTGCCATCCGCGTTTGTGAGTTGTTCTCACTAAACTGTATTAACCAGACTATAAAAGTCATGGTTACACAGAGTTTGTGTGTTGGTCCGTTATACTTCCGGATGGCAATGTTGTGAACTCCTTGGCCAAGAGCATTCTATCTATTGATCAAGTAGTAGAACAGTGTGACTATTTTATGTAGACACATACTACCGATAGTCCAGCCTGTGTAGTTCGCTGTGTTTACCAATCACTGCCATTGTTTACATTATGACGACTGTCCAGAGGCGTGATTATCTAAGTGTATATTGCATCGGGACATCAGTCCTTAAGACACCATGCTTTTTTGTTTTTTTAACGTCTGTGCAAGGAGGGCTTTAGAAATGAGACGCCTTGGATTTTTCAGCACCCGCTAGTGGGGGTCATTGGTTGGATAAGGATTTCAAGCAAAACTACTATTACAAATTCCTTGAATGCGCAATAATTGGATTCAGTAGTCTGATGTCACGCCGCCAGGCAACGGCGGCCATTTTGGTTCTAAACAAAGAAAATCATTACTTTTTGTTCTTCATGTGGCTAGAACTTTTCATTCCCTTTTCATATGCCTTTTGATCAGAATGTGTAAAAGTCAAAACATGATCATATTTATGTGTTTTTTTTCCTCTGGAAGCGTTTTTATGCTAGCCGGGAGAAATATTTCATACGGGCGTGCGCCATTGTTCCGATAGTTTAGAGCCAGTGTTACTAAGTTACCATGCGTCATTAGGAAGGAAGTGACGTTACGACTATTGAATCCTATTGATTCTGTTCTTATAATTTCGGTACTTTATAATAAATTGGTTAATTGGCGACCATAAGTTTTAAATAATATTTCTTATGTCTGAATGATATGAAAATATACAAAATGGAGTGAACTAGGTATCAAAAATTTTACAGGTAAGTATTTTTCTGTGCGCCCTCTTACAAAACGGAGTGATTGGGTTTGTTATCTTTTTTTAAATCGAAAGTACGAATCTGTTTTCAATACCTTTTAATAACTATGGCTGATTTGTCGATCCAGAATCTTTAAACAGTGGTAAGCACCAATAATAATTGCGTAATAATTATTTATGAAATGTTTAGAATT
>NC_088363.1:45020683-45030683 GCF_034508935.2 Berghia stephanieae
ATCGGATTATAAACGTTAAGTTTTACACATAGTTTTATGTGTTGGTTCTATAGATAGTTCGAAGATGACGTCACTCAGGCCTTTGTTATTGTTTTTGCCATCCGCGTTTGTGAGTTGTTCTCACTAAACTGTATTAACCAGACTATAAAAGTCATGGTTACACAGAGTTTGTGTGTTGGTCCGTTATACTTCCGGATGGCAATGTTGTGAACTCCTTGGCCAAGAGCATTCTATCTATTGATCAAGTAGTAGAACAGTGTGACTATTTTATGTAGACACATACTACCGATAGTCCAGCCTGTGTAGTTCGCTGTGTTTACCAATCACTGCCATTGTTTACATTATGACGACTGTCCAAGAGGCGTGATTATCTAAGTGTATATTGCATCGGGACATCAGTCCTTAAGACACCATGCTTTTTTTGTTTTTTAACGTCTGTGCAAGGAGGACTTTAGAAATGAGACGCCTTGGATTTTCAGCACCCGCTAGTGGGGGTCATTGGTTGGATAAGGATTTCAAGCAAAACTACTATTACAAATTCCTTGAATGCGCAATAATTGGATTCAGTAGTCTGATGTCACGCCGCCAGGCAACGGCGGCCATTTTGGTTCTAAACAAAGAAAATCATTACTTTTTGTTCTTTCATGCTGGCTAGAACTTTTCATTCCCTTTTCATATGCCTTTTGATCAGAATGTGTAAAAGTCAAAACATGATCATATTTATGTTTTTTTTTTTCCTCTGGAAGCGTTTTTATGCTAGCCGGAGAAATATTTCATACGGGCGTGCGCCATTGTTCCGATAGTTTAGAGCCAGTGTTACTAAGTTACCATGCGTCATTAGGAAGGAAGTGACGTTACGACTATTGAATCCTATTGATTCTGTTCTTATAATTTCGGTACTTTATAATAAATTGGTTAATTGGCGACCATAAGTTTTAAATAATATTTCTTATGTCTTGAATGATATGAAAATATACAAAATGGAGTGAACTAGGTATCAAAAATTTTACAGGTAAGTATTTTTCTGTGCGCCCTCTTACAAACGGAGTGATTGGGTTTGTTATCTTTTTTTAAATCGAAAGTACGAATCTGTTTTCAATACCTTTTAATAACTATGGCTGATTTGTCGATCCAGAATCTTTAAACAGTGGTAAGCACCAATAATAATTGCGTAATAATTATTTATGAAATGTTTAGAATTAGCATCTGGGTGTAATTCCTGCAGACGATAGTTGGACTCATTGTCCTGCTTGGCCTAGTGCCTAGATATGGTGATCAGACTCTGACATCCTGATTCGGATTACTGTTTCTTATTTTATTATGGCCTGTGGCTTTATATTTATATCTTTTTTTCTATATTATGGTTAACTGATAAATATTGACTTTATTGTATTAGTGTATAAATCTAGAGGGTCCCTTTGCTCGCCACGTCAACTTATAACTTGAACAGTCCTTCCTACTACTACAGTACAGTTGCTAGTAACTAGTGAGTCTAATATTACCATTGTTAACATATATGATGGACCTTGTACTCTGAATATATAGTTATGCCCATTACAAGGATCTGGTGTTGCTGATATGACTGTCAATTGTATGGGACTAGTACTCTGAATATATAGTTTTACCTCATTGATCTGAGATGTTAATGTTACAGTTACACTACACTCACTCTATTATCTCTGTGACTATGGAAGGGAAGTATGGATCTGATGATACTCCGTTGACTGAAAGGAATGAACTAGTAGTCTGAATATATAGTTTTATCTCATTGATCTGAGATGTAACTCTATTAATTAACTTTTTGACTATGGAAGGGAACTATGAATCTGATTCTGATGCTACTCATTGACTGTAAGGAATGAACTATAGTAGTCAGATTTTTTATGAATGGCGCATGTTTTTCTCAGATGTCCCTCTATCAAAAGTTGGAAAACTTTGTGTCAACCTCCGAATCTTTTTCTCATAGCTAAATAAAGATTTTGGCTTGAATTATGATGCCATATCACAAAAAAAGATATCTTCTTGACGACCTAAAAAAGGCTACTTTAAAAATATCTTGTGACACGGTAGTTCCGGCTAGTGGTTATGAGTTCACATCATGCTATTTTCTGAATAAAAGCAACACACATTAACTGTTATAAAGTAACAACTTACGTAGTTTGCATCCAATTTTGACTTTATAATTTATTGCTTTTTATTTACATCACGTCGGAATTGCCGAAGACTGATATGAATCTCTAGCTTTAACTCATTTGAAATAGTGATTAAATACTCTAAATTGTCAAATTAACAATGAATGTTTATATTTAACTTTGAAAGATTGTATCTATTCATGAACGTTTCACACAGCATTTAATGTTTTCTTTTAAACCTATAAGCTCTTAAACAATACGATATGATACGGTTCCTCTCTCTCTCGTAAAGCTGCGAAAAGAAGTCTACTTGTATCTATCGATAAGCCATTAAAGAGGACAGCTATGGAATTAGAATGTCACAATCAACCCCTAGTTTCACATGTTATTGTTGTTACGTTGTTGTTTTTATTTAGTTGAACACATGCATATATTTGTGGAAACACATTATCATAAATTGATGAATTTCTACTTTTGACTGGTCTATATTTAATTTATGTAATCATCTTTGGCATAAATAATAAGCTATTTCTCAAAAATTTGAAATCAAAATAATGTTGGAAGCGCGTAATGTTCACTTTCATTTGTATTCATCAATAACGTATATTTATTGTTATAAAATGTAGACGTGTCTGACGTTCCTTCATAGTTGGAATCTGTACGAACATCATATAAGTTTTAATTAACTGAATATTTCATTTTAACAAATTCTTTCAAAATGGATAAGGGGAAAATCTATAAATCATCTTTGAGTTCCGATCCTTACCAGTTATCGATTTTAATATAGCTGTAATAAGCGAAATACTTTCCTATGGTTTTAAAATTCGTGAAAAAAATATTTTTATTAAGACAAAATGATCCAGAGGTTCATACAAATTTTTGCAGCTGTATATTGTGAACAGCTGAGAAAAAGAAGAAAAAGACGCGCCCCTTGTTAAAAATCCGACCATTGTACTCTGAATATATAGTTCTGTCTCATTGATCTGATATGTTACTTTATTAATTAACTCTTTGACTATGGAATGGAATGGAACTATGAATCGGATGCTACTCCATTGACTGTATTGAATGAACCAGTACTGTGAATGTTTTGCCTCACATGAACTTTTGCCTCTTGTGGGTGTGATGTTCATGGACGTGATTTGTTAGCAAATTCAAGATGGGGAAAATTGTGGTGTTGCGAATTGCAATGGTAACTACAATTAAGCCAACAGATGTTGTGTGTTCAGATTGCCTAAAGTGGAACCAGAACGGTATCGAACCACATCCGACAGAATTTGTTATTTGTGAAAGACATTGGTCTGCAGGTGTTCGAATCAAAATTCTACCTGGCAGACCGATCGTCCCTTATAGGGATGAAATAGTGTTCAAAAATGTTTAAAAATTAATAGATTCGAGATATCTTAGTTACAACTACGATATATGTAGTGCATCCTTAGTAGATATTTAGGTATTCATATTTTTCTTTGGAACATCCTCCACAGATTACCTCCCTTTGTTGATATTGTACATCTCCTTTCCCCTTCATCTAATTGTTCATCCTCATCCTCATCATCACTTTACATGTACATTCATTAATCAAGCTTCTAAAGAAGTCATCCTGAATCAATCACTTTAAGGTCAGTTTTTTAAATATCTAACTACTCATCCTTTCCGTTTCTTGACTACTCCTATTCATTGCTGATAATAATAATCTTTAAATATTTTTTTTGACCCAGAATTCACAATCACTTTCTAAAAAGGTAGATCTTGCCATATAATGCCCCTGTTGTTAATTTGGTTTGAATTTTCTATATGTTTTAGTTGCCCCCCACTAGCGTTGCCTGGAGATTCCATATGAATGTCCTTTGAATATAGCTGTCCTTGCGTCTGTGTTAAAATTGTGAGCGATACTCGGGATCCTTGAGCTAATAGGAATCAACAGTCGTGACGTCACTTCCCTCATAATGACGCATAGTAACTTTGTAACTGGTTCTAAACTATCAGAACAATGGCGTGACACCCTTATGAAATACTTCTCCGACGAGCATAAAAGTGTATCCAGTGGAGAAAAACATTATAAATCTGATCGTGTTTTGACTTTTATATATTCTGATCACATGGCATATGAAAAGGTCTAGCCATCATGAAGAATAAAAAGTCCGGTTTTCTTTTTTGTTTTAGAACCAAGCTGCTCGTTGCTGGGCGGACGTGACATCAGACTGCTGAATCCAATTGCTTCGGCTTACAGGCAATTACCTAAGATGGCTATGATCAATACCTACTTTTAAAATACTTTTTGTAATCAAACATCAGGTCTCGTAGAGCGTCACTGAAGTACCCGCGGATAAGACGAAAGGGAATTAATACAGTAAGAATAGACAATTTCGGAACTCATCAATGAGTTACCGTTCCTGATTGTCTCGTCACTTATGCCATGCTTGTTCCATAATAAATGATATTGATGACTAAATGTAAATGCCAATTTTATCTTTCTGTATCTCATCTTTGAACAACATGGGAAATTTCTGATGACATCAGACATCCTGTTTGGTAGGTTATCTACATTCCTTTGTGGAATCCTACGCGACGGGATTTAATAATGCCGTAATTGTATTTTTAAATACCTCTTTTTCATGTGTTTACCATTCTCAATGCGCTTAATGTATATAACACAACAATTTGTGTTTTTTTCTGGACTACCATATTATTTCTGAAGAAGATGGTGGCTATGGCGATGGCCGATCAGACCAGGAACTGCTTGATTTAGGCGTCTTAAAAAGATTAGTACAACTATATGCCACAAAAGTCTGTGTTGTTCTCTGGACTACCAGATTTCTAAAGAAGATGGTGACGGTGACCGATCAGACCAGGAACTGTTTGCTTTAGGCGTCTTTGACGGTTTGCACACGTACCACGGACAGTATTACCTTCAGACCTGTAACCTAGTCAAATGTGGAAATAATCAAGACAGATTATCTTGTGGTCACTACACTCTTAACTGGAACACAAAGTTCAGCTTTCTCTCACTGACAGGAACATTCCAGACAAAATTCGTCTATCCTCATGTCATCATGGCCAAAGACAGACAGTTACGTGTCGGTGAGGAGTCATCCTGGAGTTTCAAAGACAAGATTCTGACGCCACAAGGTGGTTTGGACGATCCTCTACTGGCGGCCACCCTCCTCGGTTGATACTACGGCCTTGATTCGAATTAGAGACTTTTCAAAGTTAAAAAGAGCCACTATCATTGCTGTTACCATTACAATAACAAGAAATGAAGGGAGTAGAAAAGTGCCAGACGACAATATAGAATAAAGACTTGGTGGCACCACGGTGGCTGGTGTCGATTGTAGAGCGTGCTTCTCACGGCCAGACGGAGTTGTAACAGTAGGGTCGTGGTTTCGAGTACATTTTTTATTCTCTATCGGCTTCCGGCACTATTCTACTCGCTTCATTTCTTGTCATTGTCAACATAAGTGCCTGCTCCATTCACTTCTCTGTTGCCGTAACATGGGGTAATTACGCCTAAAAGGGGTTAATGGCCACAACGTTAGTTCCAACAAAATGTTATACTAAGTACATTTCTGTTTTAAAAATTGCAAGACGCTAAATTAGATTTACAAACCGACTTTAATTGTAGCCTTTTGCAATGAGTGACCATTTTTACCTTGAAGAGCCATGGTTACCCCATGACAGTACGCTTAGTAAAAAAAGGGACGCCCAACAGACGAGTGGCACTGTCTAGAATAGAGAGATGGTTTTATCTATCTTTTAAATAAAACTCATAATCGTCAAAGTAATGATAGCAGCTCAAAATTAAAATGACCTAATTATGAAACCCTCATACAAATCAATATTCTGTCGTACTCTGGAAAACCCCATATTTTAAAATTTGTCCAGAAAACTCGTCCTTCAAATATCGATCGATTTAAATGACCCTCATCTTGGAAAAAAACTCTCAATCCTGGGACTTCGCTAAGTATTGCTGGGTGACCTTTGTACTGGGATTTTCCAATTTATAGAATATTATCTCATTGAAATAAAATAATACTAGACAATTTTCATTTGTATTAAAATATTTATTATTCTTTGAAATCAATGATCTACATTAAATCCGTTGCTACGACAATACATTTTTGTTACACAACCATAGTAATAAAGCAATTAATTAGATCATGAACCCAAATACCATCGTGTAAAGTGTACATAATTTTTACAAGTCCGACATCAGAACGCATTATAAGGCTTGATTTAACATTGTTGTAGAGGACAACATTGTGCGTTGATTTTAGAATAATTGAATTACAACAAAGAGCCCAACATAATTTGGGTTATCATGCCATTTGATGATTAGATTTTGGCTTGAGGGTATTTCCAATATTATATCCACATCAATTTTGTTATCAATACCCCCTGATAAACACACTTTGTTCTCAGAGCATCCCCATTACAACAATGAACCCAAAACAATATGGGTTCTCAGACTACTCAATAAGCAGATCTTGGTTTCAGAGTATTTCCAACCTAATAATGAGCTCACATTATTTTGGGTATCTGCGCACCGCAGAGGATCGTGATTCGTGGAGACAGCTGACCGGCAACGTGCTCAAGAGCACAAGCCACAATGGATGATGATGATCCCCTAAAAACCACACGTTCATTTCAGAGTAATTCCATTACGACAACAATAAACCCAGAACAATTTGGGTTATCAGATTGCCTAATACGTACACGTGGACTTCACACAATGAAGAAGACCAATTTTTTCTTTCTTGATTCGGTCATTGAACTAATACAGGTTTTTATTGACATTACACCTTTTTTTCTCATGGTCACTTGAACAGTTTATACTTAATATCGGTATAGATTGATACATATGTCCTCCAATTTTTAAAAATTTTCCGCGACTGTTCAACAAGTATAGGATCATTTTATAATCTCAAAATTTTTAGTTAAAATGTAATGATAATCATAATAATAATAATAATAATAATAATAATAATAATAATAATAATAATAATAATAATAATAATAATAATAATAATGATGATGATGATGATGATGATGATGAGAGTAATAAATCTATCGCACCTTAGCATCCATTTTTAAATCATTCTGCTGTGATTTACAATAAGATTATTTATGTGCACACATACACACATATGCACACACGCACACAGACACACACACACACACACACACACATACACACGCACATCCCCGCCGATACATAATTCAATTCATTTGCATTCACACAATCCTGTATCGATCCTTACTCTCACTTAATATCAATTAGGTAATCATTATAACATAATTTAACACACTATGGCACAAACTACAAACAATACCTAATTTATTATTTGTTAAAAAACTAATTGCTATTAATTTGACTGGGGATAAATCATTACCGCGCCATTCTGTAAATGAAACGCATCGTTCATGGGCTCCCCGCCAAAAATGCCAGGACTGTTGGAGCACATCCGATGGAGCAGCTCCAATTCAGTGATTTCCAGATCGGCGTATGTGTCTACTCTCATGACATTCTTCTTCATGGGATAAGTTACAATAGACTCCAGGAGTCTTTCATCCATTTTGCCGATAGCCAGAATCATCACCTGGACGTTTTGGAATTTGAGTCTCCTAACTTCCTTTCGTAAAGCCTCTACGTCTTTTACATGAGAGTCTAGAACTAAAACGGCGACTTTCTTTTCTGTGATGTGATCTCCTCCGGTTTTGAAAACGTCCAGTCTTACTTTCTGGACGATATCTGCTAGTGTGACGTAGTACATGGAACTTCTTTCGACGAGAGCCAGTTGGAAGTCGTTTACGCCTAGCATGGAAATCTCCCCTCCGACGCATGGCTGGGTCATGACTCCGATTTTGGCTTCCGGGGCGTAGATAGTAGCTTGAGTAGCAAAATCGGAAATGACGTGATCAAGAACTCTCTTTGAATTCTGAACGGAGTTCATGTATTCGTAGATAAACATAACATTCAACGGTTTGGCAGAGCAGTCTATTTTTTTCTTCCCAAAATAATCTTCGTTTTCTGGTGATTTTGACACGGCGCTGCATGTCTTCCCAGCCAGGAGCTCTGTTATGGAGGATAGCTCGTTGAATGATTCAACTGTGAACACATAGTCCTCATCAGGTTCACTTGCGATGTTGGCCAATTCTGCGTCATCGACGTATTTTCCGACTCCCACAGAGAACATCACAATGCCTTGTTGTCTAGCTATCTTCGCTGCCTCGGCCGTCTTCTCTGGCCTTTGAGACAAGCCATCAGTAACAGTAATTATGATTTTGGCTACACCTTTGCGAGCTGCCCCACTGGCCAGTGCACGAGTGGTGATGAAGTTAATGGCGTCTCCTGTATTTGTTCCTCCTGTGAGGTAAGCTACGTTTTCAGGTTGGAGGGATTTGAGAAGGGATTTCAGATTGTGATGCTGGGCCAAGGTGAAGACATGTTCGTGATCGTCGGAGAAGGTGACGAGGCCGACTCGGGTTTGCATTGGGGAAATCTCGAAGGATGAGACGAGTTTTCTGACGAATGGAAGTACTCGGTTGTGGAAGTGATTGATCCAGACAGAGGAGGAAGCATCTAGGAGGAAGTAAATGTCTGCTGGTTTGTTTTGGCAAGCTTGAAGAGGGCTGGGTTGGTCGTTCAGGGGACGATCGTTGTCGGTGGTGGTTATATGCTTAGGTGGTTTGGTTTTGGGTGCCTTAGTTGTGATGGTGGTAGTGGGTAGTGTTGTTGTTGTTGTTGTACTTGGAGTAGTTTTGGTGGTTGTAGTAGGGACTGCAGTGGTGGTAGTGGTAGTAGGCGTAGTTGTGGAAGAGGTAGTAGTAGGAGTAGTGGTAGTAGATGTGGTTGAGGTGGTACTAGTTGTAGTGGGAGTAGTGGTAGATGTGGTTGTTGTTGGTGTCGTTGTTGTGGTAGTAGTAGTTGGCGTTGTTGTGGTATAGGTGGTGGTAGGAGTAGTTGTAGAAGTAGTAGTTGGAGTAGTTGTAGTCGTTGTTGGTGTAGTAGTAGTAGTAGTCGTTGTGGTAGTTGAAGTAGTTGTGGTAGATTGCGTAGTCGTGGTAGTAGTTGTAGGAGCCACAGCCTTCAAAACCTTGCAAGTCTGGTTCACAAATTTCTTCTCTATTTTTCCAATGGCATTGAAGTTCTTGACGTGGAAAACATAATCTTCATCAGGATCGGATGCCATGTATTTCAACTCTTCTGATCCGGCGTTAGGTCCTACTCCAATGGCAAAGACATCCACACCCTTAGTCTTGAGGAGGTCCACAGCGACCCTGGTCCTCTTCGGGTACCGAGACTCGCCGTCGGTGATGATGATGACAAGCTTGGAAACATTACTCCTCATCCCGTTCTCAGCTGTCAACATATGCTCACTGACGAAGTTTAGGGCCTTGTCAGTGGCCGTGCCGCCTCCACGATATCTCATTTTTGTGATGTGGTTTTCAATTGCAGCTTTGTTCTGAAAACGAAGATAAGAAAGGAATTAGAGAATTATAGATGAAGACTTGAGGTGTTTTATTTTAAAACAATATTTCACACATAAAGCGCTTATCTACGCAAGGTAAAATCCAATAGCAAAGCCAGTTAAACTGTTCAGATAATATCTTGATAATTTAACGGCATGTATATATTTTATTTTAATAGGCTCTTTAATATAGCGCACTAAACGTGCTCAAATCGCTTTACAAGGGGTCCCTGGCCAACAGCAACACTTAACACGAAGGTCGGGACTTGACGCCTGCGAGGCGATATTATATTTTTTATTTTCTAACAGAGACAACGCTGTTAACGGCCAGGTACTCATTTTACACATGAGTACGGTGAGAGAGTGTGAGTAAAGAGCCTTTTCCAAGGACTGAACTAT
>NC_088363.1:45038183-45120683 GCF_034508935.2 Berghia stephanieae
TTTTTTTAATGATTGGGTTGTGTTTTTTTTTTCTTCGTCTTTCTTTTTAACTGCATTTGGGATATTATTTTGATATGAGGTGTTTAGCATTTTCGTTAAAAAAAATCAATCTGGAAACTTTGAGCTATGTTACCCCCACGCATTTACACTCCTAAGTGATAAAAGAATGGAACGTGCCTATATGGATTAACTCTTTAACGGCCAGTCGGAATCTCATCTAAGTCGTAACATTTCTCATTATTTACAACTACTAATATAATATATAATTCCGATAGCTCAGTTGGTAGAGCACTTGCTTCATAGGCAAAGAGAACGCAATGAGGTCGACCCCCTTTAAAGTCGAGAATCACATTTCTTGACACCACTCTCCACTCAGCAGTGATTGGGTATCTGGATTTGTTGAATCTGGTGAGAAGTACTTGGCGATAAATTGGCGTTTTTTTTTCCAAGTATTAATAACAAGCAAATGCTAGCGTCTTTTACGTGTCATGGGAATGTTTAGAGTGATTAACTCCGGCTCCACGGGCGCTATTGTTCCAAAGGATCTTCTAAAGCTATTATATATTTGTTAATTCCCTGCGGCTATGTGGTCTAGTAGTTTAACACTCGCCTTCGGTCCAGGGTTCGAGTACCACTCACATTCTTCCATCGTACTCAGGTGTAAAGTGATTACCTGGTCGTTAACAGAGTTCTCTCTGTCGGAAAAAAAAGATAAATATATATATAATATCGCCGAACAGGCGTCATATCTCCTCCTACATGTTTATTAGTCTTCATGTTGGATAGGAATAACTGTTAAGAGCCTTTAGTGAATATAGCTCTACATAAATGTTAAAGTAAATATTAATATTGATCTAAAAGTTTCCATCTAAAACAAACTGACAAATTATGGAGTAAATACTGGTGTAAGATCGAAATCTGAATGGTGTGAATGAAAGTAAAATATCAACAACAACAACAACAACAACAACAAAAACATCCCAAAATAATCAGCCTGCCACGACACACATCTATCTTCACAGATTGTTATCAAAATTAAAACCTAGAGACGTATTTTAGTTCAGCTCTCTTGACCAGATAACTCTGGAAAGACATGTGTTTCAAAAATTGGCCAGCAATATCGTACTTCAAACAGTAATCGATTTAAATGATACTTATCTTGACAAAGTTCTTAGAAAGTCTCGATTCATACCACCGCAAACAATTACGTCGCGTAATCGGAATCTATTGGCCAGAGACAATTACAAATGTGACCCCTCGCCTCAAAAGTCTTGATGATTGAGATGCTGAAGATTGAATTTATGACCAGAAATATCAGTCTGACGTTTTATTCTTTATAAAGGAGAATGAATATCATATTTTAGAATACTCTGATGAGCAACAATTAAAATGTTTGACCAGTTTAGCATTAATCTGACTCTTTGGCATCTGGTTCATCCGGACATAATACCGTTTTGAGAAGTTGGGTCACAAATACTGATCTCTATGAAAGAACCAGGGTTCAACGCCGGAGTACAATAATAAAGGAACAGCGATGGAGGCTATTTGGTCACATCTTACGTCGAGAAGACAGCCCAAACTGCAATGACAGAATATTTCCTTTATGGCAACAAATATGTAGGGAGGCCACCATAGTAACTACGCTGAACCAGGATCTCTACATATCAGAAATTTCTAGATTCAGATGAGACCGAATTATTTCCTGAAGTACTAATAAAAACTGCAGTGCCCTCCGTAGAAAAGTCACAAGATCTTGACAGCCTCAAAACTCTTGCCCAGGACCGTGACCAATGGAAACAAAAATTAACAACTTGGATGGCGAGAGCAGCTATACTCATCGAGGTTTTAAAAAATATGTGTCTGAATCAAGCAATTCTCCGCAAGCGTGATTCACACTTATCTTGGCAAAAACTCTCAACACTGGGATATCGATGTTTTTTGGGGTTATTTGTTTTTTTTTTTTTGGTTTTGTTTTTGGGTTTTCTTTGTTTTGGTTTTTGTTTTTTTGTTTTGTTTTTTTTTTTTGTTTTTTTTTTTTTTGTTTGTTTTTTTGTTTTTTTTTTTTTTTTTTTTTTTTTTTTTTTTTTTTTTGTTTTTTTTTTTTTGGGGGGGGGGGGTTTGGGGGGGGGGGGGGAGTTGGAGTTGGTTTGTTTTGTTTGTTTGGGTTTTTTTTACCAAGATGAGGTTATTTAAATTGATCAATATTTGAAGGACGAGTTTTCTGAGAAAAGTTGTTAATTTGTGTTTTTTTCCCAAAGTACGGTAGTTAACTGGTAGTTGATACGTGGCCTATTTCCCAAACACGATGCTTGCAAAGGGGTAATACAATTTCACATCAATTTATTAATTGTGACAATAATAAGATCGGTTTGGTTTATAAACGTTTTATTTTCAAGTTTTCGCCAAGCGTAAAATTTGCTTGTCTTATTATTACGACTGAACGGTAGGGTATTTTCCAAGGAGATAATTGGGTTTTCCAGTCAAATATTATGGTTATTTGACATGGTCGCTAATTTTAGATTAACAGGGAAGGTTTTAAAGTGTTAGTCAGCTGTGATCCCTACTTCAACAACGCTGATCCAGTGGTTAGTGTTGTAAAATAAAAACAAGTGCAAATAATAATAATAATAATAATGATAATAATAATAATGATGATGATGATAATAATAATAATGATAAAGATGATGATGATGATGATGATGATGATGATGATGATGATGATGATGATGATGATGATGATGATTGTGATGATGATGTCGATGATAATAATAAATAGAAGAAAATGATAATAATAATAATAATTAGAAGAAGAAGAAGAAGAAGAAGAAGAAGAAGAAGAAGAAGAAGAAGAAGAAGAAGAAGAAGAAGAAGAAGAAGAAGAAGAAGAAGATGATGATGAAGAAGAATCATCATCATCACTAATCACATCATGATAGCAATAATAATAATGATAGGACTAGGTACCAAAAATGATGGATGGGAAAGACTTGTCGACTGGTGCAGATTGGAAAACCTTACCATTGTCAATACATGGTTTAAAAACCACGATAGAAAGAAGTGGACATGGATAAGCCCAGATGGCCTTTATAAAAATCTGATAGACTTTATTCTGGTCCAACATCGATTCAGAAACATCGTACGAAACGCAATAACTATTCCAAGCGCAGATTGTAATAGTGACCACCGACCTGCCAAACTTAAACAAATAAAGAAAAAGAAAGTGGAACCAAAACTGCAATTAGATCTATTGGGAATTAACGATCAAATAAAATATGGTTACAAAGAATGCGTGAAAGAAAAAAAGTGAAAACTTGACCTCAGATATAAACATAGATGAGTCCTGGAATCAAGTATCGAACTGCATCACAGAATCTGTAAGAGAAACACGAACCAAAAGAAAAATGGATGAATGACAAGATCTTGAAACGGATGAATGAAAAAAGAAAACTAGAACGCAACAGCAATAAATATAAAGAAGCTAATAAGATTGTAAAACATGAGTATAAGAGAGAAAAGGAAGATTATATTGCACATGAATGTCACAGATTTGAAATACTAAAACAATCTAACACCAAACAATTCTATAGTCAATACAAGATCTAAGTGGAAAACGGCCAACCATGGCAAGAAAATGCGTTAAAGAAGGAAATAGTAATATACTTATCGACAACAACGAAATTTTAGAACAGTATACATAAAAAATCTTTACGCGGATGACAAAAGAGGGACGTGCTTGGGTAAATAAATCTCTACTGTGAACACGAGTCCCCAGATTATGCGAGAAGAAGTAGAAGCTGATTGCAAAGAGATGAAAAAGGGAAAAGCGGTAGGCCAAGATAGTTTCTCAATAGAATTGAGTGACGCCCTCGGAGATCTGGGAATAGACATTCTGATAAAAACCTTTAACGTCATATACGAAAAGGGTGAACTGCCTAAAGTTTTAAGACATCGGTATTCATAACCATACCAAAACAAAACAAGGAACTATTGACTGTGACCAACACAGAACAATCAGCATAATGAGCCAGGCCATAAAAATTATATTAAAAATACTTATGAAAAGAATGAAGAGCAAGATCTCTCCAGAGATAAGTGACGAGCAGTTTGGTTTTGTTAAAGAAAAGGGTACGGTAAATGCAATTTTTACATTGAAAACAATAATGCAACGGTCAATGGAAAAACAAAAATCACTTTATCTATGCTTCATTGATTATTCCAAAGCTTTTGATTCAGTACAACACGAAACACTCTTCAAAATTTTAGAAAAGATCTATGTAGACAGTAAAGACCTTTGACTTGTAAAAAACTTATACTGAAATCAAACAGCGTGTGTCAAATTGATAATGAAACATTGGACTTCTTTAACATCGAGAGGGGAGTAAGATAAGGTTGCGTCTTATCACCGGACCTTTTTAGCATATAATATAGTGTAATAATATTCAAAGAAATCGAAGATATGAAAGACGTCGTAGTTGGAGGGCAGAATATGAATGGCATAAGATACGCAGACGATGGTACTCTGATGGCACACTCTCCAGAAAACGTGCAGAAAATTTAGATATACTGGTGTGCAAAAGTGAAGAGATGGGCCTGAAACTAAATGCTAAGAAAACCGAATGCATGGTGGTCTCAAACAATAACAACAACACGACCTTCCACTTGTCAAGCAAAGGAGAGACCATCAAACAAGTAAATAAATTTAAATATTTAAGCACTATCATTACCCGTGACGCACGTGACATAGAAGATATAAAACAAAGAATAGCAATAGCAAAAAAAAAAAAAAGTGTTCCATAAAATGCGACCAATTGTGTCAAACAACAACCTAAAGTTGAAGACTAAAATGAAAGTAGTGGAAACATGTGATTTCATGCGCACCGCACAGGATCGTGATTCGTGGAGAAAGCTGACCGACAACTTGCTCAAGAGTACAAGCCGCGATAGATGATGAATAATGATAATGATATTAATAATAATAATAATAATAATAATAATAATAATAATAATAATAATAATAATAATAATAATAATAATAATAATAATAATAATAATAATAATAGTAATAATAATAATAATAATAATAATAATAAAATAATAATAATAATAATAATAATAATAATAATAGATGATGATGATGATGATGATGATGATGATGATGATGATGATGATGATGATGATGATGATGATGATGATGATGATGGTGATGATGATATAATCGCAAGAACGCCTTACACAGCACGCATAAAGGTGTTCTTCTTCAAACCAGATTTCCGTATGGCATCACTTCAGCTCCCGGATATTTTCAACAAATAATGGATCAACTGACTCAGGTTCTTCCAGGGTTCGAAATTCTTACCAAATCTTTCAACTCGCTTAAAGTCAATCTATCAGTTAACCAAGAAAGAAGTTAAATGAAAATGAACAGCTAAAGAACAAATAGCTTTTCAACATGTGAAGCGACTTGTTTGTGACGAAACAATCCTTGTGCAATTTGATCCATCACTCGACGTGAATATACCTTGTAACGCATGTTGGAATGGGAATGGGAGTCGTGTTATTAAAAAAAAAACAACACCTGATAAGTAGGACGAGACAGTAATTGCATTTATATATACTAGTAAAAAGCCCGCAATTTCATGGGGAAAGAACTATTTTCATTCGATATTGTACCCACCATCATTTAATGAGGACAGATTGGTAAACAACGTTGTCTTTGTAACTTGGTACATCCTCTGTCGATTTTTCTGTGTGGCCCAACATGAAGTGTAAGCCATTATAGCCTCTGACCCGTGACACAGCAACATACAGTTGTTCGTGTGTGAAAACAGGTTGTGGTAAGAAAATCAACTGCGAAAATAAACCTGAAGTAGCAGACGTGAGCAGAGTTGAAAGACGATACTGGGGAGGCTTTCCGAAAACTCCTACAGAGGGAAACAACTCAAATAATATTCCCTCAACTAACCTTTGCTAAGACTTATGGCTAACCATAATTTTTAAAAATCATCTGATCTCGAGCTAACTATAATAGAAAAAAAAACCCTCGGACTGCTTTGCACTACTTTCCAATACTTCACAAATCAAAATGACGGCCGAGAATCAAAACAATAGTCAAATTAGGAAATTTTAAACTTTCACAAATCAATCAAGGTTTGTTCTAGAGTTTTAAAATGCTTCTATATGATGACAATTTGAATAAATAAACGCCTGACAAAAGATCAACGGTGAAAATACAAATTGAAAGAATACTGTGGATGTAGGAGCTTTCGGAATGTCTCTCCGATCCTGGGATCGAGAACTTACCTTACAGTACCGTAGTACACTACTCTGGTGATCATGTTTTGATTGTTGATTGGTAACATTGAACCATAATTCAAAACTAAGTAATATACACTGATCTAACTTACATGAAAGAAAATGGGTGTCTTGACCACTTTAATCCTGAGGTCAAATGAAAATCTGAAGCAGACGCGAACAGTATCTAGTATTCCATCATAATAATATGTCTATTTTTGGTTTGTTCGGGCTAGAAGCTAGACAGATACAATGGGTACGATCTATATTACATTTCCATGTGCTCGAGGTCATTGGTCACATTGCAAAGTGTGCTCAAAATGACCCACATAGTGAAAAGTGTTCACATTTTAAGAATAACCAACGTTACAATTGGTCATTTCGCTCTGCATGATACATGGGTATGTTTACATCGTTCATAAACAAAGCAGCGTGTTTATATACATTGAGAAAACTCCAATCGTTGTACAGCAAAAATTCATGTGATCGATGAATAGGTTGGACAAAAACATGAATATAGATCGCTCTCATTGACAGTTTGCCGATAACGTTTAACTAAATATTTCCCAGGGCAATAATTATCACATCGATGGCATAAAAACGACAGTAATATTAGCAGTAATATTAGTTGATGTTGTTAATCGGTGAAACTTATTTAAAATTTCTGTAAATCCGAATACCTTAATGTGATCAAGTGAATAATATAATTATGAATGCCACGATTTGCTAAAAAAGCCAATGGGACAGCTCCTCACTCAGGAATTTCTGTATTGATATTTACACTGGACAGACAGAGTTGAGGGTGTGACCATAAGTTAAACCTGGGTATTTATTGACAGCACCAGGAAGTCATCTGTGGCGTTTCATTCATCCTGTGTTGTTGATAAAGGGGAAACCCGAAACGTTCATTTGATCTGATTTTGTAATTAAATTGAAGCTTACATTCAATTTCACATTATTATTTATTTCTTCGAGCTTCGAGCACCAACATTTACATTAAGTGAATACATTATTTCGAATGCAACGATTTGCGTAAAAACGCCAAACTGACAACTTTTTACAGTGTCGAAATTGGTTGTTTTTGAGATTGTTAGTGTCGTCGGTACGTATTTTATATCTGTTTGACTCAACGAACTTTCAAACTGACTTTAAATTATAAAAGGATATCAAGTTGCCGGTTTATCTATCTGTAAAAAATACATTTCTAATTTTCAAATCTTTCAGTAGAGTTGTGCGCCGTATAATTTTTTTAGTGACGCAAATAAGCACATTGTTCTCCACAAGGCTATATTTTTTAAAGAAAGGATATATATATATATATATATATATATATATATATATATATATATATATATATATATATATATATATATATAATTTGGACAGAGATAAAGCTGTTCCCTGCCAGATAGTCATTTACACCTGATTATTATGAGAGAATGTGAGTAAATAGCCTCCTCCCCCTTACCAAAAAAAAAAAAAAAAACCCCAAAAAATCGAGCATTTATAGAGCACAATATTTACTAAATGTGCTCAATGCGCTTTACAAGAGGTCATCATCCATCGCCAACAACAGCACTTACCGCGCAGGACAAAAAGAAACGCCAGTTAGGTGATAGTATATTTTTCTTAATAAAGTGACAACGCTGTAAACGATCAGGTACTCATTTTACATCTGAATACGGTGAGAGAATGTGAGTAAAGAGCCATTTCCCAGGATTCAACTATGCGCCGCGCAAGTCGCCTGTGTGTATTGTATTGTCTTTATATATTACTGCCTAAGTACGTTTTAGTTGTCAAACCTTTCATTTTAATTTTGACAATTTCTTTATCTTTTAAAATGAAGTTATAATTTAATTTAATCAGCAGACTTGTTTAATAATTTAAAGCTATACTTTTGTGGGGACCTTTTTGTAAAATCATTAGTCTGATAGTAGTTGAAAATTATCTTTATATTTTTATGATATTTAATGTCATAAAACCAGTGACATCCACCTCTTATCCGCTACAACTCAAGTTTAATCCAGGGATTCAACAACGAGTACACAGTTCATCTCAAAGGAATATAACTGCATATTTACTTTTTGTTCTGCAAATAATTACACAGTTGTTCCCCGTTGACCGCAATTAATCCTTTTCTTTTCTTTTTTTTTTTTTTCTTTTTTTATAGTAAACAAACGTTACACGCGGAGTGTTTTTACTATTCATTTATTCAGTCTATTATGCATCATTTAATTATGCTTTCGCGTCCCATTGTATTTGTTTTGTTTATTTCATTTAGATATTTCCGATAATCCTTAAAAGTTCATCTTTATTCGCGTTTTCATGGGGAATACCCTTCTTTATTTTGGCACTGACCCCATAACCTTTTTAGTTCATGAACTCCGGAAACAGTTCTGTGTGCATGGAATTCCAAAGGCCTTGGAATCCTAGATAAATGAGGTCATAGTAAGAATAAATTTTCATTTTTCATTGGTGTGACTTCGGGAAAGCTTCTTAAATATACAATTATTATCCAATCATATGAGGAGCTAACGGCTCCCGGTGTCACAACGCATGCGCTTTTCCATAAACCTGTGTTGTCTTGCTTGCTGCAGATCTCAGCTTACGTGCAACAGTCTATTTGTTATTGTTTTGGTTCTACCATTGCCTAAGTTTAAGTTCTTAATTTTCAAGAAATGTGGTAATGGTAAGTGTACATATGAAAAAATTAAATTCTAATGTCATATCTTGCTTTCGGTTCTTATTTAGGAGCGAGGAACGTTTTTTCTGTCCCCATTAAAGTAATTTTGTGTTGTTTTATTCCGGCCTAACGACCCACCAACTCCCAACATTCTGTCCTACTCAACTCTCCTACTCCTACTCGCTTTTACTTTTGGTCTTTTCTTTCACTAATCCTGCTCCCATTTTAAATATACTCTTCTGCATATTCTGGTTGTAATTTGATAAGAATTAGATTAGTCGGAAAAAATGCATATCTCGCTTGAGGCATGGGAGTTCGTTGAAAGTTGTGCAAGTTTGCTTTCCTATTCCTTGGCGTTTTTGTGGGCGAGTTCCTGTTTGCAACTCGAGCAACTTCTTTCTCTCTCTCGTCTCAGCAAAAAAAAAAGTCAAGTTTGAATTGAAATGAGGGTCTTTTTATAGCTTCAATCATAAAGGCCTTTCGTAATTTCATGTCAATCAGTAAGCTTAAGCCCATTCGGATAAGTTATGAATGTAAGCATTTATTACCGGTTGATCCTGGTTGGTAAAAGTAAAGGAAGCCGCTATTTTCACCGTACGACGGTGAAAATAGTCTGTCAGGCTATTTTCACTGTACGGTGATAATAGCCTGACCGTATGTAGGAGACTATTTTCACCGTACGGTGATGATAGTGTGGGAGACTTTTTTTCACCGTCCCGTAATATTATGGTGGACGATTTTCAGCGTAGGGTGATAATAGTGTGGGAGACTTTTTTCACCGTACGGTAATATCTTGGGGGACGATTTTCACCGTACGAGGATAATAGTGTGGGAGACTTTATTCATCGTAGGGTAATAATTTGGTGGACGATTTTCAGCCTACGGTGATAATAGTGTGGGAGACTTATCACCGTACAGTAATATCTTGGTGGACGATTTTTACCGTACGTTGATAATAGTGTGGGAGACTTTTTTTTTCACCGTACGAGCAATATCTATGTGGACGATTTTCATCGTACGGTGAGAATAGTGTGGAAGACGATTTTCATCGTACGGTGAAAATAGCCTGACAAACCATTTTCACTGTACGGTGATAATAGGGGGGAGGCGACCATTTTCACCGTACGGTAATATCTTGGTGATAATAGTGTGGGAGACTTTTTTTCATCGTACGGCAATATCTTGGTGGACGATTTTCACTGTACGGTGAAAATAGCCTGACACACTATTTTCACCGTACGGTGATAATGGTACCTTGGTAGCTAACAAACTTTGCGGCGTTTGTCTGTGTTGAACCCATGACCTCAAGAAATCGAGGGTAGCGGCTCAAGATAGACATAGAAATTGAAATCATTATTTATCGAGTTGTGAATAGCTCATACTCATAGAGTACAGCCACACCCTCCCCGCCACGAAATTGGAAAGCTTCATTGGTAACTGTAACCAATTCTGAATTCATCATCCCGCCTGTATTATTATAGCTTTGGGAGGCCTTTCGAAAGCTCAACATGCCAAATATTTGCTCCGAAGAAAAAATACAACCTAGTACCTTTAACTGCCCCTAATAGAGAAAACAAACGACCTCTAACTATCCCTAATAGAAAAGAAAAAAATAAAACAACCCTAGGACTGCTGTGACTGCCTTTCAATACCTCACAAATCAAAATGGCAGCCGAGAATCAAAACAATGGTCAAATTAGGAAATGTTAAACTTTCACAAATCTATCAAGGTTTTTTCTATATGATGACAAATTGAATAAATAAACGTCTAACAAAAGGTCCAAAGTGAAAATACAAATTGAAAGAAATGCTATAACGAGGAGCTTTCGGGAGGCCTCCCTGGTTCTCGGCAAACTTTTTCTTTTTTTTTTTAACTGGTCTGCGCGCAGGAAGAAAATGATTTCGGGTTGAATTCTAATGGTCTGGATGCAGAGGCACAAACGTCACAGTTAGTATCCTGGCTTCTGATTGGCTAATACATACGGTGAAAATAGTCTGTCATGCTATTATCATCGTACGGTGAAAATAGCCTAAAACATTATTTTCACCGTACGGTGAAAATAGTCAGTCCGAAAAGTAAAAGGCTGTCTTTATTGACAGACATGTCTGTCAATAAAGTAAGGTGGAAGATCGATAATTCGCAGACAGCATATGTCAAAATAAAAAGCCAGATTTTTTGTTGTGGATTTATTATACACAGGCGCACGGCAGGGAACAGAAAAACGTATGCCAAAGGCCAAACTAGAAACAAGATAGATGTGAAAAAAGCCAATAATAACCTAAAAAATGCCAGTTGGTAGTTTGTGTCCCAAGTTATCTAGATATCTAAATATCAAGTAATATTAATATTATTTTTTTTTTACACAACAGGAAAGTAAATAGCACCAAATGCCAAACCAGCATTTTCAAAAAGCAAGTTTTTGACATTTTGAACCGAAAACATCAAGCTGGCAAATCGATTCGTAGTTTATTATTGTCCACTGACCATTAAAAATTTCAATACCTACCTACCTGTTAAATGTTAACTTTAATGATCATCTTTTGTTTCAATAATTTGTTTATTTTAACCACTGTTTTTGGGATGTTGATGATGGTCGGGGATTTGTTTATTTCGCAGACGAATCCTAGGCCTAGGTGTTGTTCATCCCTCAACCGAGCACACCTACTATTTTCCCGTCTTCCTCATACAAAAGAATATAATTTATTATAACACTTCCACAAAACTAGATCCAACAACATATCCAAATCAGAGATCAAAATAACTAGCATAAACAATGAAGGAAAATTATCTAGCACATATATATGAACTTGTAAGTTACGCAGATGTCTGTTTGGATAGAAAGCTCGGTGCTTTAGCCCACCATTCATTATTTTCTTTGGCCACCTCTAATCGCAGTAGTACTGCAAATATAATGATTTCCTCTTTGCAGTAGTACTGTGAACAGTAGATAGCATTCATTATTCGCAGTAGTATTGCAAATAGTAGATATCATTCATTTCAGTTATTTGCAATAGTACTGCAAATGCGGGTTCGTTCTGTACTTGCAGTAATAGCCTACAAACCTAGAGCTTTATTGTATTGAGGGATTGGGCGCAAAATATAAGCTACATTACTATTATACTTTAGCTACATTTTTATTATTTTATTACTATCAAGCCTATTACTATTTTTATTATTTTGTGTTTCATTGACGATGACAATGTGCCTGTTGTTGTGTAGTGATGGTGATGATGATGTTGTAGTGGTAGTGATGATGACCTTAATGAGGATAATGATAATGATGTAATGGTGGTGGCAGTTGCTGTAGTTTTGATAACGATGTGGTAGTGGTAATAATGATGATGTGATGGTTGTGGTTGTAGTAGTGGCAGTGGTAGCAAATGATGATGAGGATGTTGATGTAAAGGTGGTGGTGGATGCTATAGTTTTGATAACGATGTGGATGTGGCTGTGGTTGTAGTAGTAATGATGATGGGGTTTGGCTGTAATAGTAGAGGTAGTTTATTGATGTCAACTTCTATTGTTTGCAGGAGCACTGAGATATGAGTCATGAGCAACGACTAGAGTGTGTGTGTAGAGAGAGAGAGCGCGAGAGATTCCTGAAACTTTATAAAATATATTTAACTAAATAAATAATACAATAAACAGGGACAGAATTATTCTCATTAAATAGTGATGATATTGATTTTGGTAATTTCTCAGAAATTTTCCGCAGAATTTGCCATTTCAAACATTTTCCTCAAATCCACAAAATCACCATTATTTCTTAAGTCATATTTTGACACCTGTGCTCCACTTGTGCTCAGTCTAGTGAAATGTGGTTTCGGGCCAGACACAATGACGCCAGATGTCACAATTGATACAGAAGCCCACAGAGCTGCCAACCTACCGCAAAAAATGCGGAATTGTACGCATTTTCAGCGATTGTACGCTTGTACGCATTTCCCCCTCTCTCTCTCTCTCTCTCTCTCTCTCTCTCTCTCTCTCTCTCTCTCTCTCTCTCTCTCTCTCTCTCTCTCTCTGTCTCTCTCTCTCTCTCTCTCTGTCTCTCTCTCTCTCTCTCCTCTCTCTCTCTCTCTCTCTCTCTCTCTCTCTCATTCATGTTGAACTCACTCATCTTTGTATTCATTATATTTCAGAATTCAGGCGACACTGGTAAGATTTCCTTTTCTTTGTCTTTTTTATTACTTGACATTAAATAAGATGTGTGTGGCTCCGAAGCTTATAATGATAATGTCAATTTTTTCTTTTGTCAGTACACATAATTGAAATCCTTAATTAGCATAAACCGTTATATTGTATATACATGTGAGTCAAGTGTCAGTATCCAGCCCATGGTTTGTGTTAAATCACTTAACTGCCAATTCATAAATTTTACCAAAAGTTGCAACTGCACCATCTTCATGAAAGAGAGAAAAATAATTGAGGTTTTATTGACTGCAGTATCAACCAAATGTTCTCACATGGCTTTACAGGGGTTTCTAATCCAATCAGCAACACTTATGACAAGACATTATGCTGTTACTGGCCAGGTTAACATTTTTCACTTTGAATACGGCAGGAATATGTGAATAAAGAGCCTTTTCCAAGGACTTGAAACCAGGGACCTACTGGTGCGAAGGCGCATGTCTTACCATGACCACATAGCAGCAAAGAAAAAGTGTTTACAAATATAAAGAGATGTTAAAAGACTATAATACAAAAGCCTGACCCTAGAGTCAATGCCAGATAATATGAAGAAAAGTGTAACATTTTTCAGGTCTGTAATACATGACATGGGGTGTTTTGCTTCTTTGCTTTGTTGTTCTGACTGCATGCCTGTTTTTCTTGCTTTTCACAACCATTTTCTTAATCAGTATGTCCCAAAGCCTTAATAAGAGATTTGGCACACAAGAAAGTTGTGTGTTTTACAGGTTAATCAACTACTTTTTTGTAATATACAAATCTGATTTCATTCCATTACAGAGTGGAGTGCCATGAGTCTTGGCGACGGAGAAGATTCCGTGCTGAATTCTCTTCAAAAGACTGAAGTCTCATCAATAGCATCTGTGAAGTCCGAAGCTTTCGACGAAAGCAATCAGGTATTTTGATACAAGATTCTGTGGATTTAATCATGATGTAATTATATTCTGGAGGCTGTATGTTCTACTTTTCATACCCCAAGACTAGAACTGTTTCTCTGAATCCAACTAGCTTATTAAATATGGCACTTGCTATATATTCAAAGAGACCTATTTTGGATTCCTGTAAAAGATTGGTTGTGTAACATCTTGATAAATGGTGGAACGTCATTAACTCATTTTAAGGATACAAGACAGGACAAATTATGGTTTCATGGGTTTTTTAACTGTAAAAGACAACTTAATGCCACTTCTGCAGCACCAGCACGGTGCCAATCTATGGTATTGTATGATTCTCTTAATCAAGAACCTTGAAATATTAAGGTGTAATCTGTTTTTAAAAACAAATTTATTCATAATTTTACCTTGTGGTCCTCTGATTTCAAATTATTATTAGTTTTGTTTTGTTTTTTTTTACCAAGTTTTATTTGTTTATTTATTTATTTATTTATTTATTTATTTATTTTTGGACAACAGGGTGATGATGATGAGTTGATAAGCTCTCTTGGTTTATATGATGGCTATGACAGTTATAACGAGAGTGGCATTAGTACAGATAATGAAGATTTGGATACAAGTCTCTTGGAGGAGGAACTCTTCAATCCAGACGATTCCAGAAGTCAATATCAAAACGATAGGAAGGATGGAATGGGTAAACATTTATTTTTACTTTTCATTAGAGCATCTCTTTTGTAAAATATAGACATATCACTGTTGTCATCGGATAGGTATTAAATTAGACACCATACCAAGGTTACCAACGTCCCGTATATTTATGGAATTTAATATGTTATAAACCCTCAATATATTTTCCAATCACCTGCTAAATGGGAAAAAGTAAGTACACAATGCCTTTTTACTTGAAAACAGCAGGGGTTGGTCAATGTGTTTGGTAAAAGTTCAGTAAATTTTTGCCTCCTGAATTGGCAACCCCGCACCATGCTGTCTTAATTTGAAAATATTTCAGCTCTGGGAATCAAGTATAAATTAATAGCAAGGAAGCCTTTTTTTAGTCCACTACAAAAGGCAATAAACCATTGATAGATATCACAGCGCTAAAACGGATGTGAAAATGCTTTTTTTTTTTTTTAAAGATGAATATAGGAGTATGTTGTTTTTTTTTATAGGTCTATCCGGGGCAAAATTGAGTTAACATAGCATACTTGCCGAATTTTAGACAAATTTTGTGGCCAATTGTGAATTTTAAATTCTCAGTAATACTTTAATAATAATAATAATGATAATAATAATATTAATAATGATGATAAGAAGAACTACTACTACTACTACTACTATACTATATAATAATAATTGTGATACTAATAATAATTATTATAATAAAGAAGCAATTTAATAGCGCATAAGCATGACGATGTAATGTTGAAGTGATCATCGTTCTCAAATTGTGGTTGTTCGAACACAATTTCAGAAATTACTAATTTCTTTGTCAAATTACTTTTAAAAAATGACATAAAAATTACTCGATTTGAAGTTTTCAACTTGGCAGGTCTGACTTAGACATAAGCCTCTGTAAATTGCTTCAAGGTGAGGGTTGTGGGCTAAGTTTCTTGCTCATGAAATAGATGAGTGCTTAATTTCAGGTCCTTTAGGTGTTGATGTAACTCCAGATCCACTCAGCCATCTCTCTGCCTCTATATATATATATATATATATATATATATATATATATATATATATATATATATATATATATATATATATTATATATATATATATTATATATATATATATATATATTATATATATATATATATATATATATTGTATAGTTAATCAATTTTATCTTCCTTTACTTTTACTTTCATTTTTAACCTACTGCCTCAAATTGATATTATGATGCATGTTTTAGGTACAAAAAAAATGAATTTTATATAAATTTATATGAAACTTTGTTCAATTTTACATGTTTCCATGAGGACAATAAATATATTTTCTTAAAATAACAAAATCTTAAGTTGCACATAACTGGTTGCTTTTACTTGAAAATCATTTATGAACACCTGATGCACTAAGACACAATACTGGTTTGAGGCATTTGGACACACTTAAGATAAAGACAATGTATAAAGATTCCACACCATTAATTCATCTACATTTTCATTTGTCCAATCAGCTACCTGTGAAAAGTGTGGGTCGGTGGGTGTCAAACATGCTTTCTACTCAAAATCAAAGAGGTTCTGTAGCCTGTCATGTTCAAAGAGTTTTGCCTTCAGTCAACGAGATGGAAAACTGCCGGGTTCAAAGGCATCTCCACCATCCGCTGCTAAAAAGGTAGTTGATTTGGCATATATTTTTGTGAGGGTTTTTTTAAATAAAGAAATTTTTATGTTATAAATAATTTTGTCCTGTGAAAGAATCTTAACCACACAGAATGATATTCTAATACTAATAGTTATAATGATATTGCGTTTTCTTCTGTTTTCAAAGAATATAAAGAATTTAAGTTTCAAATAAGTTACTTTTATCTTATGGAATGTGATGATTTCCTATTGTTGGCAAGAGGATAGTTAATATTCTTTTCTTCTTTTTTTTTTTTTTGGGTCATTTTTTTCACATTGTTTTAAGCTTTCTTTTGGAAAGATGGGAGTTCTGGATATCATATAGTAGGATTGGTGGTAGTTGATAAACGTTTTGTTTTTTTAAAGACGGAGGTTATTTATTTCTGAGGGTTAAAACACTTATTGACTTATTGGTGACAAACTTGTCGATTCCAGAATTGTTACATCTTAATTTTTGATTCTTTATTTATTTGTATATTTATTCATTTAATGATTACGTTGTCTTTCAAAAGGGAAAACCAGGAGCTAAGAAGATGAACCAAAAGAATCAAAGTTTACTTCAATCATCATACAGGGGAGGTAAGGTTCATCCAGATTTAATTTAAATATATGTGCCAGCTTTGATGAGTAATTATAACATTTAAAAACACAAGACAGTAGTTGCTCTAACTTGTCAAAATATAGGCAACATTGCACTTGTTTGTTGCCATGAAATTAGTGTATATCGGTGGCCCGTTGATCTTAACCTCTGAAGTCATGTCTTTGCAAAAGGCTACTTGACAGGTTGGATCAACGGGCCATCAGTATGATACAAACTTGGTAAGATTTTGGTAGCAAAAGAATTGAAAAGTATTGATAAAGCAATCGGAAAATCTCCCTCTTTTAAATAATCAAGTGACTGGTGGGATTGTTAAAAATTAAAAAATTAAATGATGATGCAGTGCTAGATAAGTTAGATTTAAAAACAAACTATGGCCAAATAATCAACTTTCACTTTCACCATTGAGGATCAAATTCACACCTGGTGTGCTAGCATTTCATCAGTCAAAGAGCTATATCAGTGCCTGATTAGTTTCATCAATTTTTATGAGACATTTTATACAGAATGTGTCTTATTTTTCTACAGACGTAACACACATATTTGACTGGGGTCCCTACTTGGCCAATTCATCTGTCTCAGCCGCTCCTGTATTTTGCTTCAACCATGTGAGATCATTTTCCTTTGGGTCATTTATTGTTCTTGTGCATTTTTATTTCGGGCTTTATTTGGTTGGTTGTCTTTTTTTATGTATTTATTTATATTTATTTGGGGGTGTTGGGTAATAAAATGTTATTTTTGTGGGATGTTTTTATTTCCTTTCTCTAATGTTTTTCTTTTCTCCTTTTAGCATATTCATTGTGATACTAGTTGTTTGATAGCATGACACCAAACAGAACAGAGATAATTGCCACACTTCAACATAGCGCATAGTTCAGTTCTCTTGGTGTCTAAAATGAGTACCTGGCTGTTAACAGCGTTGTCTCTTTTTGACAAAAAATTGCACTATCGTCTAACAGGCGTCATGTCTCATGTCTTGCCCTGCATGTTAAATGTTGTCTCTCTACAGTGCTCTGAGCACATTTAGTGGATAATGTGCTATATAAATGCTCAGCTTGTTTTGTTTTGTTTTTTGGCGGGGGGGGGGGGGGGGGGTGGTTGTTGTTTTTGACCTAACAATGTATAAAGTCAGAATTTTTCTGGCCAAAATGAATGGAACGTTTTTCTTTTTATATGACATACTGAAACTTAATCATTTCTAAATTTATTTAGCATCATACATGTCTACATGGTTACCTTGTCAAACTATGCACTTCTCCCCAATCTTTTTCTCATATTGGGGTTGGCTGCTCTTTTGGCCATGGAGAGCACAATAAGAATTTAGGAAATACAGATGTACGTACATTCAATGCACTCATTTGTACCTTTTTTTTTCCAATAGATGTAATGCCATATAAAATCAGAAATTATTGCCACCTCTTAAATTTCTCCTTTTCTGAAAAACATTAAAATAAGTCTGATTTTCCAACATCCTGGTAAACTACATGAAAACTTGCCACCATTAGTCCCCTCCCTCCCTCCCTCTGACGTCAATGAGCATGTCATTCGCCTATGAAGATCATGGATTCTTATCAAATTAATGATAAATCTATATTTCCAACCCCAAAAATGGCTGCAGTATAAAAAGTATATTCTTTGTTTTATTTTTTTCAGGTCCCAATGCATGACTCATGGGACCAGATGGTGGAAGGTGTCCTTGTAGAGGTCGTCAACACTGATCTTGACCTTCCAAGAGACATCAAAGTCTATTGGATGGCTACTGTACTCAAAATTTACGGTAATGTTATCTGATTCAAAACTAATTTAAATTCCTTGATTTTTTAAAAAATTGATCTAGTAAAGGCTTTTGATTATGAGTACTTTAACACAAAATGTACAACCTAGAATGTTATGTTAATAGGTTGAAGATGTTTGAAGTACTCTTTGTTCATTGCATTTTGGTTCAGATTGAAATGTTTTCATTCAAATCAATGATTGCAGTTTCTAAAATTGTATGGAGCTCCAATTTTATAATTATTATAATTTTGACGTTTAATTCGGTTTTCTTTTATTTTCAACATGGCATCTCGCTTACCCCATCAAAATACCAATTTATTATTATCGTTGTCATCTTTATTTTCCCAGGCTACAAGGTGCTTCTTCGCTATGAAGGGTTTGGCAGTGACAGCTCTAAAGACTTCTGGGGTAACGTCCTGTCCGAGGACATCCACAATGTGGGATGGTGTGCCACCTACGGGAAGATGCTGGCTCCCCCTAGAAGTAAGTCAAATTGTCTTAAGTTCACGATGATTTTCCATTCACATGAGCTCAAGGAAGTTAAAGAAGAAATGACGATAGAATTGAGTTTAATGTTAGACGTGGTTTTAGAAGACTTCTGGGGTAATATTCTCTTTGAGGACTTTCACAAAATCCCGCCTAGAAGTAAGAGGTCTATTAAAGAAGGAATGACATTGGAGTGGATTTTACTGTTAGATGGGATTTTTGAAAGTACATAACACAAATGAAGATTTTGATGTAAAATAGATACAGTTATACTCTATGCCTCTTTTGTGGATAAAATCAGTACATTTTTGTGTATATTACTTTGTCATGCTTATGTCATTATAATGTTCCCAGAGCCTTCATATTGCAGGATAAGTTGTGCTTGACAAACTTGCATTATTATCATAATTGTATTATTATTGGTAATACAGTTCACTCCGAATAATCGCAACACCTTGGGATCAGCTAATATTTTGTGATTAATCGAAGTTGCAATTAACCGATGTTGAGTTTCCTGTCCACTATTGCAACATTTTACACAAATATGGTAAACTCCAACCAGTTGTTTTATACAATGTTCTTAGTCCACCACAGGCTGAGCAATTTGATTGAAATAAAAACTATATGGCAGCCCTTTATAAGCGAAAGCAGCTTTGATTGGATTAACTTTCACTCTTTTTTTCTCAACATTTGTAAGAGATTAGCCTTGATGATAGACAGTGAGCTCTCACCAAACTCATTGGTCACAATGGACGGTTGTCAGTCCCAAAACAAAGGATATTGCCCAGTCTCTCTTTACTACTGTCATTGTCTACCTGTTGTCAAGACTATGCCCAACCCCCTTGCTCCTATTTAATGGCCACAGATAACATTGCAAACCCATACTGCAAAGTCTCACCCTCTTTTGTCTGTACTAGAGTGGTGACACACTACTGCAGCATTAAATCTGTCTCACTCTCGATTCTTCAACAATTTCATCCATGATAAAATTTAATTTTATTTTGTTTGTTGATTTCTTGAATTTGCCACTTTTTGAGGGCGAAAATGTGTTGCGATTAACCAAAGTTTGTTGCAATTAACCAGTGACTTTTATATAGAATTTAAAAATTCCGTTTCCTGGGAACTGATGCGATTAGCCGAAAGTTGTGATTATCCGGATTGGACAGTAATAGTTTTATTATTATTATTATTATGATTATTATTATTATTATTATTATTATTATTATTATTATTATTATTATTATTATTATTATTATTGTTGTTGTTGTTGTTGTTGTTGTTGTTGTTGTTGTTGTTGTTGTTGTTGTTGTTGTTGTTGTTGTTGTTGTTGTTGTTATTGTTGTTGTTATTATTATTATTAATATCATTATTATTATTGTATTAAGTATAAAGATATTTTTTATGCAAGATTAGGGGTGGAAGATATTCGCAGGGATGGATTATGGATAGATTGTTTCACATATGATTTCAATCCTGAAAACTGTAGTTTAGAGTTAATTATTTTTTTAAAGTCCTTTCCTTTTAAACTTGTTTATACCAATCAATTTTCAGCCATCAAAGACAAGTATTTGGACTGGAAGGAGTTCCTCATCAAAAGGCTCACAGGGACTCGTACTATCCCCCCTCATTTTTATGCTAAGGTAAATGTTGTCATTATTACTCTTATTTTTTCTTCTATTTGTATAACTGCTACTAATCTCATCTCGCTTTGCAATATTTTTTGGAGATTGTTGGATTGTTGCCTTGTATTTTGACGTAATTTTAGGGAAATGCCAGACTATAAGTTAGAGAGGGCTACACTCTTAGACTTGAACTTGAAATTACAGGGTTTTGATGGTTTCTTCCCATATAGTTTTATTAGAAATCCATACAACCAGTCACTTTGAAAGACTTGGGACACTAGCAGATTCTGAATTTTACACCAGATTCCGATTTTATTACCAAAATTTTAAAGGAAATATGGGGAAAACATTTAATTCAGAAATAGTTACAAGTCTATTGTGAATTACAATACATCAATGGTCAAGTAATAAAATTCATATAAATAAGTGTGAAAATTATAGGGAGATTTTGGTAAATTATCTAAAGCCTGTAAATTCGGGATAGGACGCTATATAAAATGTATTCGTTTTTGAAAAATAGATTACATTCTTCCACCGTGATGTTGGCTAGGCATTCCATAAAGTAATATAGGTAATCCATCAAACGAACATCTATAGTCGACAGAAATCACCCATATTGTCCTAGTGAAGAAACTTGAGGGAAAAAGACAACAGTGACTGAAACAAAGTTCAAACCCAGGACCATCCAGATCACAGTGTAATGCCTTAACCACTCGACTACCTTCCCCCCTCCCCCCTATATTTATCACTATTACTCAATATGCAGCTATTTTGAAACTCATTATTTATTAGTTATTTTGTTATATTTTGGTAGTTGTTTGTCGCTGGTTTAATTCACCTTTTCTCTTATTTTCCCATATATATTTTTAGGCCCAAGAATGGCTGAGAGGTCACAAGCTGCAGGAGGGCATGTTGCTGGAGGTAGTCAACAAGATGTGCGTGTCTGCCATGAGAGTAGCTGTTATCAGGGAGATGGTTGGGTGTCGACTCCGTTTGAATTATGTGGACAGTAAGGTTAGTCCAGTGTCTGCTACATGGTCAGAGCTGCCAACCTACCGCAAAAAATGTGGAATTGTACGCATTTTCAGCGATTGTACGCTTGTACGCATTTCCCCCAAGATTGTACCCATTTTCAGTGTACTGAGTCAGTTCAGTTTTCTTTATTATTATTATTATTATTATTCATATTGTTACTAGCCTATTGAGAAACCTTGGTGACCAAGTGGATATTCATATATTTTTTGACCAATTATGATCTTCATGCTGGGAGGTAGAATTCTGAAAGGATTGGATTATAGTCTTGGGAACATCATTGTTTGCTGCAATTGAGCTTGTGCGGTGTGACTTTATGTAAGTGCACTTACTTTCACAATGGTTAGTTTCCGTCGATTTCAGGATTGTACCCAATTTTTTGAAATCTCCCCCATTTTGAGGTCCCATTATACACATTTTCATCAGATGGGGTTGGCAGCTCTGCATGGTGGCCTTGTGTTTTGAAAAGTTATTTATCAAAGCATGTATTTTCAATGTTATTTATGTAGCCGTTGATTTTTTTTTTTTGCTTGCCAGTCGGTCTGCTTGGAGTATTAATGAAACTGCATTTTTTCTTTATTATTTTTAAGTTATTATTTATGTTACGATATTGGCTGCTGAAAAACCTCAGATTTCCAATAGTCTGGATTATTGTCTTTTGCCTGTATTTTGAATATTGCTGTAAACCATCTTTAAAATTCAAATATTACAGATATGATTATCTCCAACTCTTTACACTGCTATTGTTTTTTGATATGTTGAATTTATTTGATTTTGACTGACGAATAGATGATTCAATGACATTTAGAATGTGTTCAGATAAATTCATTTCACACCTGATTTTTAGATTTTCCCTAGTGGCAAGTCAATATTTCATTTAATCAGGGGGTATCAAGTTTCAATCCAGTTAGATATGTTGTGGATTTTTTGGGGTTTTTTTCTTTTTTTTTTTTTACCTCATCCAGTTTTGATTACTGGCTCTGACCCATATACTCTCATAACTGATAGACTTGATAAAAGAGTAACAGCCTTTTGAATATATTCAAATTTGGTTGATAAGACCAGTAAACCTTTAGCTTGTGACTGGGTTTTGTTGAATCATGGGTCCCAGACCTCCGGACCCAGCCCGGAATTCCGGATTCACAAAATTTTACAGCTTCACATTTCGGGTTATATCACATCTCAAATGTTTTAAAATGTTTAAAATGTGGATAAGGACTAAGAATGATATCGTCTGCTGGACCCTGACTTGTAACGTGAAAGGCGACTAAACGGGTCCGTGAGCAACATACAGACGGCAAGGTAGGTATTTTCATATTTTAAAAATTAATTTCAGGGTGGAAAATTTTGGATCTGGGTTTTCAGGGCTGGAATTATTTTCACTGGCACCCATGTGTTGAATTCATAAACTTTCCTGTGTCTATTATCAGGGTGTAAATGATGACCCAACTTTTTACTTATCGGTCAATAACATTGATAAGACTAGGGTTTCTTTTAATCTGTGACTGTCCTCTTGGTGATCAGACTTAACGACGGGTCCAAGTGAAATTTAAATCAGCATGTTAAGGGTTAAACAAATATTTTGAATTGACTATTATTCTTTAGGAGGAAGACGAGTTCTGGTGTCATATGACTTCTCCCCTAATCCATCCAGTGGGATGGTCACAGACAGTGGGACACAAATTACACGCTTCTCACGGTGAGTTGGGTTTCCTTTCTAATCTTCTTTTTTAATATGCATATGCATATTTAAATAGAAAGTATTCCAGTGGGGCTTATATACAGCTCCTTGTTGAGATGTGACAGCTCCCAGCCTTGTTTGATCAAGAGGGCTATACTAGCTGGAGCTCATGTTCTTGTCATACTGAGCATGTCGAAGGGTAGAGGCCAGGCTAATTTGAATGCAACAAGCAGGTTTCTCAGCCTCGGAAGGCAGCTCATTTAGGACACTTTGACTATGGTTTAATAGGACTCAACAACCTTGGATGGCAACCTGTCAAGGAGTTAACTTCCGAAATTAATCCTGGCCCTCTTGGTTTGGGGGTTGGACGTCAGGCCAGCAACTCTACTCCATCAAAACAAAATACCAGTCGTTACAGAATCAGACAGTGAATCAAAAATGCACTAAAGTTCTGGTCTTTTGTGTGCAGCTGAAGTGCTAAGAGGATAAGTAAAAGTAAATTTCCATGGGTCCACCAAACTCAACTAACTCCACACAAGTAGCCCATATGTGTAGTTGCACAAGTATTTTATTCAGGGAACTTGTTTCATTGCTCGGTGATCAAGATCAGAATTTTATTTTAGGCCTTTACTGACTAATAGCATAACATCTTTAAACTAATAATAACTATTATGATAATAGTAATGATAACAACAGTAATAATATATGCAAATAAAAATCAAGATTTTAAAGTTTGCCAAAAAAAAAAAATTGTTAAAACGGTCATCCCCTTCCATCATTTTTATATGTTAAGATGGAAATTTCATGCTAGAGTCATTCCGTTCGCTAAGAGCCTTGTCATGCCTTACGAGAAAAAGGGAAATAATCTGTCCAAAACAAGCACCATAAAAAGTACTGTTTTCAAAGAGCAATGTCGAAAAATCTTAAGTCATGGTGATAGGCTTGGGTTGTCAACTGACTTTTTTCCCGGAAAGAAATATTATCCATGTTCTAGTGGTGTTAAATATGTGATATATTTTTCCCCTACCAACCACATTCTTTTCCATCGTTCCCCTACCACCCAAAGCCCGATCCCCTACCGACCACCCGATCTTACCACTAACGGAACATTATTATGATGCACTACAATTTGATATAAATCAAATGAATGACAAGGAATACTATAGTGTAAATATCATCGTAAGTATACAGTAATTAAGACTATCATTTATTCATTTAAAAAATAAGCTTAAAATTCTCGATCGAGGCTCTTTACAATGTCTACCTGCCAAGGAAACATTAATATAGTAACAATGATGAGGACAAGACATGACATGCAGATTAAAAAAAAAAAGAAACATTAAATTGAAACAAATATAATTGAGCCCTTCCTCGTCAAGGGCTTCAATGGTATCACGCTGGCTGCCCCAACATTGTTTTTTTTTTTTTTTTTAATGTAAACAGCACTTGCACCGGCCCCAACTAATTCGGCCATTGTATTCTCTATTGCTGAAGCAATCTGATGAATCATCGTCCAGAATAACCTCTGTATGAGTCTCTGACTAGTTTCGCCTAGGATGATTTCTGTCTTTCTCTTCTTTTTTTTTTTGCCCTATCTGCTTTATTTTTTCCCCTCTCCTGACGTTTCCTTTCCTGCTCAGTCTTCTTTGTAGCCTCTTTTTCTGCCTTCCTATTAGCAGCCACTGTTAAACGACAAACTATTTAGCAACTATTTACATGTCTAGGTCTGGACATTTTTTGCAAAACAACATAAAACGTTTTAAGGTGTTTTGTAGGGTTTTTAAAGACCCATTTAAAGTGTTTGGTCGGTAGGGGACGGGACATGCGAAAATGCCCTTCCCTCACCGACCAACCTGTTTTTCAGGGCAGAGTGGAGATTCAACACCGATTTGACAATAGTAATGCCTAAATATAGATCCCATGAGTCAGTCTTAAGCCACTCAATATATTTCTACTGTTAGAGGAGTTACATTCGGCTTATTTGTCAGACGTGCAACCCGTAAGACAAGAAACATTTTCATCTTACCTGAACAAAAGTTGTCAATATGAGTGCGTTTTTGCTACAACTTACTATTTTGACAGTTTGTAGTGACGGAAGCAGTCTTCGTAAATGATGTAATCAGGTTATTACAACTAAAGTTATCCAAATAAAGATGTAACAAAACAAAAACTCTCTATTTGGTCGGTAAGGGAAGGGATGACTCTTGTCTTAATTCATTATAATTTGATTCAACCTCATTTATAAAAAATTAATTTTGATCGTTTCAGAATACATCAACTCCTGTTTGAATAAAATCACCACTCGCCAGTATGCGATGAATGATGTCACAGCTGACATGCTGAACAGGGTAAAAAAAAATCATAGTTTCTATTTTTGACACTCTTACTATTTTCTACCTTTGATCGAGAGTTATATTGCAATGAATCCAATGCAAAAAAAAAAAAGTTATCTCACTCAAAATGATTAACTCAACTTGGAATCAGTACTAACTACCGACTCTCCTGAATTTATTGAGACATTCCATTTTTGTTTTCATTTCTGATTTCCTTGATTGATAGCTATTTTTCATATTTCTGTTAAGTGTTTAAAGCTAAAAGTAGTTAAGGTGAATAAACAAAAACAATGATCGGAGTTATAGCGCTATATAAGTTTTCAGCATTATTATTATTATTATTATTAATGATAATTGTTTTTGTTTATTCACCTTTACTACACCATTCACACATATCTCATTCATCCTTAGTGTTTCATTCATCGTGTTTTGTTGGTAATGGGAGAACCTGAAACGTCCAGAGTATCCGCCTTCGTCTAATAGAGTGAAGCTTGCAATTCAATACTTATCTTTATTTTTTCTTTCGAGCTTCGAGTAGCAACATTTTCATGTCAATTGTTTACTATTCCAAATCAATTATCACCACGATTATCATATTTTCATTCATGTCACTGACTTGCCCAAGAATTGTTCATACTTGTTTTTGAAATGTTAGCAAATCTATGGAGTGACTGTAAACTTGTCCCTTTGCCCATGAGGCCAATGCACCAGTTATGGTGGTCTGCAATGCATTGAACCAAAAGGGAGGATGATTGCTGATGACACTGCACTCTACAAGCACATCCACTCAACTGAAGATAGCGTTGAACTGGACATGGACTTGGCAAAACTGGAAGCTTGGGGGAAGTCGTGGCTTATGAACTTCAATGTAAACAAATGCAACGTTCTGACGATATCAAACAAAAAAAAAACACCTGTAAACTACGACTACCACCTTCATGGCCAAAAATTAGATATAAACTCAAATCTTCTAAATATCTTGGACTAAATCTTACCCATAACCTCAAATGGACATCACACATTGCAAATATAACATTAAAAGCAAACAGAACAAGCGCTTTTTTAACACGAAGAGTGGCTGTCCAGTCAAAACTCAAGACATTCGCCTAAAAATCTATAGTAAGGCCCATCCTCAAATATGCAAGCAAACTGTGGGATCCCTACACCAAATTGATATCTACAAGATCAAAATGGTACAAAATAGAGCTGCTCTCATAACACTAGTGTAACAAAACTCACAGAAGGCTTAAGTCTTGAAAAAATGCAACATCGTCGTGAAAGAAACAAGATATGTACCTTCCAAAAACTGAATACAGGTAATGCCAGCATTAAACTCCCCAACTACATTAGACCAAAAAATAGACTAACAAGAGGACACGACAGCAAACTTTCAATTCAAACATCAAGAACAGACACACTCTTTTCTTTCCCTCTGATGTTCGTTTGTGGAATAAACTCCCTCAAGTGTTGATAAATACTAAAAACAATACAGAATTTGAAAGGGTCTTGGAAGAGAGGAAAAAAATATCAAAAATGAATTGATCATAGCGTGTATTATGAATATATGAGTGAGGTTGTGTGTCGTGCAATTCATAAATGTGAACTGTATTCTGGATCCTCTATTTATGTAGCTACTTCAAGGACCATGAACAGGAAGAAAAAGGCTCATGTTCTGCATTCTGCACCTCGTCTTTTCTTTGAGCAAGAGAATTAACCACTGTTGCTCTCTTTGTGGCATTGTGCTTTGCTGGAGTTAATACTTTGGTTTAGGCTCAAAACAAATAATTGCTAAAGACAAATTTTACCTTTGGATTGAGGGATGGAATTTTCATCATTTATTTTGATTTTTTTTTTCCAGCATAAAGATCCTCCACACGGAGCATCTTTCCAAGTAGGGATGAAACTGGAAGCTATTGACCCCCTCAATCTGTCTGCCATCTGTGTGGCCACTGTCACCAAGGTATGTTGTTGGTTATCATCAAATGTGGGTGTTATCCTCTACGCCATCTGTGGTTAAAAACCATACTGCAAATTATTTCGCTGTTTTCAGAGATTTGCATAACAGTTTTTGTCTTAGATAAGATAGGAATTTCCAGAAGAGGTCTCTCTCTCTCTGTCGTTATCACTTAACAGCAACTCAAGAATCATGAATTTTTATGTTGACATGATGAATTCAGTGCTGCCAACAGAATGCTAAGAAAAAAAGATTACTGTATTTTAAAACATATAAATTGTTGAGAACATCAGATTTAGTGCTGCATTCAGGTTTGTCGATAACAGTGAAGAGAAGTAAAATTGGTAATTGCCATTCTTCCTTTTTTTTGTTTTCCCCGTATGTTTTATTTCAAAGTACCCTCAATAATTTCCCATATTATTCCAAACCTGAATCGATAAGATGCAAAAGGCCTAGGGGCCGATGAATCCAAATGTATAACAATAGCAAGACGAAATGAAATGACTGGTTGTTAGGGGAGTCATCTTAAGACCAATCATCTGATGAAGGCTTTAATAAAGTCTCAAAATCAGTAATTGCATCACATATAGTTTTCTCACATATGCATCACACAGCACATGGGAAAAATTTTGAATATCAAGTAGTGAATTTTACAGTTTACGATGTTACAATTTATCCTTTTCCAGGTGCTACGTAATAATTTTTTGATGATTGGTATTGACGGATCCATGGCAGAGAATGGCAGCGACTGGTTTTGTTACCACGCCACATCCCCTTGTATCTTTCCTGTCGGATTTTGTGAAATCAACCACTTAGAATTGACACCACCCAGAGGTATAGGCCATATTGCCCTTTGATTTTGATCAGAACCAGTCTGTATGATTTGATGTACTGGTTTTAGTTGTGACCGAATTTGATTTCCCAACCAAAGTTTTACAGTAAAACCCAAGTAAAAAGTTGATATTTTACCAAATTGAACCACTTATCTATTCTGAGAAGGTACTCATGTTTGAGGATTGATCTCCAGTCAAGAAGGCTGATTTTCGGGGATTATTTTTTCTTGCATTTTTTTTTTTCTGCTTTGTCTGCTGTTTTGTGCTCACCTTTGCTTCCGAATTTTTTACATTTATTCTGCAGCATTTTAAAGTTGGTTGATCAATTTTTTTGAAAGTTCATCAGCGTACAGCATTTGCTACCATCACTACATCGACATGACCACTGTAACCAATACTACTAATATTGTTATATAACTACACACTACCCTATCATCATCCTTGGTGGGTTTTCGGACTTCCCATGGTGAACAGAGAGGTCACTTGCTGTGTCTTTTATCTTTCTATATCTATATCTGTTTTTCCTTTCCACTTAGCTCTGTGTCTTTGTTCTAGGTTCTTTTGTTTTTCCTGATCCTCGTGGGGATTCTTAGCTGAGAGGGAGGCAGTCAAGTGTACAGTTCCTTTTGTAGAGATTATATTTTTTATTCTCGTAAATCATACGGTTTTTACTATTATAGTTTTTAATTTTGAATATGTTGTACTTTGTAAGCATTTGAGTATTTTTCATAATGGGATCCTTTGTTTATGCTAATGTCAAAATAGGCACGGATTGCCAATGGAATCTTCTGTTCCCTATTAGAACCAGTCCCCTTTGGTGCTTTTAACTTCAGATCTAAACTGTTTCCCTATCATCGTCCTTTTTACTGGTGCCTAAATGACCTAAAAGCTTCACAAGCTCCATAAACCCATTTAAAAAAATTATAAATACACTATCGTTCATCATAATCAATTATAATAATGATAATTACTATTATTATTATTACTATTATTATTATTATTACTATTGTTATTGTTATTATTTTTACTACTACTACTCGACGACTACTACTACTACTACTACTACTACTACTACTACTGCTGCTACTACTACCATTGAGCAAATCAATCAAAGTGACTCACTCTTCACTCCTCATATCCCATCTAGGTACCAAACCGCCGTTCAAATGGTTTGACTACTTAAAACAAACGAAATCCATGGCAGCTCCCGTCAAATTCTTTGATAAGGTATGTCTAGTATAAATTTCTATCCTTTTTTTTTATGGGGGGGGGGGGGGGTTATGCCAAGGGATTAGTATTTGTTGTTCATGTTGGTCTCAAGTTCAATAAAATAAAATAGGGGTGGGCAGTGGTGTTAGATAAACATTTGAAAAGGTTTGTGATCAGAATGTCTGAGGTTCGATCCCAAGTAGAGGCAGGTTGATTTTTTGGGATGGTATTTTTATTTTATTTTCTCCCTACTCTGTCTGGCACTGCTTCATTCACACCTTTTCTGATTTTTATCAAGTTCAAAATGAAGGTGGTGAATAGGTACTAAAGAGAGAATGCTGGAAATAAGCAGTTTGATTTCTTCTTTTTACTGTTTCATTTACCTTCCAGTTGTTTTTATATATTTTTCTTTTGATTTAAATATTATGTTTTTGACATAGCAGTTAGTATATACTTGATGAAAAGTGTTATTAATGGGATATATATAGCATTGAGAATGTTCATCATCATTAACAGTATTGCTTTGATAAATGAAGAAAAAAATGAAAAAAAAAAAAAACCAAAAAAACGAGCTTTTAAATAGCGCAATTTCCACTTAACATGCTCAAAGCACTTTACAAGTGATCCCTGACCAACAGCAACACGAAACATGTAGAATGAGACATGACACCTGTTAGGCGATATTACAATTTTTTCCGACAGAGACAACGCTATTAACGGCCAGGTACTCATTTTACAACTGAGTACGGTGAGAGAATGTGAGTAAAGAGCCTTTTCCACGGAATCGACAATGCATAAAGTAATGTCTGAAAATGAATATTACAGTTCAAAAATGCTTAACACAGAACAATATCAGATTCAAAGTCTTTCTTCAGTCAATAGCAAACAAAAAAAAAAAACAATTAAAACTATATCACATTAAATCTAGAGAAATAGCAGAGAAGTTTTCGACACTTCTGGTTTTTTATTGGCTGACGAAAAGTGTTGAGCCCAAAATGTTCCGCATTTATTATTTTGTTCTCTTTTGAAGCTGTTATATGTTGTGTTTTTTTTGTACATTACTTTTTTACAGTCTACAGCTTCTGGTAGCTTAGTATTCACTTATGGGAGAAGTTACAGTTTCAGAGAAATTCAGTCTTGTTGTGTCTGTTAACCCTCTCCTTCCTAACTAAAGCAAAATCGTCACATTGTACATCATAAAATTTAAAGAAAATGAACAGTGTGTTGAAGAGCATGTTTTTTATGTATCGCAAGAATTTTACTGTGTTTGAATGATAAAAAATCTATTTTGTGTTAGTTGGGTGTGAAGTTTTGGGGAAAATCCTGAAAATTGCTGGTAAGGAGAGGGTTAAAGGGTTTATTGAATTGAATTTTTGTGTTTTCCGTCATCAGGAAATTCCTAAGCATGGGTTCAGGCCTGGTATGAAGGTGGAAGCTGTGGACCTAATGGAGCCCAGGTAAGTCATCTTGTGTTGCATGCAATTTTGCCACTTATGTTTCCACAGCTTGTTTGTCGAAGAATAGCTAAAATCAAGTATTAAATTGATGGTTTTTCGTTGGTTTATTTTTTAATGTGTTATTTTGATTTTATTGAAAATGCAATATTATTAATATTATTGTTTTTATTGTTATTATTGTTATTATTATTATTATTATTATTATTATTATTATTATTATTATTATTATTATTATTATTATTGTTATTATCACAATAGGCACTCCCTCCATTTATTTGCTAAACTTCCTCAAGCAAAATTTGTAAATGTTTTTATCTTTTGTTTGTTTTAAGTGCTCATTCAGCTTAATTGACAAATTTATCAAGATCCCTTAGGGTATCGATAAAGCAGAGAAAATGAGTCTTTTTAAAAAAACTTTATTTATATATTGTTAGTATCAATTCATTCCCAGACTGATTTGTGTGGCCACAGTGACCAAAGTGGTTGGTCGTCTGCTCCGTATCCATTTTGACGGGTGGGAAAACAATTATGACCAGTGGGTGGACTGCCATAGTCCAGACATTTTCCCAGTTGGCTGGTGTCAGGTCATGAAACACGGCCTTGAGGGGCCAAGGTCACGATGTAAGTAATAAACATTCTGACTATGTCTCCATAGCAAGCTGCTTGAAGTTGTTGACTAGTAAAAGTATTGAAAAATAACAATCAATATTAATGGAGAGTTGCCAACTTCCATATTTATTTTGGGTGGGGGGGGGGGGGGGGGGGGTTGAATAAAACTAAACTTGAGGGCATTTCTAAAACCCCTTTTATCCTATGTTTTAATTTTTATTTATTTCTTTTTTTCGTCTTGATGATTTTGTGATATTTGCACATCTAACATGACTAAATTGTTAGTCATTCAAAGTGTTATTTATAGCATTTTTCTTGTAGAATAAAGTATAAATTATGTCTTATTATTTTATTAAACTACATTAAAATTATTGGGGGGGAAGTTGTGTGTGTGTGGGGACGTCCTGGTATTATACTCTTAAATCTTAAATTTTAGTCTTATCCTGATTTATTGACATTGTGGTTGGCAGCTCTGTAAATGCTCCCAAAAAGGAAACAGAAAATGTTAATAAATACTAATCATAATAAGCTAATGAAAACTCAGTGGAAAACGGAAATTTTACCAAACAGTGATAGGATATTATATTTAATAAAATTTAGTGAGAAGACCGAACTCTAAATCTATTTGTTTTTTTATGTGTGTTATTTACCATTTTTTCCCATGCTTTTATTGTTGTTGGCTCTATTCTAATCTTCTGGTAGAGCACTAAACCAAATACCACTTCTGATTTCATAGTTAGGAATGCACTTACTATCAAAGTCAGTCCCTTGATTGGTGACCAAATAATGCAGGACTGTTATATCAGTATTGTGGCTTGTTGTGTTTACGAATTGTGTGTTTTTATGAGTTTTGTTCCCTCATAGAAACCATCAAGCCCTAGAAAAAGAAAATAGTGTTTACATGTGTGTTGTCCTCATGACACATTCCTCTTACTGATTACTCTTACATGAATTAATATACTATTCTTTCATCTCTTTGTATTTATTAATTTTCTCGATTTCATATGCAGTTATTTTTGTCGTGCCCAATAACATGAGGTTGCGAGTATGTGTTATTGCATGATAAAAATATAACAAGTTTAATAAATACAAAGAAATGAAAGAATATATTTATTTTACCCCTCCAAGTAAGATTATAAGATATTTTATAACCAAAAGTTATGGTACTTCTATTCACCATAATTTGTATCTGCTTGAATGGCAATTTGACCCAAAACTAAAAACGTTGGATTTGTATTCAAGCGCACCAAAAGATTATTTTAAATTACCAATCAGCTACCTTTTACACCTTATTTCACACCAATAAAATGTGTGTTCAAAGCATTATTCAACAATTACGTGTTTATTAAGAATTGAGAGGGGTGGAATAATGACATTTACTTACTTATGGATAAAATGATTAGTAAGTACATAAACTCTAACAAGCTCAGCTTGAGTTTCTTCTCTTTTGGTTCAAATAGTTGTTATAGATATTATCACTGGGTGGGGTTCCCGACCTCCCATAGTAGGCAGGGAGGTACTTGCTGTGTCTTCTATCCCCTGTATCTGTTTTTCAATTGCTTTCTGTCTCTGTCTTGGAATGAGATTGTACTTGGACTTGTCCTGACCCTGGCTGGGAGGAAACAGTCGAATGTATAGTTATAGATTTGGGAGAGGATATTTTTTTCCTTGTAAATCATCTCTCTGTTATGCATTGTTATTTTTTATTTTTAAGGTGATTTGTAACTATTTGAGTTTATTCCTCTTAGTGGGATCTTCTGATGGTGTCTGGGTGAAACTTTTAGGTGATCTCAAACTAAGTACTTTGACAGTGTGCTCTTGGAATCTACATCTGTTTCCTATTTGAACTAATTCACCTTTGTCTTACCTTTTCTTGTTTGCTTTAATTGTAATTCTAGAACTTTTTACTATCCTACTTTCTTCCTTTTTACTGGCGCTGATATGACCTTGCAAGCGCCGTAAAACCCTTAAAAACAAACAAACAAGATATACTCATAGAACCGGAGGTTTTCCCAGTCTCTATAGTGTGAAATTGACAAAAGCAATTACTTATTGCTACCCTTTGAAGCTAGTCTATCGCAAAGTGCTATCCTCCAAATCTAACAGGCCCTGATCACCCAATCACTGGGGACAGAAAAAAACCTTGACTTCACTCCAGATCAATTTTAGCCCCTTTGCATTTGAAGTGAGTGCTCTAATGAGCTCTCGGGACCTCCAAATGAATGATAGGAGAAATGATAATTTGAAATAAACTCAGTTGAGCTGTGGTAGAGTTTTTATTGAATGAATTTAGATTATGAACTCGATTCAATGTCAGAATAATTCATAGCTTCTTATATTCCAGTTGACTCCAATATGTTGAATAACCCATCGTCTGGGTCTGCACCTGTCCATGCCCGGAAACGCAAGGGTAAAACATCTGTATACAGAGGCCCCAGGAAGAGTAAGTCTAATCTTCTTCAAAGGAAACCAGTTTAATCTAAAACGGTTAAAACAGAAATATAGAAGAATTGAAAACAGCTTGAAATGTATTTGTTTTGTTTATTTTTGTCTGTAAATACAAGGATACCTTTAGTTATTGACGTAGAAGTATCAGGCAAAATTGATTTGGAAAATAATATATATAACCAACTTTTGTTTTTGGCTCAAAACCCTTCCTCAGCCAATAATACAAATTGCCATAGAATGCTTTAAACCCAGAAAGGCAAAAGTAAAGTTCAAGTTACTCCTGGTCTTTTTTTCCCCTGGTTTCACATAACATATTACTGTCTGTATTGTTTTTGTTATTTTGCATATTTTCAAGATATTATTTCCTTCTCAAGAGTTCCCTTCAATTTAGAATGGATCGGATTAATTTTCGAATTTTTTTTTTTTGTTTAAATCCCAATTAACACTATGAAAATTATCTAAAAAATAGTATGTGAGACTACCATGTACAAGACAGAAAAGCCTTTCTGGTTTTATCACATTGTCATGCTGTCTATTTCTCCATGTTTTTATTGCTAACCAACTTTATATTTTACTATGATTATTTATTTCTTTGACATTCTTTTTTTTTTTTTAATTTTTTTTTTTTTTTTTTTTCTCTTTATCCAGAGAGGAGTGGGGGTCTGGACAAACGCTTGAGCAACCAAACTACCACCTCTTTGCTGTCCTCCTCCATCAAGGAATCTCCATCCCCTAACCAGTCCATTCCCTCCATCCCAAACACCGCCATCAGTGCCTTCAAGGGTCGTTTCTCCGACATTTCATCCATGCACCTCCCCCACCATAGTGATTCCCCATCATTGTCTTCATCGTCACTCACCACCACCTCCGCCACCATTGCCACCAACATCAGCAATCCTGCCTTCCCACCACACAAAGTCTTGTCCCCTGAGGCTGTGGCCGCCAACTTACCACCTTTATTAGAACCAGACATCGGTAACAGTCTTCAGTCATCTTGTAAGTATGAGACATTAACTTTTGAATAGTAGTAGTAGTGCTTTACAGCCATTAGGCTCATGGAGCTGGAGTTATCCCGGTTTCTATAGTGTGAAACGGACAATAGCAATTGCTTGCTATCTTTTGGATAGGACGTTAGTTTATTGCAAAGTACTTTCCACCAAATCTAACAGACTCAGCTACCCATTCACTACTGGGTGGACAGGGGGTCAGAAAAAAATCTCGACTGCACCCGGGATCGATCTTGGTCCCTTTGCATGTGAAGTAAGTGCTCTACCAACTAAGCTATTGGGACCCCCAACTTTTGAATATAACAATTATAAAATGAAATTGAAAGCTTCAATTTAATTTACAAAGACAGATTTTGTGGACGTTTCGGGTTAAGACACAATAAATGAGATACAAAAGACAAATGAGAGATGAGGGGATGGAGTTGTTTAATAAATGATGCATCTGAATGAATCATGTGCCTTAACAATGCTATCATCTCATCTCATTCATCTGTAGTCTCTCAATCATCATGTTTTGTTGACAAAGTGGAAACCTGAAACATCCACATCATCTGTCATCATAAATAAAAATGAAGCTTCCATTCTATGTTTTTTTTATTGTTACTTTTTCATTGAGTTCAAAGCACCAACATTCACACTAACTTTTAAACTTTCACCAAACTTGAAATACTTTTGCATGCTTTCAAACCTTTTTGGCTCTTTATTACTCAATTTTAAGACCTCTCAACTCACCAGCAAACAGATTTGTTTTGATGTTGCTTGCTTTGCAATAATACTTTCAATTTTTCAGTTCATTTCTCAGGTTTTAAAAGAAATCTTTTCAAAGATATTCAGACATTGTTTGGATTGAGCATAATATTACTGTCTTCACATTTTTGGTAAACCCTCTTCATAAATGCAGTGATTGGGTAGCTGGGTCTGATAGATCTGGTGGCAAGTATTTTGCAATAGACTAGCGTCCTATCTAAAAGGTAGCTAAGAATTGTAAATGTTCTTTTCACACCATAGAAACTGGGATAAACTCCAGCTCCATGGGTCATACACAGGTAATAGTAATTAATAAGATATTGCTGTTGGAAATTATGCATATATTCAACTTGAGTTATTGTGATTATTTCTTATTCTTTTGTAAACACATGTCAATTTTTAAAAAATCAAATCCAGAATTGAAACTTTTCTTTTTCCTTCCCAGCATTCAATGGTGCTGAATTAAATCCCATCATCGCTCAGAGCGGTGATAAAAAGCCTCCCAAACTTATCCCCCACAACAAACTACCAGAGGGATTTTCCTTAGAGCTTGCCCAGAGACTGAAAGGGGACACAGCTGCCTCCTCTCTTACGTCAATGAAGGATGAGAGCAATCTCCTGGAAAAACCGCTGAAGCAAGGCATTGTTCCTCAGACAACAAATCTGGCAATGAACGGGTCCTCCATGGACAGCCTTGCCATGGAATCCAAGTCTAACCTCATCGTCTCTTCCTCATCATCATCATCCAAAGCATCACCAGTCGATGATGAATCTAGTACAAGTGTTGGAGTTATTGTTTTGACCTTATCATCACGATTACGGGCCTTACACCTCAACAAGTGGAGCCTTTCTGATGTGGTGGATGTGCTGAAAGTTAATGGATGCAGTGCTTACACTAATATGTTTATTAAAAAGGTTAGTTTGAGTTGTCTTGATTAAATAAATATTAAAATTATATAGAGTCGTACCGTCCGCTAACGCCTTACGAGAACAAGGGCAATAATCTCTCCAAAACAAGCACCATAAATAATATGTTTTCAAAGAGCAATGTCGCAAAATCTTAAGGCATGGTGATAGGTTTGGGTTGTCAACTGATTTTTCCCCGGCCAGAAATATTATCCCTGTTCTAGTGGTCTTAAATATGTGATGTATTTTTCCCCTACCGTCCACATTCTTTTCCATCGTGCCTGTACCGGCCACCCGATCTTACCACTAACGGAACATTATTATGATGCACTACAATTTGAGATAAAGCTCAAATGAATAACAAGAAAGGCTGCACTGTAATTATCATCGTAAATATACAATAAATAAGACTATCAGTTATTCATTAAAAAACAAACAACAACAAAAATACAAAACAAATCAGCTTAAGATTCTCGCTCGAGGCTCTTTACAATGTCTACCTGCCAAGGAAACATTAATATAGTAACAATGATGAGGACAAGACATGACATGCGGATTTATTTTTTAAAACTAAAATCAAATTGAACAAATACTCATTGAGCCCTTCCTCGTCAAGGGCTTCAATGGTATCAAGCTGGCTGCCCGACATTGTTTTTTTTTTTTTATGTAACCAGCGCTTGCACCGGCCGCAACTAATTCGGCCATTGTACTCTCTATTGCTGAAGCAATCTGATGAACATGATGAATCATCGCCCAGAATAACCTATGTACGAGTCTCTGACTAGTTTCGCCGAGGATGATTTCTGTCTTTCTTTTTTGTCCTTCCCTCTCCCTTTCTGCTTCAGTGCCAATCTACCTGCTTTATTTTTTCCCTCTCCTGATGTTTCCTTTCCTGCTCAGTTTTCTTTGCATCTAGCCTCTTTTTCTGCCTTCCTATTAGCAGCCACTGTTAAACAACAAACTGTTTAGCAACAATTTACATATCTAGGTCATAAAACGTTTTAAGGTGTTTGGTAGGGTTTTTTAAAGACCCATTTAAAGTGTTTGGTCGGTAGGGGACAGGATATGCGAAAATGCCCTTCCCTCACCGCCAACCTGTTTTCAGGGCAGAGTGGAGATTCAACACCGATTTGACAATAGTAATGCCTAAATATAGATGCCAGGAGGCAGTTTTAAGCCACTCAATATATTTCTTCTGTTCGAAGAGTTACATTCGGCTTATTTGTCAGTCAGGACGGATGACGTGCAACCCGTAAGACAAGAAACATTTTCATCTTACCTGAATAAAAATTGTCAATTTGAGTGTTTTCGCTACAACTTGCTATTATGACAGTCTGTAGTGGCGGAAGCAGTCTTCGTTAATGATGTAATCGGGTTATTACAACTAAATTCATTCACATAAAGACGTAACAAAACAAAAACTCTCTTTTTGGTCCGTCGGGGAAATGGGCGGTAAGGGAAGGGATGACTCTATATAATATTTCCACTGATTTATCATGCCAGTGCATTTCATAAAGTTTAATTTGTTCCCCCAGTAGGCCATATTGAACCATATTTCTATTTCATACATACTAGTCACCTCCTAGGCATCCTTTTTGTACTACTCTTCCAATATTTGTCACTGCCATTAGTCAGATACTCAATCACACCTGAGTCGAGTTGATCTTACTGATTAAGTATAGGTGGGAACATGATATATTATGACTGAGAGAGAATTTGAAACTCTTCACTAAAGATTTGAACCCTTTAACTTTTGATCTAAACGTACGTGCTACACCACAGTAATAAGAGTTTACTCTAAGCAGAGCTGAATAGGTTTCCAGGATATATCTTAATGCTGTGTATCAATGCAATGAGAGTCGCAGAATTGTTGTTACTTCTGTCTCAGTGAAAACAGTGACATATGTCAGGTAAGAGTCAAAGATGAGCTTTTGTAGATCACAATATCCACTAAATATGCTTAACGCTCTTTTACAAGGGGTCCTTAGTCAATGACCTTGATACATAGAGGGCCTGTAAAGCTCTTTTTCTTTCTCGTCGAAAGATTATGTTGTCACCGTTAGGTACTCATTTTACACCCAAGTCTGGTTAGAAATGTTGAAAAATACTGTTTCCTGAGGGCACAATTTTGTGCCACACACAGCAGAACGTTACCTCAAAGATGTAAATCTAAATCCTACTTGTAAAAATTAAATGAACCCTGGTTAAAGTTTTGATACTCATAATTCACTTTCAGATTAAGCATTAAAGATTGTGCCTCCTGGTCATGTGAGGTTGTGAGTTAAATTTTAAAGAAATGTGGCACAGGGGTACAGACTTTGCTTCATACCCAAAAGGTTCCGAGTTCAACTTTCCTCTGCGCTGTGTGACCTTGAGCAAGTCACCCCACCTTAGGTCACTTTGCAGCCGATGCCTGGGTTGATCCAATCTTCCACTTGGCAATGAAAAGGTTGTTTTGTTTTGTTTTGTTTTTTGGGGAGGGGGGGGGGGGTTTCTTCTATTATTTTGGCCTTGACGTTAATTGAGAGCCCTCTTACTTTATTACCAGAACATCGACGGCTCTTCGTTGATGACCATGGAGATGGATGGCCTGACCAAACTGATGAGCTCTGTGGACGGCCCTCTTATGAGACTGTGTGATCTTGTGCAGCAAGTCAAAGCATGTTCTGCTGCTTTGGACAAATCCTCTTCTTCGTCTACGTCCTCCTAGCATTTATTCAAATTATTATTTATACGACTTAGTGATAAATTTAGAAGCAGGCGCAGGCCTGAGATATACATCTGTAAAGGTGTTTATGAAACATTGTCAGACAGAACATAAAGAAAAGTACAAGAAAAAAAACATCCTCCCCAGCCTGCCTCAACTAGGGATCGAACCTCCTAATTTCCACGACTTGAGTATGAGGTCTGAGGTTTGATCATCACCAGTCTATGCTATTTTCTCATATTTTTCTTTCTGCTTTGTCCTGACCAGTGTCATACACACCTTTTCAGTTTTCTATTTTACAGGTCCTAGGACATAATTTATCTTCTTCACTGTACAGAAATCCTTAGGTTTAGGAATATGATGATTTAAAGAAAGGAATTACATGAAAAGTTTATTATATTATATTGAAGGAATGAGAAATTGAGAATATTTGGCACTGCTCCAGGGCTTTCTAAGACATATATAAATATAAGGAAGAAATTGATATGATTTTTTAAATTATTATTATTATTATTGGATGGGATATTTGTTTAATATGTACACCTTTACTGAATGGTCATATGGAATGAATGAAAATGACGTCACTTAGCTCTTTGTTATACGTGTTAGACGGTCAGTTGGGTTATTGATTGTCCTTAAATCTCTCAATCAGCCTGTAAATGAGGTAACTGACTGTCAATGTGTTGGTTCGATCGATCAAGTGGGCAGAACTGGTGTTTTACTTAAGCTTAAACGTATACCATCGATTGGTTTACTTACAGAAAAACTTTTTGCTGTCACTTGTATTATTTTTATATATATTTAAGTCATCTTTCATACTTCTGCCCAGTGAAATAGACTACTTAAAAAGATGCAAGTCTATGACAAAGTACTTCCACAGATTTGAGAGTAATATTATGCCTAGCTAATCGATCACTTGCAATGTACAAAGATTTGGGGGGAGGGGGGGGGGGACCTGCCGTGATGGCGAATAGAACCAAACTTTCAAAGATGTGAGTTGCCACCTCTGACAGATTCAATAACTTATAGCACTTTGTCAGTGGGGTTTTCATCCCTTTTGAAATGGTGTCAAAGCTGGTTGCATATCGTTTCATTTGAAAGACAGTTTGGTGGCATCAATCATGTGATTTTTGAAGTGTCACGGGGCACTTTTGGTGAAACCACTATATTTTCTCTACTTTTTACCAGAATCAGTCAAATTGCATAGTTAAAATTTTTTAAAACGTTAGTTTTGTATCAAAAATTGTCCAATTACGATCTAACTGGCATGCTTTAACATATTTTTTTTTATTTGGTAGGATTGGATTCCTTTGTTTTAGTTTTGTGTATTTTCGTTTTGCTTTTTTTCGTAAAAAGCAAATAACAGGAGACTATGTTCTAAGACAATGGCCAGTATAAGAGCATTTTGTTCTAAGTGTACCATAGTGTAGAGTTTTTATATTGACCGATTTAGTGTGTATTTACGATCTTGCCATAGCCTACATGTGTACAGATTCTAGTCTCTAAATGTATACAGAGTTATGTTGTTTGTGCGTTTGTTTGTTTGTTTGTTTTTTTTTCAAATTCAGACAGAATTTATTGTACATTTCATGACTATAGTGATATTATGAATTAAAGAAAGTTATTCAATTGTCTATCTGAGTGGGGTTCCTGACCTCCCATAGTGGGGAGGGAGGTTCTTATTGTGTCTTCTATTTCTATCCCCCTATATCTGTTTTCCAACTTACTTCCTTGTCTTGGAATGAGATTACTTGGTTTTGTCCTGGCCCTGGGTGGATACCCTGGCTGAGAGGGAAACAGTCAAATGTATAGTTAGTTTTGGGAGATGATATTTTTTTTCTTGTAAATCATCTCTCTCTTATGCACTATATTATGTTTTGTTTACATATTGTGTTCTCAAACTAAGTGCTTTGATAGTGTGCTCTTGGAATCTACACCTGTTTCCGATTTAAACCAACTCCCCTTTTGTCTTACCTTTTCTTGGATGCTCTAATTGTAATTCTAGAACTCTTTACTTCCCATTGTATTCCTTTTTACTGGCGCTGATATGACCTTAATGTCTTGCAAGCGCCGTAAAAACCTTAAAAACAAAACAAATAAACGTTAATTGCCTTTAGTAAAAAAGAAAAGATTTAAGTTGATTTTGCCGTGTATAATATTCTTATTTTTCCACGTCCATAGATTTTTATTTTATCTCTTTACTCAAAATATTTTGGGAAACGGAGAGTTGTTCAAGATTTGCTATTTCTTTTTTTTTTTCTTTGGGGGGGGGGGGGGGGGGGGGGTTTATCCTCTGGACAAATTTAGATTTTTAATGTAGGCCCAGTTTTCAGGTGTTAGGGTGTTCGAACTGTCGTCTTGCCCCCCAATTTAGGGAGAGAGACTGAATTTTGTTTATGTATGTACCGTACGTTTTATTTTTGGTATGGCACTAAAGTATGATATACTACTTTTCAGATTTATATCCTTTGATAATGACTGGGATATTTTGAATAGGGCATTCTGATATCAGGGTGGGGTCTCTGACCTCCCATAGTGGGCAGGGAGGCACTCACTGCGTCTTCTGTCCCCCTATATCTGTTTTACATCATGCTTTCTGTCTTCATCTTGGAATGAGATTACATGCACTTGGTTTTATCCTGACCCTGGTCGAATACCCTGGCTGGGAGGGAAACAGTCAAAAATATAGTAAGAGTTTTGGCTGGTGATATTTTTTGTCTAGTAAATCATCTTTCTGTTATGCCCTGTGTTATTTTTGTTTCACACATATTATTTATTATTTGTAAGTATGAGTGTGTTCCTCTTAGAGGGGAACTGTGCTTGGGTCGGGATGAGACATTTAGGTGATGTCAAACTAAGTAGATTGATAGTGTGGTCTTGGAATCTACACCTGTTCATATTTTAACTAAAAACCCTTTGTCTTACCTTCTCGTCTAGAACTTTTTACTATCCCATTTTATTCCTTTTTACTGGCGCTGATATGACCTAAAGTGTTGCAAGTGGGCAGGGAGGTACTTACTGTGTCTTCTATCCCCTTATATCTATTTTCCAACATGCTTTCTGTCTTTGTCTTAGAATGAGATTACTTGGTTTTGTCCTGGCCCTGGCCGGAGTCCTAGCTGGGAGGGAAACAGTCAAATGCATAGCTATTGTTTTGGGAGATGATATTTTTTTCCTTGTAAATCATCTCTCTGTTATGTATTATTATATTTGTTATTTTGAATTTATAATGTAAGCATTTGAGTTTGAGTGTATTCCTCTTTGTGGGATTTTGTGCTTGTGTCTGGATGAGACTTATAGGTGGTCTCTTTGATAGTGTGCTCTTGGAATCTACATCTGATCCCTATTTGTTCCAGTTCCCCTATGTCTTACTTTTTTTTGGGTGCTTTATTTGTAATTCTAGAACTTTTTACTATCCCATTTTCTTCCTTTTTACTGGCGCTGATATAACCTAAATGTATTGCAAGCGCCGTAAAACCCTTAAAACCAAAACATAAAAAACCATTTTGATATTGATGATAAACTCTCATGTCTCGGTACAGTTGACTTTCAGAACCTCAAAACCCCCAAATTCACACCCAGATAGATAATGATTAATCACTAATTTTTTATTTTATGGACTTTTTTGCTGCTGGCTTTGGATCCCTTGTAAAGCACTTTGAGAATATTTAGTGGATTATGCTTCATTTCAAACTTCAAGGGTTTTGGTTTTGTTTTTTGTTTTTCTTTTATCCCTTGGAATCTCGAGATGCAAAGAAGATTATTTTTCTTCCTCACTATAATTAATAAATTGACAAAAATAGCAATTTTATCTAAATGATGACTTAGAAAAGTTTTGCAAGTTAACTCCTTGTTTAATCAGTTAACTGCCGTCCATGTAAAAACTCTATTTAAAGGTTTGGTCAGAAAACTCATCCTTGAACGAAATAATATTGATTGGTTTAAATGGGTCATTTCTATCGATCAATATTCGAAAGACGAGTTTTCTGGCCAAATTTAAGAGCTTTTCTAGAGTTCAAGAATGGCAGTTTACTGGTTAAAATAAGTCCAAACCATCGAGCGAGAGCGTTTATCATCAAAAACAGTCCACTTTCTCTGACTGGTGTATATTATGACTATGATCCGTATGTCATGAAATATTGACCCTATTCTATGTATGTATATATATTATAACTATTGTACTGAGCCTCATTTTATCGCCAACAGCCTTTTTTTTCTATTGATTTGTCAATTGAATGGTGAGCATGGACTGTATCAAATACAAAGACGATAAAACAAATGTTGACAATTACCAATTTGTTATTTGTGCCAGTACCATATATGTGACCCATCCTATTGATCTGTATTATGTCGGGATGAGTAAGGTTACAAGAATTGAGTTAAAAGTCAAAATATTTATGATTCAAAATTATAATTTTAAAATAATGATTTTAACGTTAGGAAACGAAACGCATTCTTCTTTATGAAGGCATCTTGATTTTAATAGGGAAGTATGTGTCAATTAAAACAATACATTCTCGTTATTTTATGTCCTGTGATTCTTAGAATCTGCCTATACACCCTGCTACTAAAATAGTTATTCCACCTTATGTTTCAGCATGTAAACTATTCATTATTTGTTCTCCAAGGGACTAGTTACATACACACTTCCAAGGATTTAGGAACCAGTTAGAAGGGTGACTGGGTGGGGATCCTGACCTCTCATAGCGGGCAGGGAGGTACATACTGTGTCTTCTACCCCCTTATATCTGTTTTCCAACATGCTTTCTGTCTTTGTCTTGGAGTGAGATTGCTTGGTTTTGTCCTAACCTTGGTCGGAGTCCTTGGCTGATAGGGAAACAGTCGAATGTATAGTTATTGCTTTGGGAGATGATATTTTTTTCCTTGTAAATCATCTCTCTGTTATGTAGTGTATTATGTTTTATTTACATGTTGTATTTGATTTGTTAACATTTGAGTGTATTCCTCTTAGTGGGGACCTGTGCTTGTGTCTAGATGAGACTTTTAGGTGATCTCAAACTAAGTACTTTGATGGTGTGCTCTTGGAATCTACATCTGTTTCCTATTTGAACAAATTCCCCTTTGTCTTACCTTTTCTTGGGTGCTTTAATTGAATTCTATAACTTTTTACTATCCCATTTCTTTCTTTTTACTGGCGCTGATATGACCTTAATGTGTTGCAAGTGCCGTAAAACCCTCAAAAACAAAAAACATTAGAAGGGTGACGTCACAACTTCTCTTCCCTATTGAAGACCACTGGGGGAAGACATAGCACACTTTTGAACAAAACACAATTTTAAATTTTGGAAACTATTGCCCTCCCCCCCCTCCCCCACCCCCACCCCCTGTTCTACAAATATAATGCTCACCATGGCATAATACCGTTTTGAGACAATAGGTCACATATTCGCTAGTCCCAGCCGTGGTAAAATACAACTAAAACTGTTTTACTCTAGCCAATAAGTATGTATATATTATATTACTATTCCATTTTGTACAGAGGTGTATGAGAAAACCTGTGATTTTTTTTTATTATTATGCAGAAAAATAAATTCAATTGACTCCTTTACTCAACTCACTCAAAATTTATTTTTCAACCGTGTTTGTAGAAAGTTGTCTTCTCCTAGTACTGGTAGGAGTGAAAGGGATAGGGTATCCTATCCGTTGTCCTTTCTCTGTGGATTTTTGTTTTGTTGTGGAGTGGGGTAAAGAGATTCTAGAGTGAATCGCCCAAAGGTGGTGCACGGAATTTGAAACATGTCTATTCTCTACTGTTATTTACCATGTAGTTTAACTTTTAAAGCCAAATTTAAAGACACTTTCTGTGTCTTCTATCCCCTTATATCTGTCTTCCAACTCACTCTGTCTTTGTCTTGGAATGAGATTACTTGGTTTTGTCCTGGCCCTGGCCGGATACTAGCTGAGAGGAAAACAGTCAAATGTATAGTTAGTTTTGGGAGTTGATATCTTTTTCCTTGTAAATCATCTCTCTGTTATGCATTGTATTTTGTTTTCTTTATATTATATACTATTTGTAAAACATTTGAGTGTATTCCTCTTAGTGGGGACCTGTGCTTGTGTCTGGATGAGACTTTTAGTGTTCTCAAACTAAGTACGTACTTTGATAGTGTGCTCTTGGAATCTACACCGGTTTCTTATTTGAACCAATTCCACTTTGTCTTACTTTTTCTTGGGTGCTTTAATTGTAATTCTAGAACTTTTTACCATCCCATTTTTTTCCTTTTTACTGGCGCTGCTGACATGACCTTAATGTGTTGCAAGTGCCGTAAAACCCTTAAATACAAAAAAAAACAAAAAGAAACAAAAGCCAAACTGAGACAATACAAGAAAATGAAAGGAAAGGTGGAAACAGCCCTTTACAAAATAGAATGACAAGGGGAATAATCCGACATAATGAGAATTTCCAGTGTTTTGAATGAGTTCCATCCATAGAATATATTGGTCATAATCGAGCGACGTTCATTGTGGTCGTTGAGTGGATGGTAGTGCCGCGCTGAGGACCGGTCCCTTTGACCGGTCCCACGGTCTTTTAGCTGTGAACCGGGGACTGGTCCCATAGTGGAAGACCGGCGGCGGTCCTCACTTCTTATCACCTTTCAACGGTCTCGCGCCATACTACCTCCCCAGCGATTCGTTGCCTCGGTTGCCTATCTTCCACCAATCACCACCCATCCCACTTAATTAATCGCACCCACCCCCCTTTGCCATACACTAAACGACACAGACGACCATAGAGGCAGACGACCACCTCCCTCCACTCCGCAAACCGCCCTTTCGTGTGTGAGATGGGGGGGGAACAGGAGGCGCACGCCTTGGACGATTCCATTATACGGGGTAAATTTCAAAATTTACTACACCATAATGATCGCAATGACAATGATCTATGATGAAGGCATGACCCCTCTTCTCTAATGGGTTATTGTTTGAAATGCATGTGACTACTAAGGAGTGTGTGGTGTGTGTTGTCGAACCTAGCAAGTAGCAAGTCCGATTTTTTGTTTTCTTTTGTCCATCTCTTGTCACCACTCCTTTCTATCGCATTGTTGTCATTTAAAATAATACAATAATATTAAAATTTCGTCTGGTGTTTTAACTAATCAAATAATATGAGTTTCATTAGTTTCTTCCTTCCAAAAAAACCAGTTATAACGTCTGTATTTTAAAAAAGTCCAATAGAATATTTGGGGACCCCGATAGCTCAGTTGATAGAGCACTCTCTTTGTACGCAAAGGGCCCGAGATCGATCCCGCGTGCAGTCGAGTTTTTTCTGAATCCCTGTCTACTCAGCAGTGAATGGGTAGCTGGGTTTGTTAGATCTGGCGAAAAGTCACCATGGATCCCACTTATTACTTATTAACTTATTACCGCATCCACCCCCTCTTATTCTAACTTCACGTCTCTCTCTTACTCTTCAATGCTCGCTGCCCTCTAATGTGTGTGTGTGTGTGGGGGGGGGGGGGGGGGGGTAGGAGTTGCGTGTGTGTATCAACGCCACGAACAACTCGATCAACGCCTTGGGCGATGCCATAATCTCCGTTAATGGGGATAAATTTCAAATTTTATTAAATTATCGAAGTAACAATGAAGTACGGTGAGCAAATAAAGAAGGCATCACCCCTCTTACACAAATTAGGTTACAATTTGAAATGAGTGTGACTACTCGTGTGTTTTACTCCTGTAGACCACGGTTTTCATCGTGTAGCGGTCTTTAACGGTTCAAGAATGAACGATCCCACGGTCCCAAAGGTCAAAACGGTTCGAACTTCCAACAGTCTCTCAGGAATGTTCAATGTCGAAAAGGACCGGTTTTCATTTCCCAGGGACCGTAGGACCGTGGTCCTTAAGCTTGCCAAGGACCACCCCGCACTAGTGGATGGGTTACAGTGGTGTAATTATCAAGGGAAATAACACGCTATTACTATAGGTAGTCTAAACCCAAAATTAGATCACTCTCACATGATATTTCTAAGCTGTTCAATTGATAGAGCTAGTTGTCCTGAGTGAAACGATACCAAAATCATCTAATTTACTATGTGTTCTTAGTTGGAGATCACCTGTGTCTGATCCTGACAAAGTCCCCACACTAAGAAAAGGAGTACACTCAAATGTTTACAAACCATTATACATATAGGTTTTAATTGTAACAGTAAACACTAGTGAGGAGCGGTCCCAAGCATGTTTAGGACCGCCGGTTCTAGTCCCTGGGAAATGAGAACCGCAAGGACCGGTTCCGGTTCCAAGAACCCGTTCTTTTTCGACATTGGCCATTCACAAGGCATCGTTGGGACCGTCAAGGAACCGGTCCATTTTCGACATTGGCCAATCACAAGGCATCGTTGAGACTGTACCTACAGTAGATGACTGTAGAACCACTAAGTGTAAGAGGCGTGAGAGCGGAGAAGGCTTATTACCTCAAAACATGAAAATGGTGCTATAACACTATCCATTAAGCATGTGTGTCTGCGAAGATTGATGGAGCGGGTCAGGTCAATGTTAGTGTTAGGGAAAAGGGATTGTTAATATTTTGTGTCTGTGGCATGCTGGACCAAAAGTATTTTAGTGTTGGTATAGGTTGTTGTAGTGATGATGCTCTAGTGGTCGTAGTGATAATGATGATGATGTGGTGGTAGTGGTAGTGGCAGTGTCAATGCTGTGAAGGTGGATGTAGCAGTGGTGACTACTACTACTTTTGGTTCAAATATGGGAAATACCCACCTATGTGATATGCAAGTTGAATACCCCAAAAAGTCTTAGTGCATTTTTAAAAAACCTACAGCGTTCTTACTGCTCCCCATTTAATAGTAATAATTTTACAAATTAGACTCATACAAAATATTAAAGAAAAAGTATTATAAATATAAACAATCAAAATAACGTATTTTCAGTTGTATTATAAAGGGAAATAACCCATTTATGTTAACATTTATTGGCAATACAGTCCTTGATTGAAGGCTTCATTGTCAAAGATGGTTCTATTTTATTTTCACTTGTCAAATTCTATTTTTTTTTTTTTTATTTTAATTGAGCTTTTATATAGCGCAATATCCACTAAACGTGCTCAAAGCGCTTTACAAGGGGTCACTGGTCAACAGCAACATTTAACATGTAGGATGGGACATATGACAATTTTTTGGACAAAGACAACTGTTGTTAACGACCAGGTACTCATTTTACACCCGAGTACGGTGAGAGAATGTGAGTAAAGAGCCTTTTCCAAAGACTTAACTATGCGCCGAGCGAGGCTCGAACCCAGGACCTTCCGATCCGAAAGCGAGTGTCATACCACTAGACTAGACCACATAGCCGCACAAAGAAGCTTACATGAGATCCGAGGCCATTTGAAGTATAAAATAAGCTTATATGCATAATTCAATGCAAATCTTCAAAAGTGGTGTGAAAGGCTATAGTGAAAACCAGCCTTTAATAGCCAACTGAAAAGATAAATATAGTACAAAATGTGACTCATCAGCTGATGTGTAAACAGATCAAATGTAAGAAAGAAAAGTGACACATGTGTTCAATTGTCACCTTTGAAAGATTATTAAATAGTCTACACATCGGTATTTCCTAGTATTAAAAGTTAACTTTCCGGTGGTGCAATAATGATAAAGCCGGCAGAAGAGTCAAAATGCCGGAAAGCAATTATTGCATTGACTAAAAAAACGGAATTTCCGGCATATGCTGGCGAACTTTCACCCATGCTCGCGGCCCCTCTTACCCCACCCCACACACGAGGGCGTATGTGCAATTAATTAAGTGGGATGGGTGGTGTGGTGGAAAAGAGGCGAACGACCTAGGCAAAAGAACCGAGAAAAGGCAGTAAAGGAACTAGAATTGCTGGGAAGAGAAGTGAGGACTGCCAACGGTTCTTCACCTTGGGACCGGTCCTCCGGTTCCAGCTAAGGAACCTTGGAACCGGTCCTCAGCGCGGCACTAGTAAACAGTACACAACAGTAATAACAGAGAGAGATGATTTACAAGGAAAGAAATATAATCTCCCAAAACAAACTACAGCACAACCCCTGAATAGCGACATTGACATCTGGTTCCGGGTTTGTTTTTTTTTGCTATAGTTAAGATGTGGAACTACATATTTTAAGCGCTTGTAAATCTTGGTGCACTTAAAAATTTTGGTATTTAAAACTCATTAGCAGTATCAGTATTAAATGTACTTTAATTAAAATCAAAACTAAATATGTGCATCTTTGTTCTTGTGCGGTATATTGGCACTTGATTTCTTATAATTTATATTTATTCTTAGTTTTGTTAAATGGCATACGAGCACTGTTTACGATCAAAACAATGACAATTTACATTGGAGAGTGAAATCGTAACTGGTATTGGTATACCCTTAGCAAACAGAAAAAATACACATTTAATAACGTCATATTTTCCCGGTCCCGAGCTATGTCGTTATCCAGGGGTTCTCTGTATTTGACTGCTCCTCTCAGCCAGGGCCAAGACACAACCTAACAATCTCATTCCAAGACAAAGCAAGTTGGAAAATGGATATATAGGGGACAGAAGCCATAGTTAGTACTTCCCCTGCCCACTAAAGAAGATGTCAGGAACCCCACCCAGACAGAATAGCTTCTATTGAACTCCAGTTCAGTGTAAAAGGGATACATTATTTTTACAACAAACCAGCAAAATTCAGCCATAAATCAAAAAATACATAAGGTGTTTGGTTAAAACTTTTTATTTAACAACAATGAAACTATAGGGTGTCATGAAAAATTGACAACATATACGACTTATGATTATGACCAGGAAAATTGTGAAACAAAAACATTATTGAAATTATTTTTTAAAAATAAAAAAAAACTGCAGTTGTAATTTTGTTTCTCAAATTGAGAGTTGACCACATAAATTACATATCAATAGTCCATTTAAATACATGATCATGAAGAAAATCAATGAATAAAATATGGTGATTTGAAACAAATGCAGGGCCCAGAGAGTAGCCAGAACCTAAAATGAGGTACGGAATGAGTCATGCAGTACGAAAGGAATTTGAGAATCAGTCATGCATTCATCCAAATATACAAAAATGCAACTTGGGGACAGCAGTGGTCAAAACCCGACACTCAGGAAATAGATTTTTTTTTCAATATGAAACATAATTCCTTCCAATAGCTAATAATTAGTCTTCTGATTGCTCTTAACATTATATTCTCTATGTCGATTTCAAAATAATGCAAAATTGGACGTAAAAAGGCCAGCATTCTCAACCCTGCAACGACAACCACAAAACAAGAAATGATGAAATATAAAATGTCCCCGGCACCATCACCACCCCACCCCCCCACCCTCAAAAAAATAACTGTACAATAAGTAAACTTGTCACATCAACAAAGTATGTTGAAAAAAAATCGCCAATTTACATTTGGCCAAATGCTAATCTTTTCTACTCAAGGTCAGGACCAAAATAATTATCTCTTTAAAAAAGCAAAGGATTGAATAAACGAAATTCCAACCTGCATTACCTGGACACAATGCACATCAGAACTCTTCAGGAGAAATAAATACATCTAGCTGAATGTGACAAGTTCACTTAACATTCACAACAGACCTGATATTGACATTCACTGGAGGAAAAGCTCCACAAAAATATCCAGAAGTTCCCACATTGAGAGAGCTTTTGTGTGATCCGTGACAGATAGATAATGCGCTCATGACTTCACACTAGTTTCATTGTGTTATTTTGAGAGAAGATTATTCTTTTAAAAAAATAATAAATCAATCCATAAACTCAATATCATTCACGATGGAAGAAAAGAGAACTGCATTTGAGTGAAATTAACTACAGACAGAGCTGCCAACCCCATCTGATGAGAATGTGTACAAAGGGATCTCAAAATGAGGGAGATTTCATAAAAATGGGTACAATCCTGAAATCGACGGAAACTAACCATTTTCAAAGTAAGAGGAAGTCACACCGCACAAGCTCAATCGCAGCAATAACGATGTTCCCAAGACTACAATCCAATCCTTTCAGAATTCTACCTCCCAGCATGAAGAACATAATTGGTCAAAAAATATATGAATATCCACTTGGTCACCAAGGTTTCTCTATAGGCTAGTAATAATATGAATAGCAGCGTAACCCAACATCCAATGAAGAGCTATATATACAAATACACTGAAAATGGGTACAATCTTGGGGGAAATGCGTACAAGCGTACAATCGCTGAAAATGCGTACAATTCCGCATTTTTTGCGGTAGGTTGGCAGCTCTGTACAGATCAACCTCAGAGATGAATATTTTTACTAAAAGTGTATAACCAACTATGAAAGATCAGTCGATTCAATACATAGACAATTTTTTTTTTAAAAACAAAAACAAAAAAAAACAAAAAAACCTACAAACTCTACAAAATCTTGTTCCTCCCCATACAAAACATGAACGAACTAGTAATAGTTAGTTCCCCAACATTAAGTAGATCTGGATAAAAGCTGAGTAAATGACAGGTCTGATGTAGGTACCGATTTCACCCCCGTACTTCTTTCATTCTGGATAATTCTGTACAAGCATCATCCATGACTGTGGATGGAGCATTTCTACCTCACAGATGTGATCAGATTTATTTTCAGATTCAAACCAAGCAGCCTCCCGTCTGTTGCTGGAAGACATCAATTGAATCACCATCCTCCATTTCCAACTGAAAATGATAAGAAAAGAGAAAATAAGAATTGGAAGAATGAAAATGCTGCTTCCTCCTTAGCCCTAATCTAAGTATTTGACTGTGGCTTTTTTTTACCCCTACTGTTTTTAATCTCTACATGACATGTTATAATTGAATAAAACTACACTCCAGTTCGGTTTCCTTGAATCGGGACATGCAAAAATGTTCAAGGAAACCTATGCTTTGCAATATGACGTCTTTGGGGGGGGGGGGGGGGTGGTGGTCAATGGTATGATCTCTGCTCCGTGTATGAATGATGCCTAGTTTAAACATCCACTTTATTGATATGTTGCAAGGGTGTGTATCTGTGGTGGGGTATTATCGTATCACAACTTTCATTTACCGCCGCAGCCAACCAAGGCAATGGAGCATGTGAGCGGCTGTGTGTTATACTGCTTACTCACACATGCAATGTAAATAAGTACACACGATACACATACCAAGTAAATGTCAATATCACAGAACGACATCAGTGTTAAAAATTAAGGGGCATTTTTTAAAAAAAGTTTTAACCGAATAAATAAATTTTGTTTAACCTTTGGCTGGGTGAAATCAATTCAAGGAAACTGTATTCGAGGTAAAAATTAGTTCGATAAAGGAATAGAATAATAACAAAGACTAATGATTAAAAAATTCAGGACATTTGAATAAGTTCGAGGAAACCATGCTGGAGTGTATGTATACACATATTTACTTTTATATTGAGTAACTGAGTACATTTATTTCTTCCTATCAGAAAAGTACCAAAAAATTTTTTGGGATAGTGGCCAACATGGAAACAGAGGGTGTGGGTTGAGTGAATTATGGACTCACAGATAGCTGAGAACCCAGACAAAACTTTTTTTCTGTTGGGCACCTTCCATGCAAAGCTTTAGTTTTTGCTTGTTGTTTTAGGGTTTTACAACGCTAACAACACACTAAGGTCATATGAGCACCAGTAAAAAGGAAGAAAATGGGACAGTGAATAGTTATAGAATTACAATTAAAGTACCCAAGAAAAAGGAAGACAATGGAGAATTAGTAGTAGTGAGCACACTATCAATGTATTTACAGAACTTTAAATTTGGCTCACTGGAGTTTCAGACACCACTCGTAGGAATTTCAATGCCGAAAGAGGAATTTCCGCACACAAGAAAAAGGAAGTGGAATGGTATTTGGCATTGTGTTTACATATTGTATAGTTCTAAATAGATAACAGATTAGAATTATATTATGATACATAAACACATTGTATTTACAGAACTTTAAATTTGGCTCACAGGAGTTTCAGACACCACTCGTAGGAATTTCAATGCCGAAAGAGGAATTTCCGCACACAAGAAAAAGGAATTGGAATGGTATTTGGCATTGTGTTTACATATTGTATAGTTCTAAATAGATAACAGATTAGAATTATATTATGTTTGTTTGTTTTTGTTTGTTTGTTGCTTTAGGTCTCTTCCAACACAATTGAGGTTATATGAGAGACCGCTGAAACAAAAAAACAAGCAATCTAACAAAAATAGTACAAATGTAAATCAAAATCATAACCTAAAGATATCATAAGCTAAATTATAAATAACCAAGAACAAACAGGCAGAAGATTTACAGAAAAAAAAATATCCCCTGTCAAAAATACAATCACAAACCAAAGAAGCAGGATAGGCTAGTAAAGAGAAGAAACGACATCACTATCGGATCGTACACCCATGCGAACATCATAGGTATATGATTCAAGGGTGATGCTCCCATCCAACCACCCGCAATTATATTATGATACATAAACACATTGCCAAATACAATCCCAAAGTATCCTTATATTAAATGAAGTAAAGCGCCAAAACCTAATGGTAGAGATTGTAGTACTAGTGGTAGTGAGGATGATGTGGTGTTGGTCGTTATTGTAGTAGTGGTAGTAATGATGAAGATGTGATAGTGGTTGTTGTTGTAGTAGTAGTTGTGATGATGATGTGGTGGTGGTTGTAGTAGTGGTGGTAGTGATGTTGATATGGTGGTTGTACAAATGGTAGTGATGATAATGTGGTAGTGGTGGTGGTGGCAGTGATGATGATGTGGTGGTGGTGGTTGTAGTAGTAGTAGTGATGATGTGGTGCTGGTGGTTGTAGTAGTGGTCGTGATGATGGGGTGCTGGTGGTTGTAGTAGTGGTCGTGATGTGGTGCTGGTGGTTGTAGTAGTAGTGATGATGTTGTAGTGGTGGTTGTAGTAGTAGTGGTGGTGGTAGTGATGATGATGTGGTGGTGGTGGTTGTAGTAGTAGTGATAGTGATGTGGTGCTGGTGGTTGTAGTAGTAGCGGTAGTGATGACGATGTGGCGAGGGTGGTGGTAGTTGTAGTAGTAGCAGTGGTGGTAGTGATGAAATATGAAGTGAGTAGAAAAGTGCCAGAAGACAATAGAGAATAAAAAATTTTTTCGCGGCGGTGGTGGGGTTTGAACCTGCGACCTTATTGGTACAACTCCGCCTGGCAGGTGAGAGCGTGGCTCTACCGTGTGAGCTATCCACGAACACAAAATATTCGTTTCAAACCCAAAGTCATTTCTAGATCCCTCTCTCACCCACTTCTTGAGATCGCCGATTCGTTCGCCACCATCGCGAAGTAATTTTGACCAGCAGTTAAGCTTAATAGCCAATATTCTCATCACAAACATATAACATAGAAACGATTGAGACATTGAGTATGCTCCGGTGTATGGGGTGAATTTTTAATTCAGAAAAGTGAGTGGAGCAGGCACTTATGTTGGTAACAACAAGATATGAAGTGAGTAGAAAAGTGCCAGAAGACAATAGAGAATAAAAATTTTTTTCGCGGCGGTGGTGGGGTTTGAACCTGCGACCTTATTGGTACGACAACTCCGCTGGCAGGTGAGAGCGTGGCTCTACCGTGTGAGCTATCCACGAACACAAAATATTCGTTTCAAACCCAAAGTCATTTCTAGATCCCTCTCTCACCCACTTCTTGAGATCGCCGATTCGTTCGCCACCATCGCGAAGTAATTTTGACCAGCAGTTAAGCTTAATAGCCAATATTCTCATCACAAACATATAACATAGAAACGATTGAGACATTGAGTATGCTCCGGTGTATGGGGTGAATTTTTAATTCAGAAAAGTGAGTGGAGCAGGCACTTATGTTGGTAACAACAAGATATGAAGTGAGTAGAAAAGTGCCAGAAGACAATAGAGAATAAAAAATTTTTTCGCGGCGGTGGTGGGGTTTGAACCTGCGACCTTATTGGTACGACAACTCCGCCTGGCAGGTGAGAGCGTGGCTCTACCGTGTGAGCTATCCACGAACACAAAATATTCGTTTCAAACCCAAAGTCATTTCTAGATCCCTCTCTCACCCACTTCTTGAGATCGCCGATTCGTTCGCCACCATCGCGAAGTAATTTTGACCAGCAGTTAAGCTTAATAGCCAATATTCTCATCACAAACATATAACATAGAAACGATTGAGACATTGAGTATGCTCCGGTGTATGGGGTGAATTTTTAATTCAGAAAAGTGAGTGGAGCAGGCACTTATGTTGGTAACAACAAGATATGAAGTGAGTAGAAAAGTGCCAGAAGACAATAGAGAATAAAAAATTTTTTCGAGGCGGCGGTGGGGTTTGAACCTGCGACCTTATTGGTACGACAACTCCGCCTGGCAGGTGAGAGCGTGGCTCTACCGTGTGAGCTATCCACGAACACAAAATATTCGTTTCAAACCCAAAGTCATTTCTAGATCCCTCTCTCACCCACTTCTTGAGATCGCCGATTCGTTCGCCACCATCGCGAAGTAATTTTGACCAGCAGTTAAGCTTAATAGCCAATATTCTCATCACAAACATATAACATAGAAACGGGTAGGCAATAAAATGGCATGCATATTAGACATCACTTTGCAGAACAGTAATTACTTCAAAGCCTAGCACTGATTGCAATAACAGCAGAGCTGCCAACCCCATCTGACGAGAATGTGTACAATGGGACCTCAAAATGGGGGAGATTTCATAAAAATGGGTACAATCCTGAAATCGACGGAAACTAACCATTGTGAAAGTAAGAGGAAGGTATACTTATATAAAGTCACACTGCACAAGCTCAATTGCAGCAACAATGATGTTCCCAAGACTAAAATCCAATCCTTTCAGAATTCTACCTCCCAGCATGAAGATCATAATTGGTCAAAAAAATATATGAACATCCACTTGGTCATCAAGGTTTCTCAATAGGCTAGTAATAATATGAATTACAACTAAAGAAAACTGAAGTGACTCTGTACACTGAAAATGGGTACAATCTTGGGGGAAATGCGTACAAGCGTACAATCGCTGAAAATGCGTACAATTCCGCATTTTTTGCGGTAGGTTGGCAGCTCTGCAACAGTCTACCAAGTCCTTTTGTGACCAATATGAAAGTTATACAGCTCAATGGATATGAAAATAGCTATAATTCCTATTATTTTCAAATAATAAATAAACAGTCATGGCATTCCAAATTTCCCACATTCACAACAGCCTCCACCCCACCCTCACTGAGACTTTGTTGTGCCCTGGTTGTACTGTAGAAACACGTCTTAACTGTCTGAATCTTGAAACAGTGTTGACAAATTATTTACTTTTTTAAAGGACCAAATAAATCATTGAAAATGAAAAAAAAAAGTTTCTATGTAATCATTTATCTGACGAGCACATTAAAGAAGAAATAATTAATTTACTAATCCCACAGCAAAGAGAAGGGTAACAGTTTTAACGTCATCTAAGGGTGGAAATAAGAAAATTAATTTGCTTTGTCAAATAAGTAAGTCTTTGGTTCTGGAAAGTGCCTAAATACCATACCTAATTTTCTCATGGCAAAAAACGTCCAAAACGTTGACTTTGGAAGACAGCATTAAAAAAGCAAACTGAAACTCTGCCTTAAAAATATGTTACAACTTACCATAGATGGTGTGTCTTCATCATTGATTGGGTTCCCATCAAATCTGAACCTGACAACACCAGTTTCAATGCCCTGCGCAAGAAGAATAAAAGGTATGAACAAAACATTATATATGTTAAAAGAAGCCTTTGAACACTACAGTCATTTCAACTGTGGAAGAGACTATATCATTAAGGAATACAAACGAGGGGGGAAGAAAATAAAATAATTTTTTAATATAATTTGGCAGCTCTCGATTTACCAAGAAGATTTAACTGTCTAATAAATGTTACTGCACCAAAACAAGTAAATGCTTAAGTATCTGGCAAGTCAGCCTGCTTAATTTTTTTAAAATAAACTTGAAAAAGAGTATTATTACAGAATCCTCAGTAAAACATTACACAAGAATCCTAATCTTTATTTATTATCATTTTATTATTTATATCTTTTAAATAAGTAAACACAACCAAAACTTACAGCTCTGTTGCAGTAAGCACCCATTAATTTTCTGAGGGGAGTATTTTTCTTGATCTTGAAATGGACAACACTGCCATCTTGTCCTGTAACCTTCAGGTTGATGTGTTCTGTCTCCTTACTCTCCTCCTGCAATAACCAGTAAAATTTTACATGTGAATTAAATTGTCAACTAATGAATGAGCACCATTGGAGTTAGAATGAGATGGCGATGGTAGATGAAGTTAGTGAACAGTGAATAATTTGTTGACAGGAGTTACTTAGGCTTTAGGCACTCCAACAGTGAGCTGATAAACGATCGAGGGGCTGTGACCCTACATTTAGTTTAAAGGCCTTATAAGTATTAGTGGCAAGTTTCAGATCGATGGAATTTATCAATTTAAGTTTCATTTTCTTCAGAAGACATTATTTTAAAAACTTTGGTAGCATCTTGTTTAAAACCAGTTATGGTTTAAAGTCAGTTTGAAAGTTCGTTAAGTCAAACAGATATCATAAAAACTTTTACCCCAAAATTACCATTGCAAAGTTGTGACCGAAATCGCGTGATGTTAATAAAAAATGGTTAAAACAGTCAATATGGAGTTCTTATCATATATTGTATACCAAAATGTTCGTCTTATCGAGGACAATGCATTTACATTAATAAAGAGGAAGATAAACATTTCAAATTAACACACTATTACATAATAGGTCGCAAATGTTACATAATTAAAAACTCGGCTAGACGTAAGAAACAATTTGCTCTATCACTTTTGGATTTATCCCCAATATCTCACTGAAACAATTGCAAATAATTACCCTCTTTTATGTTTGTTTTTTGTTTTTAAGGGTTTTACGGCGCTTGCAACACATTTAGGTTATATCAGCGCCAGTAAAAAGGAAGAAAATGGTATAGTAAAAAGTTCTAGAATTACAATTAAAGCACCCAAGAAAAAGTAAGACAAAGGGGAACTGAGAACAAATAGGGATCAGATGTAGATTCCAAGAGCATACCACCAATGTACTTAGTTTGAAATCACCTACAAGTCTCATCCAGACACAAGCACAAAATCCAACAAAGAGGAACACACTCAAATGCTTACATTATACATTCAAAATAAAAATAATACATAACAGAGAGATGATTTACAAGGAAAAAAATATCATCTCCCAAAACAATAACTATGCATTTGACTGTTTCCCTCCCAGCTAGGATTCCGGCCAGTGCCAGGACAAAACCAAGTAATCTCATTCCGAGACAAAGACAGAAAGCAAGTTGGAAAACAGATATAAGGGGATAGAAGACACAGTATGTACCTCCCTGCCCGCTATGGGAGGTCAGGATCCCCACCCAGTACCCTCTTTTAATTAATACATAGAGAATAAAAAAGGGTTTGAGAGTATTTAAATGAAAAGATATAAACATGTTGTGTAATGACATAATGAGTTTATTTTTACCTACGGCAATTTAATTGCATATAAATAAAATGGTAGATTGAAAAAGTTCAAACAAATTGAAACAGATTCCCTATTATAACTAGGAGGAATGTTCTGGCTTTTAATACTTTAAAAAATTCTGCTAAACACTTTGGGTTTATTGCTATTACATAATTTGAACTGACAATTAATATAATTTTATCCCCCCCCCCCCCCTTCTCTCTCAATGTATGGGGTGTCAAAACTAATAGAACTTCTTACCATATAATTATTAAGGCTAAGGCCTTTAGAATATGGATACAAATGATAAACATATCTAAACATATGGGAAAGAAACTTGATGACTTGATGGCAAAGTAAAATTAAATTAAATTAAAGCAATTGGTATTTTTAAAATATCGATATTATTAATATCGGATTTCACAAAGAGAAGAAATATACAAACAAAAACTATAAAATGCCTATAAATAAAGTTGGAAAGTATGTATTCAAAATAAAAACATAGTAAATAATAGTACTGAAAATATTATGGACTAAACTTAACATAATACATAACTAAATTTAAAATATCGATATGAATATCGATATCGCCCGGCAGACATGAGAAGATAATGTAAACAAGGCATTTCGGCGCAGAGTTAAAAGGTGTCTGCGCATCGATATAGAGCCCTGAAATTTGGCATGAATAAAGTTTAGATGTTTTTCTAAAAACAAGCGTTTAAATTTTAAAAACACACGCGGTAAATAAAAAAATAAATGCATTTGAAAATTGCCAAATTTTAACTTCATATATCTTCTGGAATTATTAATGGATTTTTCCTTAATTTGTACCATTTAAAAGGAAATTGAAAGACGAAAATAATGATACCAAAATATCTGCGATATTCCTCTTTATAACGAAGTTATGCATATTTAATTGAACCCCCCAAAACGCGAACGGCAATTTCCAGTCACAACTTTCCTATGGGCGAGTTGGGTCAAAATTTGACTGCCACTGCTGCTGCTCACTAAACTGCCTATTAAAGGCGAGATTCAAGGTTGCCTTGTATAAATGTTACCGTGTATGTAGATCCTGAGGCTAGGTGCCCGTAACAAAAATAATGATTATGATACCAAAATATCTGCGATATTCCTCTTTATAATAACAAAGTTATGCATCTTTAATTGAACCCCTCTAAAACTTTTAGTGAAAGCGAACGTAATTTCCAGTCAAAACTTTCTTATGGGCGAGTTGGGTCACAATTTGACTCCCACTGCTGCTGCTCACTAAACTGCCTAACTAAAGCTACTGTGTATGTAGACACTCCGTTAATGTAACTATCAATAATTAACACATATTCTTAAACAAAACAACAAACAAAAACTCCCACTGGTGACTATTCAGTCCAAATAATCTGTTGATTGGGGAGGCCTTCCGAAAGCACCTACATCCCCAGTAATGTATTCGTTTTTTATAATGTTCTAGTACGGGGTTTGGGAGGGGGGAAACTTTTTTTTTGGAGGCCTTCTGAAAGCTCCTACATCCCCAATATTAATGTTCTTGTTGTAACTTGTAGGGGGTTTGGGAGGGGGGAAACTTTTTTTAATGTTTTAGTTAGGCAATTTGATAACTCCAGTTCAGTGGCCACCGATAGGCTCACTGTAAGGTGAAACTCGTTTTTTGGAACTTTATTTTTGGCCCTTTAATGTTTTGGTCACCATGGCGTTATTTGTGAACCTATGTGACTAATGTTGGTATCATTTTAAAGGGCACAAAACAAGCTTTCTAACGGTATATTTTATTCTTAATTCCTGATTGTATTTCTCAGAAAGCTATTGAAATAAAAATTTATCAAATTTTGACTTATAAGAACTTTTTAAATTATGGATACATTTTAATTATACTTCGTACATCGATAGACAATCAATTGAAGAACATCTCTGCCAAATTTCATCAAAATTGATACACTCGCTCATTATTTTATATTTTCCGCCATCAACCCCACTTTTTTTAACAAAAACCTCATATTATTTTCCATTTTCATTTATCCTTAATTTTGTCCATACTTTTCATACATGAAAATGATTTATATGAAAATAAAGCTTATTTTCTCACCTTTAAAATGATACCTAACACTTGCCATTTATTTTTTAATTGAAACAAAATTACTGAAAACAATAAGTGGGCCATGTTGACTGCAAAACTCAAAATTTCCCGATAGCCGCGAGATGCTGGTTTTGAGGCAGCAGTGAGATCACAGATTCTCTCTGTAAAATTGACAAAAAATGTCAACAGAAAAATATAAATAACTCTGGAACCGTAAGTCGTAGATAAACAAATAAGGTATCAAATTTTATGTTTTTTCAAGTCCCATCCCCTGACTGGGTCAAATTAAGATATTTTGAGTTTGAAAATTTTATCAAAGTAGGCAGTTTAGTAAACAGCAGCAGTGGCAGTCAAATTTTGACCCAACTCGCCCATAGGAAAGTTGTGACCGAAAATTGCCGTTCGCGTTTTGGGGGGTTCAATTAAAGATGCATAACTTCGTTGTAAAGAGGAATATCGCAGATATTTTGATATCATTATTTTCGTCTTTCAATTTCCTTTTAAATGGTGCCAATTAAGGAAAAATCCATTAATAATTCCAAAAGTTATATGAAGTTAAAATTTGGCAATTTTCAAATGCATTTATTTTTTGGTGGCGTTTTTATACACCTCCGTTGGAGGTGTACAAAAACGCACCGTTTTTATACACCTCCATTGGAGGTGTACAAAAACGCACCGTTTTTATGCACCTCCGCTGGCGGTGATGGTAAAGTTGTTGCTGCATACGTCCATGAGGTTTAAATAGTTTTAGATTGTAGTTTAGCACGCTGCTTAGTGATTACCGATGTACAATGATAATAAATTAAAGAATAATAACAATAATTTAAAAAATCAAAAGTAAAAAGAAACATGGCACACAAATACTGATCTCAAATAAATAAATAATTTTAGATAATTAAAATCGAAGTTTTTTTTTAAAAACACGATAAAAAGTTTTTGAAAAAAAAAAAAGAAAGAAAAAAAAAGCAAACAAAAACAAAGAAAATCAAAAAAAAAAAAAAAAAAAGGGTCAACATTGGGAATCGAACCCGGTACTTTCAAAGTTGGAGTCTGACACCTTGTCCACTGCGCTACGGAGCCACCTGACTGTTCTTCACATTTAATAAGGTCTTTCTCAAACATTATTTTACCTTCAATGCAACTTCTATTTTCTGGTTTTATATTTCGATTTTTTAAGTTATTAATATTTTTATATAAATTTATTAACAAAGACATCCTACAGATGTCACAATATAACTTTCGCCATGTCCAAATGAAGAAAAACAATATCGCTAATGAAATTGGGTGGAATGCGCATGCGTGACGGAGGTGTATAAAAACGATCCGTTAAGATACACCGTCAACGGAGGTGCATAAAAACACTACGTTATTTTTTTATTTACCGCGTGTGTTTTTAAAATTTAAACGCTTGTTTTTAGAATAACATCTAAACTTTATTCATGCCAAATTTCAGGGCTCTATATCGATGCGCAGACACCTTTTAACTCTGCGCCGAAATGCCTTGTTTACATTATCTTCTCATCATGGCTGCCAGACGATATCGATAATCATATCGATATTTTAAATTTAGTTATGTATTATGTTAAATTTAGTCCATAATATTTTCAGTACTATTATTTGCTATGTTTTTATTTTGAATACATACTTTCCAACTTTATTTATAGGCATTTTATAGTTTTTGTTTTAAAAGTTCGTATAATTCTTCTCTTTGTGAAATCCGATATTAATAATATCGATATTTTAAAAATACCAATTGCTTTAATTTAATTTTATTTTACTTTGCCATCAAGTCATCAAGTTTCTTTCCCATATGTTTAGATATGTTTATCATTTGTATCCATATTCTAAAGGCCTTAGCCTTAATAATTATTATGGTAAGAAGTTCAATTAGTTTTGACACCCCCATACATTGAGAGAGAAGGGGGGAGGGGGTGGGGGGATAAAATTATATTAATTGTCAGTTCAAATGATGTAATAGCAATAAACCCAAAGTGGTTCAGCAGAATTTTTTAAAGTATTAAAAGCCAGAATTTTCCTTCTAATTAGGTATAATCGGGAATCTGTTTCAATTTATTTGAACTTTTTCAATTTACCATTTTATTTATATGCAGTTAAATTGCCATAGGTAAATATAAACTCATTATGTCATTACACAACATGTTTATATCTTTTCATTTAAATACTCTCAAACCCTTTTTTATTGTCTATGTATTAATTAGAAGAGGGGATTATTTGCAATTGTTTCAGTGAGATATTGGGGATAAATCCAAAAGTGATAGAGCAAATTGTTTCTTACGTCTAGCCGAGTTCTTGATTATGTAACATTTGCGTCATATTATGTAATAATGTGTTAATTTGAAATGTTTATCTTCCTCTTTATTAATGTAAATGCATTGTCCTCGATAAGACGAACATTTTGGTATACAATATATGATAAGAACTCCATATTGACTGTTTTAACCATTTTTTATTAACATCACGCGATTTCGGTCACAACTTTGCAATGGTAATTTTGGGGTAAAAATCGGTCTGAAATTTCATACTTTGAACTGCCGTAACTTTTATTTCCTTTAGTCCCCTTTGAAAAATTCATGAAAGTGCCTACCGTAACTACATTTCTAATCAAGATACAAACAAAATTCAAACTGTTTTGTAATCCGTGTTGCCAGCTCTTTCATATGACATTGGTTTCAAGTGTGTGAGGTACATTTAGAATTTCTATTAAACTCCCTAATGAAAGTGCCTGTTTTAGTAGGGCTATGGGGTTTGGGAGGAGGGAGACTTTCTAATATATACTTTAGAAAGTTTCCCCCCTCCCAAACCCCCAACTAGAACATTAATACTGGGGATGTAGGAGCTTTCGGAAGGCCTCCCGTACTACTGTACTTGTATCGTAGTGTCTGGGACTATAAGATATGAAGTGAGTAGAAAAGTGCCAGAAGACAATAGAGAATAAAAATTTTTTTCGCGGCGGTGGTGGGGTTTGAACCTGCGACCTTATTGGTACGACAACTCCGCCTGGCAGGTGAGAGCGTGGCTCTACCGTGTGAGCTATCCACGAACACAAAAATATTCGTTTCAAACTCAAAGTCATTTCTAGATCCCTCTCTCACCCACTTCTTGAGACCGCCGATTCGTTCACCACCATCGCGAAGTAATGTTGACCAGCAGTTAAGCTTAAAAGCCAATATTCTCATCACAAACATATAACATAGAAACGATTGAGACATTGAGTATGCTCCGGTGTATGGGGTGAATTTTTAATTCAGAAAAGTGAGTGGAGCAGGCACTTATGTTGGTAACAACAAGATATGAAGTGAGTAGAAAAGTGCCAGAAGACAATAGAGAATAAAAATTTTTTAAAATTAAATAAAAATGTCTGGGACTATGGGCTTTTCGGGAGACCCGACACCACCGACAAGACAGTGATAACTCAGAACAAAGGATCAAGAGCTAGCCGGTTCCATTTTAGTTACCTTAACAAATAGCTAATGACAAATTAACACCGTCACACACATGGTGTGGAACTAAATTGTTTTAATTACCTTCTTTTGTTGGCTTTGTTGTTCTTCCATCTTGAAAATAATGTGAAACGTGCGTTGGGTTTTTACTTGCAAGTGTTGCAAAAATGGCGCACGCACTGGGATAAGCACAAAGCAAAGGGAAATAAGTAGGAAAGTGCACACTGGGATAGCGGGAATGAGCTTTTATTGAGCAGTAAAGTTAGGTGCCCCAAACGTAAACAAAGGTCGAGAAGCACGTGGCAAACCACATGTTCCTGTCTTGACAGCTCACGTTCCAATGTAAATAATAGAAAAAAATAACCTTTAAAATTTGGCTGTTAGGTGGCAAAAGAAACACATATTCATAAATACTCGATCATGCATCAAATAATGTCTAGATATGGATATTTTATGGAACAAAAGGTAAAATTTTCTAAAATTTATCAAAAGTTACAGTCTATCTATTTTTAGACCAGAGCAAATTATTGCGCTGGTGTGAACAAAACGAGAATTATTCAGAGCCTGATTTTCAGAATAATTTAGCCTTATATTATTATTTCTGCAACTGTTAGATTTTATGTAAACATATTTTCAATACTGAAAGTGTATTGCCTACAAATCACACTACAAAATTGGGAGACCTATATTGTGCGTAAATTATTCCGGTCCCTAACGGAAATCACTAGCAACTTGTTATTGTTTACGTTTGGGGCATCTAACTTTACTGCTCTATTCAAGTTCCTTTATTAAAATCGATACTAAATTGATATAATTAATGATACTTTTAGAGTCCTTTGTTCTACGGTTGTCTTTTAATTTTTTGATTGCGGCATTTGGTTTGCAAATACCTCTATTTTCTTACGGGCAAAACGGCACTTGATTGGCCGACTATTAATATCAGATATTTCAGAACATTGAATACAAAGCGCCAACGATATGGTAAATTAAGTAGTCGGTTATATTCATATGATTAGTCGAGTCGAAAGGTAAAAGTTTCCTCCCATACATTTAGTAGCCTGGAAATGTTCCGCCACATCTCCATTGCCACATGCCTACCACCTCCTTGGACGGACGCACACACGCACGCACACACACACACACACACACACACACACACATACGCATACACACTCATACTGTGGGACAGCGTGGCTCAGCGCTCCGGTCTTTTCTTCGTACTCGAAAGGTACCGAGTTCGACTATCCGTTGCTCTGTGTGGCCTTGAGCAGGTCATTTAGCCTTAGCTCGCTCTGCGGCGCTGCGCTGCGGCTGACGCCCGGGTTATTCTATTCTGGGATAGATCCTATAGAAATATGTCCTTTTAGTGATGAATAAAAGGAATTATTATTATTATTATTTATTTTATTATAAACACCTGAAACGGTAAAAAAAAAAAAAAAAAAAATTATAATTGTCATTGGGAGAATTTTCCTTTAGGTTTATAAGTTTATATCGAAAGAAGACCCAGGCGTCAGCACAACGTGTTACCTCAAAGTGAGAAGTTGGCGCTAAACTTCTTGGTCAAGGAGAAAACGAGATGATGTCCCCTCCGAACTGGGAGAGAAGTTGCATGGCATGTGCATCTGTAAAAAGAGGCACAATGTGGCAGCTAATGGGCATATTACACGCATCGATAAAAACCACCAGATTTTTAAAGTACCGTGCCATGCGTGCGCCCGCGCGCACGCGCACACACACACACTCACACACACACACACACACACACATATATATATATATATATATATATATATATATATATATATATATATATATAGCTGAAGCGATCGATCTATCTATCTATCTATCTATCTATCTATCTATCTATCTATCCATCTATCTATCTATCTATCTATCTATCTATCTATCTATCTCTATCAAAGTTATTAATAAAAATATTAAACAGAAACAACAACAAAAAGTCGTCATATAATGTTTGATGATGAGGGTAAAGTAATCTGTGATGACAAACAGAACTTTATGAAGATTTCGAAAATAGTTGACTCCAAGCTGAAAAATAGTTGGAACCAAAAGTTATTGCCCTTTAAAGGTGAAAAAAATAAATTTTAAAGAATTTTTAAAAATATTTTATAACAATGTGGCTATTTTGGTATTCCGTTGGGTCCTTTGGACTCACTAATTATTTTTCCATTCTAATTTGATTGACTTGACTTACTTGAGCTTCTTGGCTCCTGGCGGAGCACAGGGCCTCAACAGCACTCTTCCATATTCTTCTGTCCTTGGCACAGACCTTTGCCTCACTCCAGGTAAGATTGGAGACGCACAAATATTGGTGAAGGCTTCTCCTTCAAGTCTGTTTTGGACGACTCCGTTCCCTCTTGCCACGTGGGTTCCATTCGAGAACCTGCTTGATTATACAGGGCTCTTTCCGCAGGGTATGGCCAACCCACCGCCACTTTCTAAGGCTGACCTGGACATCCATTTGGTCTTAATATTGCAAAGGCCTGGCGCGATTTCTTGATTCTAGCGATGATGTCTGCATCAGTTCCACCTGACTGATTTTGCTGCCAAGGTATGTAAATCCCTGATATCTTCAATTTCTGTGCCAGAGATGGTGATTGTGCTTCTTGTTTGGAGGTTAAGCGCAGTAGTTTTGTCTTCTCTTCACTAATCCCGAGACCAACTCACTGAACTGTTTCTTCCATGGGCCGTGACTTTGTTCTGCATGTCTTGTAGGTGGTGTGAGAGGAATGCTAGGTCATCTGCAAATTCGAGGTATTCAAGTCTTTTTAAAAACGTCCATTGGATGCCATTGTTCGAATTGTCATATGCTGTCTTTGTCACCCAGTCTAATACCACACGAAATAGAAGTGGGAACAGCAAACAGCCTTGCCTAACTCCTCATGTAATGTCAAAATCCTCTGAGAGTCGACCATTATGGATGACTTGGCAGGAAAACCCATCATAAAGTCGTCTGATGATGTTTATAAATTTTCTGGCACCCATAGTGGAGAAGGATGTTCTAGATGCTTTACCTTTCTACGCTGTCAAATGCTTTCTCAAAGTCTATAAAGCATACATTATAGGGATGATTGCCACTCAATCGACTGCTCAACAATGATTCTTAGAGTTGCAATTTGGTCTGTGCATGACAGTTCTTTTATGAAGCCTGCCTGCTCATCTCGTAGTGATTTATCGAAAGTAACTTTCATCCTGTCAAGAATGATTCTTGTGAGCACTTTGCTTGGTATGGTAAACAAGGTGATTCCTCTCCACTTGTCACACTGGGACAGATCGCCATGTTTGGGTAATTTTTCTAGCAGGCCCCTCTTCCAATCAGATGGTATTTTCTCATTTGTCCAGATCAAGTTGAACAGGTGGTGGACTTGATCCATCATTATGTTTACACCCTCTTTCAAGGCTTCAGCAAAACAATAATGGGCAATTCAACTTCCAAGGCAAGTACCCCTTCCCCTCCCGACACACACTTACAACCATTCCCAAACATAATCGTACAAAGTATTTCTATCATATAGAAAATAACACGTTTACATTTTGATATATTGTACAATACATATTTATTCAATGAAGTATTGAACCATTTAAAACATTTTTCTGTGTACATATTTAACAGCATTATTGAAGAATTGCCTCCTTTTTTAATTATATAGTTTGTTGAAAACATACACTTGGAAAACGTGTTTATAGTCAATCATTGTCTCTAGAGCATTGACCATTGCAGGCACATAATAGAGTACATGGAAGAGATGCCTAACACAATTGCATCTTTTGGAGCATCTCTTTGATGAGGCATGAGTAAGGTCAGTCAAAGTGGAAAACTTTAGTATCCCATCTTCTTTTCAACCAAAATCTGATTTGGAAGGAAGACTAGGGTCTTTAGCAAGAGAGCGTTTCCACACATAACCATCTTGGTAAACTGCTCGTTTTAAATGCTGTTTGAGAGCTTCACGAGTTGGTGGCATATTGTCTGGAATGCGTGACTTTTTTGTAAAAAGTTCACGCCTGCATTCATTGACAGCAGATAACTTTGTTGCTCTGTCAAATCTCTGGATGGTGTTGAAATGGCTGGCTATATCTTCCTTAGAGGGTTGATTAGCAAGAGCTTTAAATGAGTCTGTAACATCATCAAATGCGGCCCAAACTGACCATGCTATTTTCTTTCCCTTCCCTGAAAATGAGCTGACACTGTCAGACCCCGTAAAGGTATAGAAGAAGGATATAGCCAGAGATTTTTCAGGACCCAGGGATTCAACAATTGACTGGATAGGTTTCTCCTATTTTTCTGTACCACAGTTGCAAACACCTTTTCCATTTTCATTGCAGCAAACTGTGATATCAGAATGATAACCACATGTAAGTGAACTGTTCGTATAACCCCAGAATTGAAATGACATTAGCTTCCATTTTTCAAATGAAGTGCCATTCTGGTGCTCTTTTTGAGTACAAGGGTACAGCGATTGCAATGAATGTTCTACGTCTGTAATAGATGCGGACATATTCTCATCTGTAGTGTAAACAACACGCTTCCCTGGTGTTTTCATTGTTGATACTTTTGAGGATGAGAAACAGAATAGTTGTACTTTGTTGTTCTCATTTTTTTCAATTGACGGCCAATATTTTCTAGAAATTGATGTTAAGTCCTTCACATCAAACTCCTCTGTAGAGGCACACCTCTTGTGTCTGCTTCCTTTGACGTAGACGTCAAATACAATGTCCACTCGATTAAATCTTTTCAACTGGGTGTTTCTATAATGAATAAATACACCAGAAGCATATTCTCCAAATGTTTACAGTTTCCTCCAGGAGACCATATGAATGAGAGTGCTCCGTCATAGACACAAAATTGAACTGAATCAGGACAGTCGTTGACTGAGGAAGACAGTGTATAATGTCAGACTTTTGACATGAACGGAGCCTTCCGAATTCTGACAGGGAAGATGGTTAAGGGTGGTTTTCATGTTTAAAAAACTCGTCCGAATTTCCCTCTCTATTCCGGCAAGAATTAAGTCTTGATAACAAATGACAATCTCTTTCTGTTTTGATGATTTCTTTGAGAAACTTGCATGGAAGATGGGAAGATTATTTTTAACGGGTCATGGATTGCGGTTTCAATTGTATGTTTATAACAAGTCTGAAAGCGTTGCTTTCCAATTGTGTATGCATCCCTGACAGACAAGGGCCGATTCCTTTGACATTACTTGGCGAGTGTGGAATGTTATTAGTCTATCCTCTTCTTCCTCAAATTAAATGGGTTTCCAAAGGTCTCTATTTCTGCAGTAAAATCTTTAACAGTTTTTGTGAAGCGTCTCTTATTTGCAGGCGTGTCCTCATTGTGACATTTAGTTTCCATTACCTTGATGATGTCAAAATTTCTCTCACAACTTTCTAGCAAAGATACAATTTCGGGACCTGCAACCATCCAGTTTAGTAGAGCATATTCTTTATCAAAAATACCTATAGGTCCACCATCTGACTTGATAAGTTCGTTATTTTGCTCTGCTCATATCAGAATGATCATCAGACTTGCAGGAAAATGCTCTGTCTGTTTTTGTAGATACAAAATGACCATCCACGAATTCTTTGAAAATGGCAAGGTGCATAGTTTTAAGAACATCAAGAGAACGAAGGAACACAGGAACCCAATGTACATAATTTGTCCTGTCCAATGCAAATAACCAGGGACACAGTTGACATATAAATCATTGAACAAAAGGAAATTAGCAAATCTTATGCTTTACACAAAAGTCAGAAGGGTCAGGAGACACATGGCTTGGTACCAATCGTCACACTGTACGGATTCCTTGCGCCGCCTGGAGAGCCATGGCGCCAAGGATTCTTCTTCATTGGCTGAATATTTCCAGGATTGGAGCATTAAGTGATAAATGACACAAAGTGAGCCCTGGTGAACATAGTGACAACGCTTGACATGACTTCCAGCTAGAAATGACTCAGTTTTCCCCAGAGATGCAAATTCAGCTACAACTAAAGTATTTACCCAGCCGCTTCCAACCAACCATGTTCCAAGAATTTTCAAGATACACATTTCATATGAAGGCCACCCATCATCATAATACATTTGTCTTCACCATACATCGAAGGCATCAACCAATGAATTTGTATTGCTATAGGATATACTAGTTGATCAGCTGTAATGACAGGTAGCTGTGATGGATTGATTGAGGACAGAGCAGATTTGACAATGCAAAAGAATGTCGGACCGTAGCTGAGGACTGGATACTTTGATATAAAAGGGGAAACAGTAAGGAAATACTTCTATAAGCAGTTGAACAAGTTTGCATTGAATTAAAAGCTGACCAAATTTCCAACTCTTCATCTTTCAAAAATTGAATTTCACAATCTGTTAACCAGTCATACTCTGAAACAATGACACATTTTTCGGAATGTATGCCATCGCATCAAGGTTTACATTTGGCAATGGTATTGAACATGTTACTTCTGAATGGGATGAGATGGATGTATAGCTTTTTGGTAAGACGGCCTTTGCTTTTGTTCCAATGTCCTTTTCAAATATATTTGGACAGATTGTGTTTGTTTCTTGACCGATGTGCTGAACTAAGCTTATCTTGTCCCATGAAAACTTTCTGATGATGTTGATGATAATGGTTTGTGATGTATGTTATCTATTGATGCTGTTGTAAATGTATTTTTGAGAGCTCTTGGAGAGCCGACAATATTTGTCTCTTTTTAGGACTGGCAAATTCTTTTACTCATTTCAGCTGTAATATCGTTTACCCTATCATAGGACATTGATAAACCCAGAGTAGACAGTTTATCAATAAGACCTCTCTTTCTGGTATTTGGCAAAAACCATGACTCCTCTCAGCTTTTTTTAAACACACGATGCCATTGTCAGTAGATGGAGTTGTCGTTATCTTGAAAGGTAGGGGCGGTGTCAAATGATAAAACCGTATTTCGATTAAGCATAATTGTAATGTACACACAGGTTGAAAGAAAGCTCTTTAACTGCTTTAAATATAGTTTTTTTTAGTGCCTTGTTCTTATTTTCCGTTTACAAAAGCTCAGACATCGTTGTACATATTTAGTAAAGGATAGGTCGTCCTTCTGACTTGTATTTTTGTTGCCTGGGCAGAAAAATTACAATTTTTATTGGGTTTTTTTCTGCGGCCAGAAGACGAAAAATCTATTTAAAAACAATTAAAAGCTAAATATTTGGTAAATAATGGAAAACATTAAAACAAATATAGATATATCCACGACCAAAAACTAATCAAGATGTTCTTAATGGGTGAGAATGTTGTTTTTTTTAGCACTTTTGTCATCTATCTAGCCCCAAAACGTCATAAAGTGCGCGTTTTCACTAGATAGACTAGATTAAGACACATTTTTCAATAAGAAATTGTATTTGGAGCCACCTATTTTTCGAATTTTCATAATTTTCTGCACCAATTTGTGTACTTTGCTGGTTACAAAAAGTGCACAAAACGCACGGATTGGGCCGCTAAGCCAACGGACTAAAGGCCCGGACATAATCAAAGCAAAGGAGCAAAAATGTCTAACTGAACCACATCAAGTCGCCATTGCTAATATGTTTAATATGTTAATATATTTAATGGAATGTTCAAACATAAAACACATATTGATCTCGGCTCCAGTAAACTAATTCTGTTGAATAAACCAAACAAGAAAAAAGGACCATTAGAAATTCTAAGAACAAATGTTCTTCTTTCAACACTATGGAAACTTCTCAGCGTAATAATACTCAACAGAATAAGATCAAGGGTGGAAGAATATCTGTCTCCGACAGAGAACAGATTCAGAAAAGATAAGAGTACCAGTGTCATCGTTTAAGCTCATAGGTGGTTGGAACTGAATAATACAAAGACGGCATTGACATGAATTCTGCAGTACTCTTCGGTAGAATAGCATAGTGCTAGAGCGGAAGTCCCCAGAAGCGCTTGATTAGCACCCCAAGTTATTCCCGCCAACTTCTTCAGAAGACTTTTGCGTTTCTCTAACTTCCGGGTAACATCTCCGAGATGGACCCGGTAGGTAAGGCTGCGGTCCAGCCCACGGTACTTGGGAGTCGGCACATTTCCCCTAAGATTGAAGAGTACAATTTCAAGGTCTTTTCGCACCTTATGATCTTTGCAAGTTTGAGCATTAATCCTTCGCACCGCTGGTATGTCTATAAAAATAGCACCAGTTTGCTGTTTCCTTTCGACCTGCTTCAATATTCTCTATAAGGGCAACGACCTGCTCCGTGGTGCACCTACCTTCCCTGAAGCCCACTTGCTCGGCTGGCAGGGCAGCGCCTAAGACAGGCCCCCATCGGTTTAATAGAACTCGCTCCAAGAGTTTTTGCAATCAGCTCAGAAGTGATATGGGTCTGTAACTATCGACCTCTTTCGCCGGTTTCCCTGGCTTCAGGATGGTAACTATCTTTGCGGGCTTCCGCACTTGTGGGAGCTTTCTTTTTGCGAGGACGTCAGACATTGCCTATGTCAGCCAGGCCCATGCCCTGGGGCCCAGTAGCGTCACCATATCGGGATATATACCGTCTGTCCCTGCTGCCTTGCCGTTTTTTGACATCGCTAATGGCTACATCCACTTCTCGGGAACTGAACGGGGATGTCCAGTCCGACTCCTCCGCAGCTAGTGAGTCCAAAATCGTACGGTACGCCATGCAGACACCGCGCTCAAAAGCATGAATAGGGACTTGTTTGCTATGTATCTTTATGTTCCTGGCAATTGTGACTCCCTCACATTATGGTGCAGCATTCGCGAAATTCCGGTCTGGATCCAATGTCTTTATCAGTCTCCAAGCGTGGCGGCTAGAGTGTGTAAAGTCGAGACTTCCCATGGTCTCCTGCCACCGCTGCTTCCTTCCTTCTGCTAGATACTGAAGTAGTCTATCGGCTACGTCCTGGGCCTGGGCCTGGGCCTGCTGGTACTCCTTGTACAGCTTTTCTGACTCTTCCGTCCAGCAGGAATGGAGCGGTGAGCGCTCTTATCCAGTAGCCTGTTAAAGCGTGTTATGTTCCCGGACTTGGGAGGAATAGCAGGGCAAACCTGCTCGATATAGGAACTGAATTCCTCCCAGTTTGCCTTCCTGTAGTTCCATCTGCAGAGTGGGAGAGACTGCACCCTCGGAATTGTCACCCCTGCTGTGACAAGAACTGGCCTGTGCTGGCCATGCGGGAAGTCGCCTAGGAATGTCCGCTTCATCTGCGGCGGTTCGCCCCATTTGCGGTGGTGGCTATTAAAGTCTCACAGACAGATGGAAGGATGGCTAACCACCGGTCCAAGTCGCTCTAGGTGGTTTGTAGTTGTTGTGCAAATACAGTCCACCTATCTCCATGGAAATCCTATTCACCACGTTGCTGTCCATTGCGTTCTCAATGACTCTTACCTTCGAAGGCTCTATAGCGTAAACGCTAACCCCTCCTTTGAGCCTCGAAATGTCCTCTCGCTGGACCACCATATAGCCTGGAATCTGGAATCGAGAAGATTGCGCGCCCGAATAAAGATGGATCGCCTGTAATAGGAGGATATCAATGCTCTAGACGGCCAGTAGCTTTGACAAAAGCTCATTTTTGGCCATACTCTGCCTCTCGATATTGAGTGACAATATGTGCGTCTGGTCGCTACCCTAGTATCGCATTTTACAGTTGACGATGTGTTGGGACGTTCGATTATTTCTCGACCGTGCCGACGACCCTGGCGACACGAACATGATTGACATGGCCATATTATATTTGCTCCAAAAATAATTTGAACACTAGAGGGTAAAACTCTTTTAAATCAAACGAGTCATCACTGTGTTTGTCTCATTGATATGTGAAAAATGATACAAAACATCAAGAAAATCGGCCGATAAATAAATAAGTTGCTAAAAAAAAGCTAAAATAAACAAATGCAATTTTAAAAATCAAATTAATTCGTAAAACGGTTGGTTTTCAAGCGATTTTTCTGAAATAAAGACCAATGTTCCTCATTATTCAAGCTGATTTCAGCAATGTGAATTTCAAATTCCTCATAATTATATTTTTTACTTCCGGGGCGGGAGGGGGGGGGGCGGGAGTCATGAGGCCTTGAAGCACAGCCGTGCTCGAGACCAGTGATCGATGTGAAAAGTGACCAAATGGAACCTTACTTGGGCAAATAATACTAAATCTCTGATCTTCTTAGACAATTCGTCGGTTTTGATACTCACAAAAATTCTATCGGACAAGGAGAAATTTTAAAAAAGATATAAATGGTAATTTTAAATTAATAGTAGAAATATTATTATCTGTGTGGCCAATGGCTATTTTAAAAAAAATATTAAAAGCTGGTCGGTTCGGTGACGAATTAAAATATCACATCTCCATAAAAGCGTGTGATAATATATAAAGGTGCCTGTTAAGAACTTGTTCGGTCAAATCTATCCATGTCCAAAAGGATAGTGCTAAGTCTTGGACGTAAAATTAAAATTTGAGAAGCAAGGTTGTTCTCAATATTTATTGTTGGGCCGTGTTCGGTACAGAGTGAAGAAGTATCCACACTAGGCTACACATCTGACGAAAAGTCAGAGCAACGCTGTTACAAGATTACAGTAGAGCAAACCTAAGACAACAAGACAAGATTTGTCTGTGTGTATTGTATCGTCCTTAAGTGTTACTGAATAGGTACGTTTTGATTGTCAAAACCTCTTCATCTTATTTTTGACATTTACTTTATTTTTTAAATTAAAGATATAATTTAATTAAATCAGCAGACTTGTTAAATAATTTAAAGCTATACTTTTGTGGGGACCTTTTATAATATCATTAGTCCGATTGTGATTTGAAATGTCTTTATATTTTAATGTCATAAAACCAGTAACACCACCCGCCCTATATAACGGTTCCCAAATGTCAAAAGCATATATTTTAAAATGATTATTTCCCTTTAACAAAGACAAAGAGGAAAATATTATCATTCAGATGTTAACTTTAAAACCGACAGATTAGGCGGGTGGATTTTTCACGAGAGGCTTAGAACACGGTCAAGTTTCATCATATTAAAATCTAGCCTGGTACCAATTTCTTTCGCGTCAAACCCTAAACCTACTGGAGTATAAAGAGATAAAAAGAGAGGTAAAAAATAAAGGTACGAAAGAAATAAGACCGAAGGAGTGGAAGTGGGATAGATAGGGAGATAGATAGATAGATAGATAGATAGATAGATAGATAGATAGATAGATAGATAGATAGATAGATAGATAGATAGATAGATAGATAGATAGATAGGTAGAAAGATAGATAGCTGGATAGGTATACAGATAGATAGATAGATAGATAGATAGATAGATAGATAGATAGATAGATAGATAGATAGATAGATAGATAGATAGATAGATAGATAGATAGATAGATAGATAGATAATATAATAATAATAATGTACTTTATTCATCCAAAAGGAAATTTTTGTACAGACGTATAAAATGCCGACAATGATACATACATAAACATAATATACGTAAATATAATGTGGTAAAGTAAAATTTGGTAATAGGTATATATAGTATAATAATATTGTAGGCTGTAAGAATAATTACATAGTGTAAATTAAGGGACATACAGATTTAAAAGTGTAAAGATATAGATATCTAGAAAAGGCATATAAGAAAAAAAAGATCAGTACAAAGCTAAGAATTAGTTACAGTGTAATACTATTGTAAATTGACTGAGAAAAATTACATAGTATAAATTACATGGCACGTAATGTAGAATAAAAAGGTCAATAGAAAAGTTGTAGTAAGCGATTTTATAAATTGATGTTTAAAAAATTGTGGGTAAGGAGTAATGTTAAAGAACAAGTTTCAAAGTTAAAACAGACGTAGACCCAAATTTATAAATTATTTTCCTTATTAAAAATTCTGCAACTGTAAGGTAAAAAGGATCGGAGGTGTCTTTCACTTTTTGTTCGCATAGACAACAATCGGTCATTTCTGTTCGACTTAGTGATCTGAAGATTTAAAGGGTGAGTTGGATTACCTAAAATATTACTAATTTTTCTTAAGCAGTGTTCTGAATATAAATCATTAAAAGACATGGATCCTGTAGTAAATTTATTAGCTCTTTTAATAATCCTGTCAAAGTTAGCTTTTGCTGAGCTAAGACAATTCCCCCCCCCCCCCCCCCCCCAGGCAGTAATACAAAAAGCCAAAACACTTTCTATTACAGATCTATAAAATAGCGTACAAAGTGTCTTGTCAATGTTAAGTTGGGACAATTTCCGTAAAAAGTACATTCTTTGATTAATTCTACTATTGATATAACTGGAATGTACGTCCCACCGTAATTTGTTGTCCATGGTAACTCCTAGATATTTGTATTCTACTACCTGTTCTACTTTTTCATTTTTAATAGTAATAGGGTCTTTTGTATTCTTATCTTTTCTAAAGTCTATGATTAATTCTTTGGTCTTACTAACATTCAATTCAAGGTGGTTATTGTCGCACCAGGAAACAAATTTCTTTCTTTCTTTCTTATAATTTATTTCGTCATTATTAGTAATTAGTCCTTGTAGAGTTGTATCTATAGATAGATAGATAGATAGATAGATAGACACACACACACACACACACACACAAAGAGAGAGACAGAGAGAGAGAGAGAGAAACAGACAGACACACACACAGAGTGAGAGAGAGAAAGAGAGAGAGTGTGTGTGAGAGAGAGAGAGTGAGTGTGTGTGTGTGTGTGTGAGAGAGAGAGAGAGAGAGAGAGAGAGAGAGAGAGAGAGAGAGAGAGAGAGAGAGAGAGAGAGGGGATCTTTTTTTTGTGACAGAAGGAGAAGGGTCGCTAGCGGTGTCAAAATCAATAAATCACAAACACACACACACACACACATACACACACACACACATACACATTTACTAATGCGAACCAGCGACCACCTGAGTTCTAGCCATGGCCTCCTATATCATGTCGACATTAAAATAGTTCTGTCATCAAATTGAATAGTCTTCCAGTCAGCGACAAGTCATACAGCATTGAGGACTATATAATTCGATTAGAGAGTGCTTTTGAGTGTATTTGCAACCTGTGTCTCCGGTAAGTTGTACCTAAATCGACGTGTACATATATGCAGGTCTGGACCTTATGGACCTAGCTCAACATTGTTGTAATGGATTATATTTTGCGTCATTTTTTTTTTTTTAAGATTTCCATTACAAAATGAGCCCATAAGGAATTGGGTTATCAGACATGGAAATAAGTGCACGTCGGCCTTGATTATTAAATAAATAAATAAGAAAATTAATAATATATGAATGAATGAATAAATAAATAATAAAAAACTTAGTTACATAAATAAATGAAGAAGTAATATTGATAGTAGAAATAACAACAATGATAATAATTGATTTTAATTAGCGGCGGGCATTCGGAACACTTTCATGTTCCTGGTCCGATTGTGTTCCTGGTGGCGTTGTTCCTGGTCCGTAACCTGTTCCTGCTCCAAATTGGAGCGATTTGCGATTGTTCCGGTCGACGAGTTTCGTATCAGTCATGTCCTAAGTAGTACGGCGCATAGATAACACAGGTATGGCGTGAGTACTCGTGTTTGTGGTACCAACCACGTCTAGTACCATAATTGGGGATTTTTCTTCTGTACGGTAAATAAAAAACAAAGGGTTTGGGATGACGAACAAATGGATGGTTTACAATAACCGTATTATACACAGTGAATAATGTTGTGATTACGATCACCTAACTCACCACAGGCTTGACCAGGGGTTTACTTTTCACGAGATTCACTCACTAACATTGCCATCCTGGGTTCAAAATGGCATAGCAAATTGTACACTTTGTACACACTTGACATAAACAATTGTTACACTTTATTAGTTGAAAGCCAGAGGCGTAGCTGCCTGTTAAGATTTCTAAATTAATGTTTTAAAAACTGATAAAAAGAAAACCCCTCAAACCCCAGGTTTGAGAATTTTTGCCAAGAAGAGGGTCATTTAAATCGATCGAATTTGGAAGGACGAGTTTTCTGGCCAATTTTTTAAATAAGTGTTTTTCCAGAGAACGGCAATTAACAAAAATTATATTTCTGATTATTTTCAGTTGCTCATACTTTTTTTTGAAAGTTTTAAGTGATATTCCGGAAAATCGTGCTCTTTTTAGAAAAAAGATTTAAATAAAGGGCGATAATTCCTTGAAATGAGTTATGAATTAAATTATTTTTTCTTAAGTGATATATTTGGATCCTATTAAAGTTTTTTTTTTTTTTTATTATTTGCAAGTTATCAAATTGTTGATATTATAGGAGTTCTGAATTTAATCATAATTTCACCTTGTTTGACCACTATGTGACCCCCGAAAGGTCAGGTCCAAGTTCCAATCGGACAAAAATGTTCTGTTTTTCTTTTTGGTCTGCTTATTTGGCTTATAAAGAAAGTTAAACTTTTACACGACTCCGAAATGCGAATGGTCTCGGTGACCCTGCTATCTATTTCGTTTTCAAATAATATTATGTGGTCTTGTATCAGCTGTTTTGTTACACACTGATCGAGCAAAAACCTGGCATTCAAGACATTTTGAATGATGATGGGTTGTTTATATAGACTCGGCGATGCTTTGATCTTCTCTCCGCCACGATTGTTTTTATTCGAGGCATTCACGAATTTAAAAACATCTATTAGTGTTGATTAATTTATTAATTTATTTGTTTTGCAATATTTTCAATTTTCAATTTATAGTGACAGTTTTAACTATTTTACAGTGTTGAAATTATTCATATAAAGCGCGGCTCTGGTTGTGGAACTGCTCCATTTTTTATAAATACATCATATTTCCATTATATTTTTTTATTGTATTAAGTTGTAAAATTACAAATCATTGTGTCATGTACAAAAATAAATGATGTTTTGTGTGATATGCAGTAAAAATAAGAGAGATATATATGATGATTATTTTATTAGTTATATTATTATTAATTATTATTATTATCTATTTTATTAATTATTATTATTATTATTATTATTATTATTATTATTATTATTATTATTATCATTGGTATTATTATTATAAAGAAGTCAAATGCATTCCGACGTGAATGGAGTGCTCAATAAGACCAACGAGTATAAAATCATTGAAAAGACTGTCTGAACAACCTTAACATTTTATATCCATTTTTGTTCAATCTCGGTTGCTAGCCAGAAATCAGCGATGCGTGTTCAATGGTGAAAGCAATCAAAGGTCTCTATGTCTAAGTAACATTAACCGATGCAAATATGATATAATAAAATGAATAACTAAACGGTGCCGTACAGTAACTAATCGACTTTTTATATTTGTGATCCACCGCCTCTGAACGGGTTTTTATGTTAGAGTAAGTCGACGTTTTCTACGCATAATAGAAATGGTCCCTTAGACAAATATCTAGACTTATTGTTCGATTTGACTTTACGGGTTATTTCTGGTATTGTTGTTGTTGTAGTAGTAGTTATTATCATTATTATTATTATTATTATTATTATTATTATTATTATTATTATTATTATTATTATTATTATTATTGATTGATCAATTGATTGATTGATTGATTGTATGATTGAAATCTCCCCAGTGACACTTCTCCTGCCTGTGGATCTGAGTATCAAGAAAATGAAATACGCCAAGATAGCACTAGTGATGATTGTGACGTCACTGGTTTTGACGTTTTTGTTTTCGTTTCACCACGTAAATAGGTAAGGATTTTTATTTAATGTGGAATTTGTGATTATCGTGTTAGAAGAGGCGTAGATTGATTTCGCTGTAGGCGAAGATTGTATCATAACGACGTATACATATTTGCAGGACTGATAACGAATGCAATTATGGGCTCATTTTAACATTGTAGTAATGGAGAAAATTTTGCGTTTGTTTGAGAGTATTACCATTACAACAATGTGACTGAAACAATTTGGGTTATCAAACTCGCAATTAAGTTCACATCGTGTCATACCATTTTTCCACCTAAAGAGTATTCCGATCTTTGAACCCCTCCTCCCTCCCGAAAAAAAAAAAAAAACAAAAAAAAAAAAAAAACAAAAAAAAAAAAAAACAAACAAACAAACATAAAAAACAATTTTGCCCAAAAAAACTATGCCTTCCAATATCGATCGATTAATCGATTGACATTTGAAGGACTAAAATTCCCAGGTAGGAGAGGAGGTTTAAAAAAAATAATGACAAGATTGGGTCATTTTAATTGATCGCACCAAGTTCAAAGGTATAACTGTTGTTACTGCTCCATTGGTGAATATGGTGCGACGTGAATTCACATTGGGCTGAAAAAACTGACACGTAAGCAAAAGACTTAGTCTATGTGGGAAAATACAATGAGTGCCATAGTTTCTACGACTAGATGCCACGCTTAATAGATAAGCGAGAGTAACGGATTTTTAATATGCTGCATTTGAAATTTCGACGGTGTTCCAAAAACGCAGGCGCTCGAGGTTTATATATTATTGCAAACCCTGCAATGACCTCACCTCATATAGTGTTCATGAAACAAGGACCGCAATCGGAGATATTGAATTCATGTTGCCATCTGCGTTCCCTTTCTTTGGAGCTCTCATCCACGAAAATCATCGTGTCCTACCTAAGCGCTCTAAATTTAAGAAAAGGTATAATAAAATACAATTTTAAGAAATCTCCTGATAATAGAAACAGCACACGCAATTAGTTTTCAGACAAATCAAGGGATGCTTTAGATCTGAATAATCCCCCCGTCAACAGGCATCTCTGATAAGATGAGGAAAATGTGTGCGAAATGCCTTTCGGTTAACGGCCAACCACCGAGATGCCTGATTGCTGGTCCAAAGGAAAGAACTAAATTTAGATTTTGTTTCAAGTCTGAGGCTGTATCAATATCACGTATCACGTACAGATCCACAACGCCTTACTGATAACTTTAACAAATATGAAATGGAAGTTAGTTTCACAACGAATTAAGACTCAAATACAAAATTGCTGTTCTTTGTTTTAAATGTATCAACAAAACTGTTCCTTCATATTTATGCCACCTTATTTCATTGTACTATCCTTACAGAACTTTTAGATCTAGTGATCATCTCCGATTAATTGTTCACAAAAATGGCTCCAAAAAGTTTTTAGAGAGGTCTTTTTCTCAAGCTGCTCCTTCTATTTGGAACTCTCCTCCAATTTCCTTTTAAAAATGCAATACAGAAGCTACGTTTAAGACAAATATTAAGACTTATTTTGTTAGGAAATAATATTTGATAGATTTAAACCAGTTTCCTTGTAGGGTAAGGTGGGGGAATTCTACACCTGGGGTATTTCCACATCCACATTCAATATATCCGGTTCTTCGCAGAAAGATTGCAAAAAGACCCATTGGATACTGTACTGTTCAAAGTTTTAACTGCCTTTGATTTCTATTTCTTGTTTGAACACAACTTTTACTACTGTTGAAATCTGACAGTTTTTCAAGTTTTTACGAGCCCGTTGAAGGTAAGTGCAACACTCATTGTTTTCAAATATGGCAAAATGTTATTAAACTTTCTTCAACTTCGAAGCTCAAGCTAGAAATGCTGATTCATTCATCGGATAAGTAACATTTCCCCCCAAACCTGTTCTAGATGCCTTAAGTAAAATGCTGTGCTTATTTTAG
>NC_088363.1:45125683-45145683 GCF_034508935.2 Berghia stephanieae
GCAGTAGTAGTGGTAGTGATGACGATGTGGTTGTGGTGGTTGTAGTAGTAGTGGTAATGGTAATGATATGGTGGTAGTGGTGGTTGTAGTAGTAGTGGTCGTGATGACGATGTGGTTGTGGTGGTTGTAGTAGTAGTGGTAGTGATGCTGTTGTGGTGGTGGTTGTAGTAGTTGAGGTAGTGATGTGGTGGTGGTTGTAGTAGTAGTGGTGGTGGTGGTTGTGGTAGTAGTGGTAATGATGATGATATGGTGGTGGTGGTTGCAGTAGTAGTGGTAGTGATGACGATGTGGTTGTGGTGATTGTAGTAGTGGTAGTGATGACGATGTGCTGGTGGTGGTGTAGTGGTAGTGGTAGTGATAATGATGTGGGGCTGGTGGTTGTAGTAGTAGTGTTAGTGATGATATTGTGGTGGTGGTTGTAGTAGTAGATGATGTGGTGGTTGGAAAACACATTACAGGTTATTATAATACATGATTACACACATTCTCTAACTTCATTTTTTGACAGCTTCGTTGTGCCATAAATATACGCAACAGTTCTGAAACATTTTATTGTGGATTTTGATATTGTTTGTTGTTTTTCTTGTGTCGTTATGTTGACATAGATACCAAATGAATGGTAATTACTACATTCTCAGCCAACAACAAAATGGCGCTGAATGCTTTCATTGGTGGACACTTTTTAGGCTTCGTACGTATTCTCATTCGTTTAATTCTATGGGGTTATCACAGACGGCTCTCTTTTTCTTGTTGCCCCACGCGAGGCGAGATGACGTGCGACAATGAGCTGAGGGTGGGTATGGGCTACCACTACCATGAGCCGAAAAGTCAACAGGCCGCCCAAGTATTTTATATAAAAGACTGTTTTCTTCTGTTTTAAAACCACGGTTATCCACCTCCCACCACAAAGAATACTCTTTACTGCTAAAATAACTAGGTCAGGCCGGCAAATATAGTTTTGCACACCTTGGGGTCTGACTTGGGAGATATCAAAACTATATCAGTTTTATCATTGGAAGAACAGGTTTGTTGTAATCAAACGATACGGATGAAGAAAATGTCAATAAATATATATCTTATGCTACTCATTTTGCTTAAATGGATTTTAATCATCCATACGAATATTACACAAATAATTCACCGAGTAGAGCCCCATAATGCTATAAATAAGAATCCCAGTCCAGACAGCAGTTCAATTTGGAGGTATGTTATTGTCTTTGGAGTAGATGAGTAGTAGCGGAGGGCATTCGGAACATTTTCATGTTCCTGGTACGATTGTTTTCCTTGTGGCGTTGTTCCTGGTAGGTCCTTAACCTGTTCCTGCGCCAAATTGGAGCGATTCGCGATTGTTCCAGTCGAAGAGTTTCGTATCAGTCATGTCCTAAGTAGTAGGGCGCATAGATAACACAGGTACGGCGTGCGTACTCGTGTTTGTGGTACCAACCACAGACAGACGAGAGGTTCAGACTGAGAGGTAAGAGACTGCAAGATCACATAGTACGGAACAATTTGTCGATCCCTTTCCAATCTGCGTACAGAATAGGCCACAACACTAAGACGTCACGCTTTAAAGGTCCACAACAATATCATTGAAAAGCTAGACACGAACAACAATGCCATCCTGCTCTTACCCGATCTCGGTGCTGTCTTTGATACTGTTGACCACACCATCTTGTTGGCAAGACTAAACGAAAACTTTGCCATCGAAGGACCTGCTCTGAACTGGTTCGCTGAGTACCTCAATGGTCGGCAGCAAGTTGTCATTATAGATGAAACTCAGAGCTCTCCATCACCGCTCCAATTTGGCGTTCCTCAGAGATCGGTCCTATGACCACTGCTCTTTACAATATACACCTCTCCACTAAAAGACATTTTCTCAGCAACTGGTGTTAACTACCGCCTTTACGTCGATGACACGCAAATTTATGTTCCCGTTTCACATAATTCCAGAGAGGCTGTCTTAGTAACCATTGGACACTGCACACAAATGGTCAAACTATGGATGAATACATAGAAGCTCAAATTAAATGAAGAAAAAACCGAGCTATAGATTTAAATAAGAAAAGCTCGCCCACGAATGTTGAAAGCATCAATATCCTTGAAAACAACATCGACAAATCACCACCTGTCAGAAACCTCGGCTTCTACTTTGATGAAAATCTTGACATGACCACGCATATCACCAAAGCCTGTCAGTCAATAAACGACCACCTGAGAAACATAAATCGAATTAGAGATCTACTCGACACTGAGACAACTAAAATAATCACCCATGCCCTCGTGACAAGTCGCATCGACGGATCCAATGGCCTCTTATATGGTTTACTCGCTAAAACAACTAGGATTTTGATGTCTCAAAACAACGCCGCTAGAGTCATATCCAGGACCAGAAGATATGAGATAATAACCTCGGTTCTGAAATCACCACATTGGCTTCCAAATGCCTAACAGATTGAATTCAGAGTAGCTTGCATCATCTACAAATGCTTACATGGACAATTTCCTGACTATATCAAATCTCTCTTAAATGTCAATATACCATCAAGAAAACCTTCTATCCTCCATCTCCATTCAACTCGAACCTAGAAGGTCTATATCAAGGACACATTTTCCAACAGATCTTTCTCTAATGCTGCTCCAAAATTCTGGAATTCCCTGTCCCCCACAACCTGAAACTCCTTTTAAATCTTTCTAATCCAATGTAAAGACTGAACTGTTTAAAATAGCCTTTAATTTATTTAGTTCAATGTTCTTCAAACTAAGCTTTGAGTGCTGTAGTTTTTACTTTATTTTCCCTATATGTGAATTCGTGTTTTATTGTAAAGCGTCCTAGAGCATGGATTCGTGGAATTTGCACGCTATACAAATCATTTATTATTATTATTATTATTATTATTATTATTATTATTATTATTATTATTATTATTATTATTATATTATTATTATTAATAATAATAATAATAATATCATTAATATTATCATTATTATCATCATCACCATTATTATTATTATTATTATTATTATTATTATTATTATTATTATTATTATTATTATTATTATTATTATTATCATTATTTTTTATTATTATTATTATTATTATTATTATTATTATTATTATTATTATTATTATTATTATTATTATTATTATTATTATTATATTATATTCGTTCCATTCTGTACGATACTTTAATTAAAACTGCGTAAGTTTTCAATTTAGAATGACTGAGTGTCTCTCGGGCTTCAAATATTATTATGTGTTAAGAAGTTAACGTAATAACAAACGTGTCATGTCCATAAAAAACTGGTTCCAATCTCTTTGGAAGTGTGAAAATCAATCCTCCGGAGGGCTGGATACATACCTTGTGTAATTGATCTTCTGGTTTCAAAATGATGTCAGCATATTTTCTAGTCTAACTTACATTTATGCTGGTCGTCAATAAAAAAATTTCATCTTTTACCTGCCGTAATCCCAAGAATCTACCTATACATTCTGCTTCAGAAAAAGTTATGCAACTTTATAACTCAATTATGAAATCCATTCATCATTAGTCCTCCAAGGGAGTGGTTACATAACACTTCCAATGAGTTTGGAACCAGAAGAGTTATTATGACGTCACGAATTATCTGTCCTATTAACGGACTATCTGTCTCAAAAAGTAAGTCATAACTTTTTTTTTGTAAAAGGAGTATCTAGAGTTTTTAGGTTTTAATTGAATTCATATCATAGGCTCAAAAATACAGATCTAAACGCGCGCCCTTGAGTTTTGAAACACGACCAAATCTAGTTTCCCTCTACTCATCAACAGTTGAAGATTAGCGTTGTTTACCCCAGAGAATACATCAGAGCTGCCCTCCACCATAAAAGACTCGGCAGCTATCGTTACATTCTCGGCATTTTTAAACAAAGGAAAATCAAGGAGGTAACGTATAGATGTTGTTATTGCATTTTTTAGATAGCCAGATGAGTGATTAGTTCTCATTAAATTTTCTCAATCAGACTGCATATAAACGTTAAAAGTTAAAGGTTACACACAATTTTGTGTGTTGGTACACTTGATCTGGTGGACAAAACTGGATAGTATTTTATTTATTTAAACGCGCAGCATGACCCTTGATCCGTTGAGTCAATTATGATACTGTTTTAATTACAATAATAATAATAAAATAATAATAATAATAATAATAATAATAATAATAATAATAATAATAATAATAATAATAATAATAATAATAATAATAATAATAAAAATAGTATTTATCATCATCATTATTATCTTTTCTTTATCTATATCTTTAATTGTTTTATTTTTATTATAACAATGAGATCAATATCATTTTGATATTTCATATCGACGTATCTCCTTTCAAAGGTGACGGTGTGTCATTTCAGTCCCAATATACCAGGTAGGACGTGTATGTGTAATCTCACTCATGAGAACACAGCCCCCTTCTATTGTGGAAGACCACTGGATCGGAGGTGAGTCAAAACTCTGCCAAATAAAGTGATATTTCCAATTTTTCAGAATGTCTTCGACAACAAATGCAAATAAGTGCACGTCGGAAACAACATTTCGATATAAACTGCATTATGGGAAAAGGTCCAGTAGCCTACTTTGTTCATTAAACTGAATACGTGACTTGAGTCCTTTTCAATGGCACATGCTAAGTCTTGTGTCTTTGTATCTTATCTTATCTTATCTTACTAAGGCTTGATACAGGAATTATCCTTTAAACGTATCATGCAATACTTTATAATTACAGAATCTCATATAGCTTGCATTGTATCATTCACAGACAGTTTTACACAACTTTGAATGCAAGGAAAAATGTATCAATACGGCAATATAAAATCGAAAAATACTATCATGGAATACTGGTTATTGAGAATTGGTCATGATCGAATGAATCATAAAAGTACAAAGTTCATAGTACAATGAAATATTACTGACAAAAATAATCATGAAGTATCCTGCATTTTTTGCTTTTTGTTGTTGTTGTTGTTATTGAAGGGGAGTTGGCGCACATAGGTGAGGATAGAAGGCGACAATGGCAAAGATCACAATATTTCAAACACACAGAGACCGAATTGTGTTTATTTACACCAAACTAGGATTAGTTGGCTTGAAAGAAAAAAAAGAAGGGGGTGGGGGGCGAGAAGTTTATTTTAAACATTTTATTTCAAGCAAGTAAATATCATCTGGACTACATTGTATTTTATCGAGGATATTGTACATGATTTCTTACATTACATAACAAAATGTACAATTTCACATTTCTGCTTATGTTAATTTTAAAACAACTTTCTGGCATCTGGTCACAACGGAATAGTACCGATTTGAAAGGTGAGGTCACATATCTTTTTTTTCTCCATAGACTAACCTGCGGGGACTTGGTGTCGGTCAAACTCACTCCAAAACAATTCTTTCGAGTCTGGACTCCTGCCGAAAAGATTTTGGCTGGTACGATGTCAAGGTAAAGTTTAGTTTTCATTAAATATATACTAAGATGTCATGTTAAGAGTTATTATACATACTAATACTAGATAGTAAGTTTACTTATAGAATTAGATCATCATCGTCGTCATAATAATGACGACGACGATGACGACGATGATGATGATAATGATGATGATGAGGATGATTTTGATAGACCCTTGTTGGAAATATCATTCCAAATAGCCCATATTGACTCCTTTTTACACGTAGTTTTTTGCATGTGAGTAGTGAAACAGTTTTTAACTAATTGAATTGTTGTTATTGTTGTTGTTCTTCTTCTTATTATTTTTCGTCTTCTTCTTCATTATCATTATAATCTTCACCATCATCATCATCATCAACATCATCATCATCATCATCATCATCATTATCGCGGTCGTCGTCGTCGTTTTCGTGTCGTAATCATCATATATATATAATTAATCAACTATATATCATTATATTATTTTGATTTTAGGCCTGCAGAGAAATCCCTCATCAAACAGAACATCGTGATAAATGTAACAGAAAATGGAGGTAAAACATTAACGCATTTTATACGATTTTTCCTGATAACCGACACTAACACTGATATGGAAGGGCGCTATGTTGTACAACACTGCTATAATCGGAAACAAAAACAATACATCCATTTGGAATTTTGGCCAGAAAACAAGATATCGAGAGATTAAAATGTCAAAAACTCTGAAACCTGGAACTTCAATGAGTTTTTTTTGAAAAGGTGAATGATGGTCATTTTTATGGATTGATTCATATCATAAGCCAGATAAGCAGACACAAAATAACATTTTTGTCCGATTGAAACTTGAGTCTGACCTTTCGGGGGTCACACAGAGGTCAAACAAGGTGAAATTATAGTCAATTCAGTTATTAAATTTATAACTCCCATAATATCAAGAATTTGATAACTCGCAAATAAATTAAAAAAAAAACAAACTTATACAGAATTTAAATATATCACATGCAAAAAAAATAAATAAATATTACATTCATACTACATTTCAAAGAGTTATTGCCCTTTATCTACGTCGTCCTTTCTTTAAAAAAGCGTATTTTTCCGGATTATCACAAGAACTGTGAATAAAACTATAGCTTGTAAAAAGAGCAAATAAAAGCGCACACAAAGGACAACATTATTTCCGAATTGCACATAAAACCGATCACGGTTAACGGAGTTATCGCCCATTGAATTTTGTTACTACAAATAGAACTCGAACAGTAATAGGAAATCTATAACACTCTAAGAACAAAAAAATTCTTCAGTAATATGTTTTTAGTTTGTATACAACAAATCTTAGCTCTATGTCAAAAATCAAATGAGTTATTGCTCTTTGTTCACATTGAACAACAACAAAAAACAAATGTGTATTTGTGAAAAACATTTGGAAATTTTTGGAAAAAACAATACTTTTAAAGACAAAAATATAAGCTACTGAATAAGTTAAACTTTTTGTAGATTACAACAAAAATAGAAAATATTCAATTATTTATCGCCCATTAAAGCTTGTTACTGAAACTAATACCCGTTGCCATTCTTTTTGCTGTTTTGTACCAGTCTGTTGCATTTTTCACAAGTAATCCCAGTCCAGCCTTTGATATAGTCTAGCCATAATCTTGGAAGGCGGTCTCTTGGTCTCTGTCTACTTTTCCTTCCTCGATGGTTATACAGATGGTGTTATACCGTATAATGTGATCAAAGTATTTCCATTTCCTGGTCTTTATTGATATACAGAATTCCGGACATAGGTTTAGACTCTTTCAGACTGCCTCATTGGTCTTATTTTGTTTCCAGATTTTTCTACTAATGCGTCGAAAACTCCACATTTCAATTTCAGGTAATAGCCTGTCCAGGTTTTTATTTAGTATCCTTATTTTTGAGCCGGGCACGAGTGCAAAATGTACATAACATTTCAGTAAATTGATCCTTGTTGACAGAAGTAAGGATGGTTGTTAGTTCTAAAAGACGTTTTCTTGTTATTTCTATTCTGGCTACGACCTCGAGATGTGTACGATAAACTACTCTAGTCTATTTCCATTAACTTGTATAACAGCCTTTAGGTCTCGTTTTCTAGAAATTACCATAGGCTAAGATTTCAAATCTTGACCAAAAAAACAAACAAACCGAAAATCTCAATTAGTACATTGACATTTACAAAGCAGACTGCAATTCAAAGTTGCCTTCATGCATTTGCATCGTAAATGGGAACATTTTTGTTTACATGAACATTTTATGTCCATATGGAAGACATCTTTGGCCTCTGGCAATGTGTTCCAAACAGGAATCAATCTATCATTACTTTCCGTCCATCTGTAATTGTTTGGATTTTCATTAGACATCAATGCCTTATTGGCTGTGGCCCAAATGCTTGCCTGGAAGACACTCCTTTTAAGAAGTTGATATAGAGCATCACTTGTTGGAGGGATTCTGTCAACGTTTCTCGTTTTGTGGCTAAAAATATTCATCCTGAGGATATCAATGTCGTGATCATTGACATAACATTTGTAAAGTCGGCATACAAAATTTACAACGGCCTCATTGAGACTTGGGGTTATGTGAAAAAGAGCATCCACAATCTTTGAAAATTCATGACTAACAGGAGATATTGGGGCTGTAGTAAGAATATTCCAACATGAACGCTTCCCTATAAATTTGAAAGCACTGTCACAACCTGTCAGTGCATGGAAGAATGCAAGGGATTGGCCAAGAGTTGCGGCAATGCTGTTCAGATTTATTACTTTCCTTGATTTTCCTGAATAAAAATACATACATGTGTAGCATTCCTCCGTGTGGAAAGCTTGATAAATTCATTAAAAAAAATTCTTTTAGATCTCCACCCCGGCTGTCCAAAATTAGAAATGTTATCCCAAAAATCCCTGCGTGTTGCTAAAAATCTTCTAATTCAGTTTCACTGTTGTTGTTTTTCTTGACCTTTGCTTGTAAATTGTAGATTGTTTTTCTTGATTGGTGCTGATAATGCTGTGTCCCTCGAGTCTATGGCACATTTTTGGTAAGTATCGAATTGTATCTGCCCCAGCGATTCAATGAGATATACTGATTTTGCTGACTGAAGGGATTCACACACTTTATTGTCTAGGGATACACGTTCGTTCGGCTGCTCTTCAAATGGATTACCATTCATAAGGAGAGCATCGATCAAATCCCTTACACGACGAAGGAATCTTCGCTGAGACGCACCACCCTCTTCATGATGTGGCAGTTCTTCGAGATCACAATGAATTCAAACTCTTCAACAGCTCTACATATTCTGGACCAGCCACCATCCGCCTTTCCAACATTTGAGGATTTTCCGTCAGGCCAATGACTCCACCAACATCTTTGATTTTTTTTGTTCATCTGCTCATGTACGTGATCCATAGGCATTGAAGAAAACCGGTGACTGCTTCTGTTAATAACAAATCGCCCCATTTGGAATTCTTCCCTTTCTGCATTTGGTAGGTTTTCTAAATCTCGAATGAATACTGGAATCCATCTTGCGTAGTTCTTATGATCCAATACAAAAAAAACAGATGCACTAACTCTTTAAGAGCAATAATCATTATGTTGAACTTTCGCTCACGATTAGCCCGAATGAACAGAAATATGTATCTCTGGTACTTCAGAACCAGTGACCAGAATTTGAAGGTGGGATATTTCTTCGACATTGTTGAAATCCATTCTCTCTTTTCCATTGATGTTCCATTTTCAGCATATGCTTGTTTCCTCAATTTATCCTAGACGGCATTAGTGACTTGGTGTACATATCTTTTCTCAATGAGTTGTCACTAATAGCCTGGCAATCGTATACATTGTGAGAAAGTTTCCCTAATCGGTATATGGAAATTCTTTTAAACAAATAAAAGTGTTTTTTGTCTTCTGTTCTTTACATGTAGAAGACCTCTTTCCTGACCTCTGGGCGACCTTCATTTTGTGGAATAACAATTCTAATTCACCAAAATGTTCTCAAAGACATTAAACCTAACAATTATGCAGAAGAATTTAATTTTGCACGAATGTTTAACAACTGGAGGGATATTTTTACTAGAACATAACTCCATTATAAAGGGGGGGGGGGGGATAACTCAATCAAACATTGTTTTATATGCTTAAATCTTTACACGCTTGTCACTAAAATCCTAAAAGCAAACTCTAGTCATCAAGTAGTATAAAATAAACGCGATTCACTAGTTATTTTATAAAGAATATAATTTGTCATCTACATTTAAATAAAGGGCCGTAACTCGTAAAAATTGAGAGGAATCTTCACAAAACTTTGTATTAAAATTGTTGAACACAGATGAACGTTTTTCTGTTCTTAAAGATGTTTTGAAATATCAATAGTTTACAAGTAATTACTTGTTTAATGTAGTTAACAGCAATTTGAACTTAAGTGACGTCTGGATGACATTCAATTGGCCGAAATGAAATTCCAATCGACGAATTATTTTTCAAATATATTAAACTTTGCAATCATGCAAAAAAAAAAATAATTTTTGCATTCATGTGAAACAACTCCATTTCTATTCCCCCCCCCCCCCCCCCCCACACACACACACAAGAACATGATCCCTTTTTAAAGCAAAGGGCAATAACTCAATCAAACATTGTTCAATTTACTTGTAACTTTACATGCTTGTCATTAACATCAAAATAAGCAAATTTTATTCTTTGAGTTGTATACAATAAAGCGCGTTTAACAAGTTACTTTAAAAAGATGAATCCCTTTATTCATCAAAAATTCAAATCAAGGGCAATAACTCGTACATGTTGAGAGGGATTCTCCAAAACTGTGTATGGAGATTGTTTATTACAAATGAAAGTATTTTTGGTCTTAGAGATGTTTTAAATTATCAATAGTTTACAAGTAATTACATGTTAAAGTACTTGACCTCACTTAAAACTTTACTGACCTCTGGATGACCTTTAAGCCGTCGAATCAAAATTCCAATCGTCCAAAAAAATTTCTAAGATATTAAGCTTACCAACTGTGAAGAAAACTAAACTTTTACACGAAAGTGAAACGTGACGAGTTTTTTCTCTCTAGGCGGAGACCCTACTATAAATCTGTCACAAAAATGACGCTCACATAGTAGTAGTAGCGTATGGCTACACCTCCAAATGTATTTCGTCAACCCAGCTTCTAAAGTCTTCCTCCGCCCTAAGGATGGTTTCGTAGCCACCTTCAAGTTTAGTGACTGGACAGTGGAGGACGATGTGATCGCTGGTCTCTGGGGCTGCCTGACATTTCTGGCAGGTATCACTGTTTCCAAGTTTCCATCTGCACATATTCGATGCAGTTCTGCCATGTCCAGTTATGAAGCGGTTTGAGGAAATCCAGTATTTCCTGGCGTTATTGAATGCAGGCACTCTTTTGGTTGGATCTTTAATGATGTTTCCTCCTTTTGGTGTTTCCCTGTTCCACATTTCTCTCCAGTTTTCCTCCACACAGAAGTCTGCCATTTTTGTTAGGTGGAAAGGTCTTCTCGATTTAAGTCTAGTTGTTGAAGGTGCCCCCTTTACGATTGATTTTATGGGAGTGTTGTCTGCGGCTTCGTCAATTCTTGCATGCATCCTTTGATTAGCATCTTGTCGTCTTAAACTTGGTGGTGCAATGCCGCTCAGTGTTGGGAGCCACTGAGTTGGAGTTGACTTGAGACATCCTGTTATCATTCTCATTGATTCTCTTAATCGGATGTCAATGCGATTTACATGTGGGCTCCTCATCCAAAAAGGGGCACAGTATTCTCTCACACTTTAGCACAGTGCCAAATCAGACGTTCTCAGCACCTGTGGTGAGGCTACCCAGGTGGTAGTTGCGAGTTTTGACGCTCACATACCACAGCTGTAGATTTGGATAGGAAAAACCTTTGGTTGAGGAAGATACCGAGACAGGATTTTCAACCTTCTTCTTCGACGCTCACATACCACAGCTGTAGATTTGGATAGGAAAAACCTTTGGTTGAGGAAGATACCGAGACAGGATTTTCAACCTTCTTCTTCGACGCTCACATACCACAGCTAGAAAACGGTAAGGGCTGCCTGAAGCCGGTGATCGTAAAATACTAACGAAAGAGTGAAAATGGAAAGGCTTCGTATGGGAACAAAACAGAAAATGGACGTTTCGGGTACAGACCCTTCGTCAGCACAACAATACACAAATAAACGTGGAAAACAAATAAAATATAATGAAAAATAACTTGTATCGTCTGTACTCAATGGTGGTTGCAGTACTGCAACCACCATTGAGTACAGACGATACTAGTTATTTTTCATTATATTTTATTTGTTTTCCACGTTTATTTGTGGATTGTTGTGCTGACGAATGGTTTGTACCCGAAACGTCCATTGTCTGTTTTATTCCCATACGAAGCCTTTCCATTTTCACTCTTACATATCACAGCTGTAGAAGAAGATTGAAAATCCTGTCTCGGTATCTTCCTCAACCAAAGGTTTTTCCTATCCAAATCCGAGGGAAATTCAAAGGCAGACACTTTCTCAGAAGGGTAATAATTCCCTTTACAATTTGGCACACAGCACTTACGAGGCATGATGAAAATGCAAAACAATGGATGATATTAATCAAAATATGAATGACTATTTAACAAATTATCTATAGAAAATAAGAGGGTACAATAATCCGATAAGAATGAATTGAAAATGAATGACAACACAGTCAACCATTAACTAACCGGTTTTCAAAACGAAAGCGGATGGATTGAGTTTGTGACGTCATATCGCCAGTCGAGACGATGTGTTAGGCCATTAGAGTTCACGAAGGCCACGCTTGGAGCCGGAGTTAATTCCCGTTTCTATAGCGTGAATTGGACAATCGGAATTGCTTACTATCTTTTGGATAGTACGCTTATCTATCGCAATCTACTTTCTGACAGATCTAAAAGACCCATCCATTTAAACACTGCTGGGTGGACAGGGTCATAATAAAATCTCGACTGTACCTGGGATCGATTTCTATCCTTTGCGTGTGAAGCGAGTGCTCTACCAACTGAACCATCTTGACTCCCACTTCACATCAGTGTTGAAAAAAAGTTTTCGTCTTATTCCTCCTCCTATTCCTTCTTCATCTTCTTCTCATTCTTCGATGTCTTCTGTTGTCATCTTTATTTAACTAGAACTTAATACGTTTAATAACCATAATAAATTTTAAAAATACATGAAAAGTTTCGTGTTCAAAACCCTCCTTCAACAAATAATAAAATCAGTACATACGTTAATTTTAATATTTTCCATCTTTTTTTGTATTGACTGAAGAAGGGATTTGGTCCCGAAACGTTCCGTTTTTGTTTTGTTTTGTTATTTTGCTCTTGTTTGAAGCTGTTATACTCATGTTTTGAACTTAATTTTTGTGCCCCAAAACACAGGGTCGATTCTTCAGTTTAAATATACCTATGTCAAAGCGTTTTAAAACTGAATTGGTCAGAAAATTTTCATGCACTTCATAAGTCGGTCGATTAAGATACCCCAAACATATCAAAATATCCTAACTCTGGAACTTCTCGGCTATGTCATTTAACAGTTGTATGGCTAAGAAAGATAGATACATTTTCTCAAGGCAGCGAATTGAACTGCCAGGAGTTAGCGATAGGTTGGTCTATTATCACTGGACGTAAGAAATAATAAGGTGAAAGAAAAGAAACATGACCACCCACAAAAATGTCGTGTCTTCACTCCGACTATGAAAATAAGTGGTTCCAACCAGTTCAAGTTCAAGTTAAATGTCTTTATCTACAAAAGGCGAATTACTAATCATTTCAGATTTTATACAACTATGTGGTGACTCTCTTCATTATTGTGTAAGATAAAATTTTAATAGTTAATCAAATTTGATGTTTTTGGTAATATCTGGGATTTCTGGTGGGAGAGTGTTACATTCCTTCCTTGATGGCTCTTGAGAAGAAACTGTTTTTATATGTGTTGGTTCTGTGTGTTGGAATTGTGAACGTAATACTATAATTTCTTGTGAAGGTACAGTGTTGTTTTGTGAAATATTGTGGTAGAGTTAATGCTGTTTTGGTGGAATATACTGTTCTGTGGAGGAGTTGGAGGCATTTTTCTTTCCGCCTACTATCCAGTGTTTTCCACTGCAACAATTTCAGGGCCTCAGGAACGCTTCCTGGTTCGCGTAAATATTTGTTGGTGACAAACCTTGAAACTGCCCTTTGAACTTGTTCGATCTACTTAATGTGGCCTTGCTGATAAGGATCCCACGTTGTGCCCGGGTATTCCAATACGGGTCTGACTAAAGTATTGTAAGCCTGTTCTTTCTTGGGGGGGGGGGGGGGGGCACTGGTAAAGGGTACGATTTGCTTTTACCACGATATTATCAATATGTTGGTCCCATTTCCGTGATTTGTTTAGATGGATTCCCATGTAGGGTATTGTGCCTATGTGTTGTGTTTTAATAACTGGCCGCTTATTTGGTAGCCAGAATTAATTTGCTGCTTTCTTTTTGTTATTGGCATAACAAAACATTTCCCGGGGTGGAATTTCATCTGCCAGGTTGTTGCCCATGATAGAAGCGAGGCAAGACAATTCTGTAATATGACTGCGTTGCTCTGGGTTTAAATGACTCGAAATAAGAGGCTGCCATCGGTCAACAGTTTGAGTTTGGTAAGCGTTGATCTGTTTCTTCCTAAGTCGTTAATGAATGTTAGAAAGCAGAGCGGTCCAATGACAGTTTCCTTGAGGTATCCCACAAGAAACGTTGCATTTCTCACTTCTATGTCCATTCAGATCTACTTTTTGAGTTCTATCGCAGAGCCAGTATTCAAGCAAATAAAGTAGCTTTTGTTCCTTCTGTTTTGAGTCGTTTTCTTCATCAATGGTCTTTTCGGGGGACCTGGGTCGATGTTTGTAATTCCATGTTGGTCCAGTTTTCCGAGAAGTCGTCTATGTGGCACACTATAAATGCGTGCGAAAAGTCTAAAACAATTAAATCTATTTGTTTTCTGCTGTCTAATGCTTTTCCTATTCATTCTACGGTGTTTACGAGCTGGCTTTCACAACAACTGTGTTTTCGGAACCCATGTTGGTAATCGACAAGCACATTGTGTCTTTCATAGTGCTCCATTATTGAATGAAATACAATGTACTTTACATGTGACAGACCTCAGCGACATGAATGTGAAAATAAAAATGATTGCGCTAGAAAACTTTAACTTACATTCTTGCGACTGTACCCTTGCAAAATATGTACGTGGTGCTCACACGTCGTCACCACTTGTCTATTCTATTCATAGACACTAATGTGAGCCTACTCGTTGCGAACCCCCAGCTATACGTTTTGCAAGCATTGATGATAGCCCATCAGTCCAATATATACAGCTTAATGATACGTAGATAATATGGTGTCCACTAATCACACAAGTCTACCTGTAAGACACATATGTAGACACTTTGGTATCCACCTACCAACAACCTTTTTCTAAAAATACCATCTCATCAGATTCACCCTCTCCCTCTCTCTTTTCCCAACTAGACAAAGACCAAGTCTTAAAATCCTGCTACAAAACGGATCCACGAAAGACTTGGGAGAAACAGTCACCCCGTGGCTACTGGACCAAAAAGATTTCCTGGACTTGGACATCAGCGATCTGCCATGAACCGGAAATCAAGTCAGAGTTGGTTAAACGATGTCTAAAGTCAACCCAAGTTATTGTAATTGGAGACTCAAACGGAGAGCGAATGTTCCAAATACTGCGCAGACACCTGTCGTGCACCGTCAAAAAGAAAGTCGACCAGCCGAATCCTATTACTATTATCCACAGGAACGAGGCAAATAACATTACTGTCGCCTTTAGTCCTCACAAACGCCTGATGTTTCGCCATAATCAATCTGAACTAAACTACCAAACTGGGGGATTGAGGGACCAAATCAACTCTATCCCTTCCACTGGAAAATATGTCATCATCATTCACTATTACTTGCACATGACATCGGACCATCTTAGCGGTTTTTACTATCAGCTTGTGAATTTACGAAATTCTCTTCGAAAGCTTTTGAGGCGGAATCGCGAAGTGATTGTCGGAATAAGAGGTCCTCATATCTCCACCGTTGAGTGGCCGAGAAATCACATGTCTGGGGGAGATGTTCTCGGGTCTTTTATAATTCGAATGACCCATGATGTTCTAAAAGATCTCAAAAGACGTGTTGTGTTCTTGGATGGCTGGGACATGTCCATAGGTTTGAGAAATGAACTCTTCCATACGACAAATGATATCCCGAAAGCCATGGTCCGCACCTTGTTAGCTTTTAAATGTCAATGACACTAAACATCAGCTTCTCTACTTATGAACCATTTCTGTGTATTTATCTCCTGGTGAACCGTACTCTCTCTCTCTCTCTCTCTCTCTCTCTCTCTCTCTCTCTCTCTCTCTCTCTCTCTTGTCACACCAGGCTGTTCGTCATGATAAAAATCAATAGAAGCGGCTATAACTATAAGCACAACATCTGCATCCCGTTTTTCTTCTTCCTTGACTATTAGGATATTAGGCTACTATTCTCGATTCTTCATTAAAAGTTATGGTTTTATCGGGTTTAAAACAAACAATTCCTTCACTGGAATTTTAAAAAATAATTAGTACTTGAAGTACATACCAACACTTTCGCAACAAAAGGTCACAAAGGTGTCAGTTTCAGCGTACTTCTTTCACGCCTAACTCATTTGCATAAGCACTGAAGGTCGGCTAGAGACACTTTTTAAGAATACGACCTGAAGGACGAATAGACACTCCGTTAAATTTATGAATATTTTGTAGGCGTCACTTTCCTTTGCAATGCTATATGCAATGCACTTGAAAGTCTTGGGTAAGCAGTGCTTACTATGCTTCTATACATGAGTTGTACTCCGTTGCAAGTGTGTATGTATGTATGTATGTATGTATGTATGTATGTATGTATGTATGTATGTATGTATGTATGTATGTATGTATGTGTGTGTGTATGTATGTATGTATGTATGTATGTATGTATGTATGTATGTATGTATGTATGTATGTATTATGTATGTATGTATGTATGTATTTATTGAATGTATTGTATGTCTGGGTGGGGTTCCGGACCTCCCATAGTGGGCAGGGAGGTATAGTGTCTTCTATCCCCCTATATCTTTTTTCCAACTAGCTTTCTGACTTTGTCTTGGAATGAGATCACTTGGTTTTGTCCTGGCCCTGACCGGATACCCTTGGTGAAAGGGAAACAGTCAATTGTATAGTTACTTTTGGGAGATGATATTTTTTCCCTTGTAAATCATCTCTTTTATGTAATGTATTATGATTTGTTTACATATTATATATGATTTGTAAACATTTGAGTGTATTCCTCTTAGTGGGGACATGTGCTTATGACTGGATAAGACTTTTAGGTGATCTCAAACTAATTACTCTTGGAATCTACCTCTGTTCCCTATTTGATCCAATTCTCATTTGTCTTACTTTTTCTTGGGTGCTTTAATTGTAATTCTAGAACTTATTACTATTCCATTTTCTTCCTTTTTACTGGCGCTGATATTGTCACGTTGCTGAAGAACGAGCTTAAGTCTCATTGGGATATTAGCTTGAGGCGACCATGAGTTGTTATATTTCAAACCTGTTGCTATGCTACCTTGTGATAACAACGCCTCTCAGTCGTCATATGAATACTACTCACCATGGTTATATAAACCCATGGCAGGCCGCAAAACGTCACTTGCTATCCTTCACACAATGCAGGGTTGATTGTGTGAAGTACGTTCGGGGCCGGTAGATTGCAAGTCATAGTGCAGGCTACTGTACTGTGTTAGTCCGTGAACGGGTGACCAAATCATAGTGCAGAGAAGGCAAATCTGTTACTATATTATGTCCCAATAAAAGATCTGTTACTATATTATGTCCCAATAAAAGTATAACACAGGGAAGGCAGAAACTGTGTTATACAGGCCGGTGTATAATAAAACAAATATAACACAGGAGACCAAACACTGTGTTATAAAATATCAAAAGCTGGTCGGTCGGTGACAAATAAAAAAAAGCGACATATGTCGTATATCACATCTCAATAAAAGAGTGTAGTAAAAAGGTGCCCGTTAATAATTGAGTCGGTCAAGTCTCTATCCAGATCCAAAAGCATAGTGCAAAGTCCTGTACGTAAAACAAATTTGAGAAGCACGGTTGTTCTCAAGATTAGCTGGGTCGTGATCGGTATTACGAATATAGTGAAGTAGTGTCCTTGCTACACATCTTCACGAAAAATCAGAGCAACGCTGAGTCAAGATTACAGAGGAGCGAACCCAAGACGACAACAAGACAAGATTTGTTTGTGTGTATTGTATTGTCTTTATATGTTACTGAATAGGTGCGTTTTGGTTGTCAAACCTTTCATTTTAATTCTGACATTTTCTTTATCTTTTAAAATAAAGTTATAATTTAATTTAATCAGCAGACTTGTTTAATAATTTAAAGCTATAGTTTTGTGGCGACCTTTTATAAAATCATTAGTCCGATTGTAGTTAAAAATATCTTTATATATTTTTGTCATAAAATCAGTGATAGATGTCATCTTAATGTGTTGCAAGCACCGTAAAACCCTTAAAAACAAAAACAAAAATAAAAAAAAAAAAACAACAAAAACAAAATGTATTGTATGTATGCATAGATGTATGTATCTATGTATGTATTGTATGTATGTATGTATGTATGTATGTATGTATGTATGTATGTATGTATGTATGTATGTATGTATGTATGTATGTATGTATGTATGTATGTATGTATGTCTGTATGTATGTATGAGAAGACACTGGGGTAAACCGCGCTCTCTCCTCCAGTTTCATATTCAATCATAAGTTCCCTGACGAAATTAGAACGTTTGCTATAAAATGCAGCTTGCAGCTTCTCGAGTGCGACAGTCTACTTCAGACATATTACCCATTGTCATACTCCAAAGGCTGCAAGATCTGTAATCATCCGTCAGATACGGTTTCTCACGTTGTAAATGGATGTACAAAATTCAAATTAATATATCAAAAACGACACAATAGAATTGTTGACATTGTTTTTGACAAAATACCTAAAAACGACACTACTCTAATTTTCAAAGACACATTCATCAGACCAAGATTTTTCGACAGTGACAAATCCTCATATAATACTAACAGTAATCGACCGGACATTTTAAAATTCAACAAAGAAATGAAAACAGCCCAAATTGTTGAAATCTCTGTCCCATTTGATGCTCATATTAAAAAATCATTCCAAACTAAATTTGAAAAGTACTTTCCTTTATGCATGGAAATAAATGCTCTTGGATATAGGTCCGAGGTTATCGTTCTTTCTGCAGGTAGCCTCGGCTATGTCCATGGTAGATTTGTGAATGGCTTAAAGATTCTGGGCATTAAAAGCAAAGAAGCAAAAGTCCTTTCAAAATATATAAGCAACAGTGCCATCATTGGCTCTTACAAAGTTTAGAGACAAAGATGTAAAATTCATCATAATTATTAGCACTACATATTTAATAATATCGATATTTGTCTATTTATATATCCCTCTACCTATATGCATCCATCTATTTGTCAAATATTCCAAATGTGTCAATTTGTATATTCATTGTAATAATCGATTTAATTTTTCATAACTGTTATTATTATTATTATTATTATTATTATTATTATTATTATTATTATTATTATTATTATTATTATTAATATCATCATCGTAATTATTAGCATTGTTGTTATCATCACCACAATTATCAACATTATTATTATCATTATTATTATTATTATTATTATTATTATTATTATTATTATTATTATAGTGATAGTGATAATTATTATTATTATTATTATTATTATTATTATTATTATTATTATTATTATTATTATTATTATTATTATTATTTATTATTATAATTATTATTATTATTATTGTTGTTGTTGTTGTTCTTATTATTAATATCATTGCTACCGTTGTTACTCTCATTGTCGTCGTCTCCATCACCGCCATAGCCACCACTGTTATGGTCATCATCGTCGACATCATCATCGTCATTGTCGTCATCATCATCATCGTCATCATCATCACCATCGTCATCATCATCATCATCATCATCATCTTTATCATCGTCATCATCATCATCATTATCATCGTCATCAACATTAATATCATTATTACCTCTGGGACATTCTGTGGCAGAGTCTGAAACTTCAATGTTCAAATTAATACTCCAGCTCTATACATAGTACACTATTTTAGGAAATGGTATTATGTCAATGAATATGTTACCCTTGTTACATTATCATGTATATTTCCTGAAATAAACAATTTTGATATGTATGTATGTATGTATGTATGTATGTATGTATGTATGTATGTATGTATGTATGTATGTATGTATGTATGTATGTAAGTATGTCTGTATGTATGTATGTATGTATGTATGTATGTATGTATGTATGTATGTATGTATGTATGTATGTATGTATGTATGTATGTATGTACGTATGTATGTATGT
>NC_088363.1:45148183-45155683 GCF_034508935.2 Berghia stephanieae
CTACTAAAACAACAACAACAACTACTACTACTACTACTACTACTACTACTACTACTACTACTACTACTACTACGACTACTATTACTACTACTACTACTACTACTACTACTACTACTACTACTACTACTACTACTACTATTACTACTATTACTACTAGTAATGGATGAAATAGAGATTGCATATTTCTGTGCTTTACTAGGTGGAAAAAAAAGACAAATTGAAAGAGAAAACAATATTGGGTGCATCCTTTAATGACCCAAAGATTGCTCAAGGGTCAATTCCGTAGACTCTATGGTGATCTCCGATCTTATCTTAAAATGACTTTCTTGGAATCACCTCATTTTACCCAGGTGCAAATGAGTACCAGTTCGCTGATGAAAGTAATCTTTGACGGACTAGCATCATTCAAGAGGATAATAGAAAGTCAGCATGGCTCGGTGGTACGGTCTTTGCTTCGTACCCGAAAGGCATCAGTTCGATGCGCTGTGTTGCCTTGAGTAAGTCACCTCGCCTAACTCAATTTGCGGCGCTGCACTGCGGCTAACGCCTGGGTTATACCTCGCCCTAGCTCAATTTGCGGCGCTGCATTGCGGCTGACGCCTGGGTTATTCCAGTCTTCCCTTGGAATAAACCCTCGAGAAAAATTTCCCCTATGGGATGAAAAAGGGAATTTTATTTTTTTTTAATTTTAAACTGTTATCTGTCTGCTCAACGTTACAGCAACATGGATAAGTTCCGGATTTATAAGCTTAGGAGGCAAGATGGCCCATGGTTAGCGCGTTTTTTTCTGGACTCAGAGGTTCTGTGTTCGATTCCGACCGAAGCCAATTTGTACTTTCTAGAGCAAGAAAATTTACTCCAATCACTCACTCCATTCAGGTGTAAAAGGGTACCTGTCAAGCTGGGATAGTAATCTGCGATAGACTAGCGTCCTGTTCAAAGGTTTTCAAACAAATACGTTAATTGTCCGCTTCACGCTATTGAAACCGGAATAACTCCTGCACCATTGGCTACAAGGCTCTAAAGGAGTTAATTTGTCTTACAATGAGTCCAAGTGGCTCAGAAGGACTTACTTAAAAATATTTTCATTGAAAATTCCCGAAATAAATAACGATAAAGAAAATTGATCCCACAAGGTACCGAATAGATGTGCGACCGGTTTTAGACACGTTACTGCTGTGTCACAAAGTGTGACACTTCTTAAATTATATTTATAAACATACGTTTTTTAATTGCCGAAAATGTTTATGTTGCTATGCCTTCTGTACGTGGTTTCATCACATAGAATTATTTTTTGAATTGTTCTTGCTTTTTTATATTCAGAATAGAAATAAATAAATAAATCATAACTGTGAAATTGAATGTAAGCTTCAGTTTAATATACGAAAACAGATAAAATGGACGTTTCGGGTTTCCCCTTCATCAACAACACATGATGAATTAAAAACTACAGACGAATGAGATAATGTGGTAGTGGCGTTGTTAAGATGCATAAACAAAAACATTGATGGGCAGGAAATTGTATGCTACTTTGTGAGGAAGCGCGAATTAAAACAGAGCAATAGAAATTTATAAAAGGTGCGTACTTAATTATGTTAAAAGAGGGGAGGCGGGTAGGAACTGTGTAATGCAGTATAGAAGACAGTGAACTAAAATAAAGTGTGGACTATTGTTGGAAAATAAATACAATGGAATTGGAAATAAATACAAAATGTAAGGGATGTAGGTATTAATACATTAGTGGCATTAGCAGCAGCAGAAGCAACAGTAGTAGTAGTAGTAGTAGTAGTAGTAGTAGTAGTAGTAGTAGTAGTACCTAGTAGTAGTAGTAGTAGTAGTAGTAGTAGTAGCAGTAGTAGTAGGGATGCAGAAAATAAAAACAGGCATTTCAATTTTGACACGGCGCCGCCAAGTCTGGGACTTTTTTGTCCTAGTGCGGAAGTCTTCTATATTTTTCTACTATCACAAACGATATGAACACGGGACTGGGACAGTCCTGTCCCGTTGATTTTGTAGCATTTCACAACGGCTTGGGACACAACGGGACTGTTTTGTCCCGTCCCAATAGGTGCGGAAGATTTCTCTAAATTCTATATGTTACAGATTTGGGACAGGACTGTCCCAGGACAGTCCTGTCCTAGTGCGGAAGAGGGTTAACACTCTCAAAATCTACGCTGTAAAAAGTTGTCAGTTTGGCGTTTTTAAGCAAATCGTTGCATTCGAAATAATGCATTCACTTAATTACTTCAGACCACACTATACTATATTGATAAAAATAAATGGAATAAATAAATGTAAACGCCTGACGAAAGACCAAGGAGCTTGCGAAATTTCTCCCCAGTTGAAGTTGAAGTCGCAGGACAACAAATATTTAAATCTGCCCCTAACTCATATGCCCAATGTAAGTGTTCTGGACGAAGTAAAAAAAAAAAAACTGGCAGGAAGGCAAGAGCCACTACTCGCAATGGTAAAGAGAAGGAAATTGTCTTGGTTTGGTCACCGCGTAAGACACGAAAGCTTATGCAAAACAATATTGCAGGGCACAGGAAGATGAATGAGAAACCACGAGATAAGGAATGGGGAAAGCAGTGGCGTGGGGCCATTGGATCGAATGGTGCCAGGCACGACACCAATCTTTTAAAAATCATTAACAGCATAATTTAACTAAAAATAAAACTGAGAAATTATAACTCCACTGTCTTTCGCCAACTCGCCAACAACATACTTACTGCCTTTTTAGTCTCCGCTCTATTCAAGATTCCGATTCACGCACTGGGCCGACTCGTGTGTTGGTGACATCACTGCGCGAATTAGTGACTTAATCAAACACCGTGGTGCAAAGCAATCCAAGCTCCATTTAATGCTCTATCCATTAGTATCGCTACAGCTGATTGAGTGAGAAACTGGGTCGAATTATACTATCTTCAAATAGCGAAAAACCCCTCAACTTGTGCCAGGATCTGAGAGCTCCACCGTTGGACTGGGGGGATGCGCCAATGTTGCACCGTTTACGTCATAATTAGGGTAACTTCGGCCATCCAAAATATTACATTAACTGTCAAAAACACTGATCATTGTCAAGTTTATTTGTAAGCAGCAAAGAAAAACAACATAAAACTTTAAAATATGACATATCAACCCCCCCCCCCCCCCCCCGCACCTCTTTTTCACGATTATTGAATACAGTAATTCTTTGCAACGAAGCATTGTGGACGAATTTACCAACATTTTTCTTGCTTGTAGTGCCGAGTTGATGGTTACGTGTGTATGAGTGTTTATTTGTGTGTGTGTGTGTGTGTGTGTATGTATGTGTGTGTGTTTGTGTGTCTGTATTTGTGTCAGTCAGAGAAAGAAAGCGAAGATTGTCAACATTTATACTTTGGTATGTTTTTTAATTTCTTAAGTACTTAAGTGGAGTGATTTTTTCTTTGTGATGCTTTAAGATCTGAATCTATCTTTTATTTGTACAATCATTAATCGTATTCCACTGATTTCCATTATTTGAGATATACTTTGAAGTTTTGTTTTGTTAAACAATGAATTGCAATGAATCTAGTTGACTCTTTACTCCACCAACCGTTTGGGAGATTGACACTAGATGACAAATTAGAAATAAAAAGACTAGTTCCTCACGAATTAACACAGGTGTGGAAATCTCGAAAACGCTCTTTTTCAGTGACATGGTATGACAGACATGAATGGCTCACAGTTAGTTTAGAAGAAAAAAAAACGTTTCTTTTTTTTTATTGTCTACTTTTTACAGATGAAAACACTGACAAATCATGGACATCTATAGGCTATAGTGACATAACCACTTCCATCGTATTTCTTGACCCCCTGAACGTTGTTTTAGCACCCTTAAAAGAGTGAAAAATTTCTTGCGAAATTCAATGAAACAGGAGCGGTTAAATTCGTTGATGATTCTATCAATTCACAAAGCTGAAATAGATGCCATTCCAGATTTTAATTAACAAATTATAAAAAGAATTGTAGATTTTCTTTACAAGTATTAAAAGTAAGTAATTTCAGTCGTAGGTTTTTTTTCTCTTTTGATTTACATTTATCACATATTGATTGCATTATCTACCAAATCCAATCCTTTAAATGGTGGACAAAGAATAATTACAAAGACCTTTTCACACGGGACTTGTATCTCAGTGTTGTGGCTTGTTGTTTTCATGAATTATTTGTTTTTGTGAGTTTTGCCCACTCGTAGAAACCATCGACCCTCCCCCCACCCTTCCAAAAAAGAGAATTTTTAACATGTGCTCTCTCCTCTAAATCGTGTTCACTGTTTTAGATTTTTTTGTTCTTCTTCTAATCATGGCACCACCATAATAAAATATGCCGTCAATACGCCACGCCGCTGGAAAGAAGTCAATAAAGAAAGAAAGAATGAGGGGGAGAAGGAATACGATGGAGAGATAGATACGAGAGAGAAAGTTAATAATAGAGAGAGAGAGAGAGAGAGAGAGAGAGAGAGAGAGAGAGAGAGAGAGAGAGAGAGAGAGAGAGAGAGAGAGAGAGAGAGAGAGAGAGAGAGTAATATGATTTCCTTCTTCTCATAACGATGCTTACGTTTCAATTTCAACAGTCGTGAAAAAAAAGGACGTGAAGGACTGAACCGGTGACCGAACCCCCCACCCTCTTTCCTCAACCCTGCTCCTTATAATAAAGTCGGTGATGGATAAAGCCTATAAAAACACAAATCCTTCACTGGGAAATTTTGTTATAATTTGTACTTGAAGCAGGTACATACCAACACTTTCGGAACAAAAGGTCGCGAAGGTGTCAGTATCAGCGTGCTTCAGGCCTACCTCATTTGCATAAGCACCAAAGGACGGCAGAACACTTTGGAATATGAGCTGAAGGACGATGAGGCTACACCTCCACTCCGACTTTTTTTTTTACTATAACACCATTAAGTAGTTTGAGATAAGAACTATTTTACTAGTTCCTTCAAAAAGTAGGGTATAAAGCATTGTTATCAGCTAACAATGCAGCGCAAAGTACGTAGTTTTAAAAATATTATTTATACCCACAACCTTTCATAACTTGCTAACTTCACAAGATAATATTTTGTTAAATTATAAATATTGTATTTTTTGTTTGGTACAAACTGTGTTTTTAAAATGACAAAATTTAAAAGAAATGTTAATTTTAATTAAAAACAATATTTTTTAAGCAGCAATAACTATAAAAATGTCGGATATATCAAACATTAAAAAAAAAAAAACTTTCAAAGGGAAATAACTAAGTACAACTATTTACAAGTTTGTTATTGTGCTTGTAACGGAAAATACGTTTTGTACGTTGGTTTGAGAGTATTCCCGTGACTAACAGACAGGTGACCATTGACAGATTTGTAAATCTATTCGCCTTGAACAATAATTGTGTTATATATGAATACATAATTAATAGGTACACAAGAGGAGTGCAATCGACAAAACGAATAATTCAGGAATGGCGTCGGTCTTAATAACAAGAACAACAACAATGATAATAATAATAATAATAATAATAATAATAATAATAATAATAATAATAATAATAATAATAATAATAATAATAATAATAATAATAATAATAATAACAATCATAATAATAATAATAATAATAATAATTATTATTATTATTATTATTATTATTATTATTATTATTATTATTATTATTATTATTATTATTATTATTATTATAAATACAACAACAACAATTACCACCACCACCACCACTACTACTACTACTACTACTACTACTACTACTACTACTACTACTACTACTACTGCTACTATTACTACTACTACTACTACTACTACTACTACTACTGCTGCTGCTGCTGCTGCTGCTACTACTACTACTACTACTACTACTACTACTACTACTACTACTTCTACTACTACTACTACTACTACTACTACTACTACTACTACTACTACTACTACTACTACTACTACTACTTCTACACTTCTACTAAAAGTATTGAACAAAATATAAATATAATAGCTTCAAACAAGAATGAAATACTTCAAATGGAACATTTCGGCTCAAAACCTTCCTATTCTTCAGTCAACAACAACAACAACAATAACAACAGATAGCCAACTTAGTCCAGAAAGACGAGAGAAGAGGCCAGAGATCTAATCATATCGCGTCTGGATAAACAATGGTACTAAAGAATATCATAATAAATTGGCTATTTTTAAAATAAAAAGTTACAATCAAAGGTACATCATTGAGTGTATACACAGTGCAGGTCGCAGGTACCTACCACTACTACCACCTCGAACGTGGTATAGGTATGACAAATAGTTTAGCCTAGTTTGCGATGAAAACGTTTCCTTCAAGAGAAAAAAAAATCTGTCTTCCTCGACGGGAAAGACTGATTTGTTGGGTGTTTTTTTTTTTTTTTCTTGTACGTTTCTTTCTCGTTTTGTATGGCACCGTTTCATTCAGTTTTGTTCAGGCCTACTATAAACAAAAGCAGAGAAATTGGTTGGCGGTTGGCCTGGTGGAATTAACTAAATTTACTGTATCAAGGTAACATTCTACATAATGATAATGCGATTAGGACTACTCACAAGTTGACAAGATTTATCAAGGATTGCGGTTCTCTTAGAAGGTATAGATCTCGTGCATCATATTCGTTGTTGTAAGTTGTAATATTTTTTTTCTAAGGCACCGGGGCAAGAGCGATATAATTTTTTATTTTTTATTTTTGTCGGCCGGCGTCGGTAATTCGATTCTCGACGATCGATCCAGAATCCAGGTAGGTATTATCAAGGAACTTAACCGAAATTCAGGTGCGTTCCTTGAATTATTATAGTGATCTCCCCTCATTGGGATGAAGTTGGACTGTTGAATGGAATGGAATAATAGGCGATCAGGGTTGCCAGTTTGGCATTTTAAATGCCAGATTCCAAAAATCTGGCATTTTTGAAAACCGTTTGGCATTAGAAAAATCATTTGGCATTTGGCATTTTCATTTGGCATTTTCTTTTCTTGTATATTATACTTCAAATGACACCTTTTCTCGACCGTGGTGTAGTGGTTTAGCACTCCACTTAGTAGTCAGTAGGTAAAAAATTACCCCAACGGGAAATTTAGTATAATTTAAAAAAAAAAAGAAAAAAAAAGAAAAGAAAACACGCAAGCCACCAGGATATGATAGTAAATTGTCTATCAAAAGTGAGTAGTTTTCTTAGAGGGGGTGGGAGTCAACAGACTTTGGCATTTTTTTGAGTGTTTTGGCATTTTTTGAGTCTTCTCCTGGCATTTTGTTGAAAAATAATCTGGCAACCCTGTAGGCGATGGCAAATAGTCAAATTGGTAACAAGTAACGAGTGACAAGTTGTACCTACAGTACAGAAGTTACCAATTGAGTTTGAGCATCCTATAAAAATCTTCCTTCAGTTTCTTGATTGACTGCACAAACAAGGGTAAAGTGCACAGAAAAGTAATACTGAGAACGGTGATAGGAAAGTGAAAGACATTCTCATTCTC
>NC_088363.1:45160683-45260683 GCF_034508935.2 Berghia stephanieae
AAATATTTTTGGTTAAAAATGTCAAGGTGCTCATATACACAATTTTTTTTCTGATTTTAACATTTTTTTAAAACAATTTTTATCTTTTATTTATTTTTTTATTTGATACGTTACAGGTAAATGTTAACCCATCATATCAAGTGAAAGAATTAAAGCATGCCCTTCAGAAGGTGAGCTTTATTCATTTATAGGCTGGGTTGATTTATTTAATCCTTTAACATTAACAGTGAGTAATTAACTAAGTAAAATGATGGACCTCAGAAGATGGAGATGGATAGGACGTGTATTAAGAATGCCAAACAACAGCCTCCCTCAAATGAGACTGAATTTTCTTCTATTTGAAATTGGAGAATTTTCTTCTATTTAAAATCGGAGTGAATATTGGTCAGTATTGACCCACGAGTGCTGACACCTGTTGGTCAGTAGTGACCGAGCCACTGGTGCTGAGGCCTGTACTGACGATGAAAGATTGTGAAAAGGAATGTGAAAAAGTCATAACAAAATGCCAAAATTATTGAAAAATGCCATTTTTTGAAATAACATATTCTGCGACAAATAAATCTGCATTTCCTGTCCCATACTAGTCACAGGGAAGTGTCTTGTTTTCACCCTGTTTTGTTGGTTTACATTATGAGATTTGTGCAAATTTACCAATAAATCAGGTGGAATTTTTCAAACCTGCAAAAAAAGACCAAATTTGGTGTCGAAATTCCATACTGGCAACACTGTTCATCCAGGTCTTCAACACGCATGCTCACTGATGCGTGATGCCTTGGGTCATGACGGTATTGTGCCAAAGGGTGTCCAGATTTAGCTCTTTGAAAGTTTGGCAACTATGCGTTTATCAGGGTGGTTTAGATTCTTCAGATTGAATTTATAGTTGTGTGATGAAACTCCGGTTAAGTTTCTATTTTTTATTTTGGATAATATATTATGATTGATGATTAACTGGTTTTGTCTCCACTTTTGGAAGAGTTGGTGATATTACTTGCATAACAATCAAATTTTAAATGGCTTCATCTGACAGATTACTTTTTCAAATCGAGGTGTTAGTTCAAAAGTTATATACAAAAGAGTGGCTTAGCGGTACAGTCTTTGCTTTGTTCCCAAAAGGTACAGAGTTTGACTACCCACCACGCTATATGGCCTTGAGCAAATAACCTGACACTAACTCACTTTGAGCGGGTGGTTGGATGGGAGCATCACCCTTGAATCATATACCTATGATGTTCGCATGGGTGTACGATCCGATAGTGATGTCGTTTCTTCTTCTCTTTACTAGCCTATCCTGCTTCTTTGGTTTGTGATTGTATTTTTGACAGGGGATATTTTTTTTCTGTAAATCTTCTGCCTGTTTGTTCTTGGTTATTTATAATTTAGCTTATGATATCTTTAGGTTATGATTTTGATTTACATTTGTACTATTTGTGTTAGATTGCTTGTTTTTTTGTTTCAGCGGTCTCTCATATAACCTCAATTGTGTTGGAAGAGACCTAAAGCAACAAACAAAAACTCACTTTGCAGCATAGCAGTTCTGCTGATGCTTGGGTTATTCCCGTCTTCTCTTTGAATTTGACCCTAAAGACAATTTTCCTCTTGGGGTGAATATAGGGAATGATTATATTTTTAAAAAGTTAAAAATATTTTTTATTTATATACATTTATTAGCAACAAATAAACTTTAAATCAATCTCTCTCAGTTTGAAAAAATATGGCAATAGAACCGTCCATCCTCATCCTACGATATGTGGCTGCTTATAGTAATAAAGAATAAGATTTTACATATTGACATTTGCTCATTTAAATGAGCACTTTTATCACTGTTTGGCATCCGGTTAAGACTTGCATAATGTCAGTTTGGGGTAGTGGGTCACGTTTTATCCTGAGCATAATGTCAGTTTGGGGTTGTGGGTCACATTTTATCCTGAGCATAATTCTTATTCATGCATATTTATTCCCATGGCAGTCTGAATGCAAAGCCATCATCGCCGCGCCAGGATTCAAGGCCATAGACTATATGGCTATTCTGACAGAGCTCATCCCTGGAATGGGATCAAGGTCACATGGAGAAAAGGTGCAGGTGCCAGAGTATGTCGACCTTTGTTAATTTTATTATCATATATTATATAACAAAAAAGAAAACTACGAAAGGTCGTCTTTCAGTTTCATAGGGCAGGTGTCGCAGAGTCTATCCTGGTTTCTAATAAGAGAAATGGGTAGAAAAGTGCCAGAAGACAATAAAGGAACAAAAAACATTTTGCGGCAATGAGAATTTGAACCCACAATCCTTCTGTTACGACTACTCTGCATGGCCGTGAGAGGGATGCCCTGTAATCAGGATAGATCCCGGGTGGAGTAGAGGATTTTTTTGACCCTCTGTCTACCCAGCAGTGATTGAGTAGCTGGGCTTGTTAGAGCTGGTGGAAAGTACTTTGCGATAGACTAGCATCCTATCCAAAGGATAGCAAGCAATTGCTATTGTCCCAATCAAGCAATAGAAACTTGGATAAACTTGGGGCCCCATGTGCATACTTTTTAAAAATAGTAAGTGGATTATTCCGCATTATGACAAAATTTAACAAAGCCAATTGGCTGCTATTTTTTAATATATGAGACTTTTATTTAGATCATTCATATTTTTTATGGATAGACGGTTTCTCGTTAAACATTGCATTTTGTTTTGAATGAAACTTGGCTCAGATTTTTAAAAAACAAAAAGTGGGAGAAAGTAGACAAGAGTTTTGAAAGATTATTTGATAGCCAACAACATGGCTCAGCAGTATGGTCTGTGCTTCCTGCCCGAATGGTACTGAGTTCGATTACCTGCCACGTTGTGTGGCCTTGACCTAGTCCCCTAGCCTTAGTCTCAGCTCACTTTGTGGCACTGCACAGCGGCTGATGCCTGGGTTATTCCAGTCTTCCGTTGGAATAGATCCTAAAGAAGAATTTCCGATCAGGGATGAATAAAGGGAATTTATTTATTTATTTATTTAAAATTGTCAGATTACTCATGTTCAAATGTAAACTTGAATCCTTGCAGTCTTCCGTATTTGGAGAACATAATAACAATGGGAGATAAGTACCATCCTAACTGTGTCCGGTTTGATGACGTGTTGTCCATGGCAACTCCATCCCAGAGATCACAGATCACTGACATGCAAGATAAACTGCAGTTTGACCAACCCATCAACATCCAGTTTACGTCTGTGAGTTAAAGGCACATACTTCTTTTTCATCATCATCATCATCATCATCATCATCATCATCATCATCATCATCATCATCATCATCATCATCATCATCAAATTCTTCTTCTTCTTCTTCTTCTTCTTCTTCTTCTTCTTCTTTCTTCTTCTTCTCTTCTTCTTCTTCTTCTTCTTTCTTCTTCTTCTTCTTCTCTTCTTCTTCTTCTTCTTCTTCTTCTTCTTCTTCTTTCTTCTTCTTCTCTTCTTCTTTCTTCTTCTTCTTCTTCTTCTTTCTTCTTCTTCTTCTTCTTCTTCTTCTTCTATTTAATTATTATTATTATTATTATTATTATTATTATTATTATTATTATTATTTATTATTATTATTATTATTATTATTATTATTATTATTATTATTATTTTATTATTATCATTATATTATTATTATTATTATTATTATTATTATTATTATTATTATTATTATTATTATTATTATTATTTTTCTTCTTCTTCTTCATATTTTATTCATATTTCCAGGGCACCACTGGCAGTCCCAAAGGAGCTACCCTTACTCATCACAATATCTTAAATAACAGCTACTTTGTAGGGAGGAGGTGTGGCTATCACAAACATGTAAGAAATCTAGTTGCATTCTGAATATTTTTTAAAGAAATTAATTTTTCAACCATTTTATTCTTCTTCTCAACCTCCTCCTTCTCTTCCTCCCCCTCCTCTTTCTCCTCTTTCTCTTTCTCCTCCTCCTACTACTCCTCCTCACTCACTCACTCACTCACTCACTCACTCACTCACTCACATACTTTCAGCATAAGTGTGCAACGAGTACATTAATAGGGTTGTCTGTACAAAAAAGTTATAATATCACCTTACAGGCATCATCATGTCTAAGCTGACAAGTTCTGTGATCCTGTTGGCTTGGGACCAGATGTAAATATATTTATGAACATTGGGCAAACTAAATGATCAGGAGTTTTTTTTCTTTTCCTTATATAAGATCAACTCAGAACATGCAAGAGACAACTCAAATGACTAAAATTAAATAACCCCTGGATCATGCAGTATTAAGATTTATAACACCAATAAGTATTTAGTTCTTGTATATTCAAGTAGTAGTCCTTCAGAGCCATGAGGCCCATGGAGCTGGAGTTTATCTTATCCCAGTTTCTATAGCGTGAAACGGACAATAGCAATTTCTTTCTACCCTTTGGTTAGGACGCTAGTCTATCGCAAAGTACTTCTGCAAGATCTAACGGTCCCAGCTACACAATCAATAACTGCTACAACCGGGATCGATCTCGGTCCCTGTGCTTGTGAAGCGAGTGCTCTACCAACTGAGCTATCGGGGCCCCCTCGTATATTCAAACAGAAACGTAATTTTTAGCTTAATCATGATTTATTTATCCTATAGCTAATATAAAATGAGCTATGGTCTTACAAGCTTCAATTCAACTCGCACGATGTGGATGGTAATAAGGGCAAATGGGCTATCTTATAATTTTACAAAACTCATATGTTCTTTCAATTATTAAAAAACAAAACAAAAAACGTCCAAGCTAAGTTTTATCTCAGCACACATCGTTATTTCATATCAACCTGTTGGATATTTGAAAATGAATCTTTAAATAAAAGAAGTATGATATGTGACCAGTCGTCTCAAAACGGTATTAATGTCAGGGTGAACGGTGCCACTTGATGGTCCGGTGGTATGACACTCGACTTTGGATCAAAAGGTCCTGGGTTTGATTCCCGCTATGGGTTGGACATATTTGAGTCCTTGGAAAAGGCTCTTTACTCACATTCTATCACAATACTCGGGTGTAAAATGATTACCTGGCCATTACAGCGTTGTCTCTGTTGGAAAACTTGTAATATTGCCTAACAGGCTTCATATGTCATCCTAAATGTTAAGTTTTGCTGTTGGTGAGGGATCCCCCTGTAAAGCGCTTTGAGCATGTTTAGTGGATATTGCTTAATATAAAACCTCAAGTTTTTTTTTTTCAACATTGTGCATAGAATTGAAAAGAGTGATGTTTCTTCAACTTCAAAAGTACATAAACTTCCTATATCTGATCATTTAATTCCATAGTCTCGACTTAATCTGGAATTGATATCCGTCCCTTCATGTGTGAAGTGAATGTTCTACTTACTGAGCTATCAGAACCCCCGTTTTGAGGTAGTGGATCACTATAATGTGGGACAGCCTACTTTTTGTCATTAAAACTGATTATTTTTCTCATTGAATCAGGAAGCCGTGATCAGCACGCCTGTGCCCCTGTACCACTGCTTTGGCATGGTCATGGCAAGCTTGCAAAGCATCACACACGGGGCTACCATTGTGTTTCCTTCTCCCGTCTTTGATCCAGACTACACGCTGCAGGCTGTGGAAAAATTCAAGTATGGTTTTTTTTTAATGTTTAAACATGTGCAACTAAAGAAAACAATTGACATATTTTAATAGAGAAGAAAAATAATGATCTGTTATTATTATTATTATTACTATTATATTTTTATTATTATTATTATTATTATTATTATTATTATTATTATTATTATTATTATTATTATTATTATTATTATTATTATTATTATTATTTTATTATTGTTATTGTTGTTGGTGGTGTTGTTATTGGTGTTGTTGTTGTTGTTGGTGTTTTTGTTGTTGGTGGTGTCGGTATTGGTGGTGGTGGTGGTGGTGTCTACATGAATTTAAAACATTTCTGTTTTCTTTCTTTCTTGTAGATGTACGTCCCAGTATGGAGTGCCAACCATGTTCATTGATATGTTGAATCACCCTCGGTGTAAGACTACCAATTTCTCCTCTCTTATCACCGGCATTATGGCCGGATCCCCCTGTCCTATTGAAATCATGAAGGCAGTGGTTGAGACCATGAACATTAAGGAAATGACGGTTCGTATCTCAAGTTTCCTCACCTTTTTAATCTCTAGTAGAGGTCATCTGCTAATCTTCATCATTTTTCAATGTTGATTAAAATAGGAATATTGATGATGATGATGGTAATAGTGGGCCGGAGGTCACTTGCTGTGTCTTCTATCCTCCTATATCTGTTTTCTAAGTTGCTCTCTGTCTTTGTATTGGAATGAGATTACTTGGCTGAGAGAGAAACAGTCAAATGTATGGCGTTTGTTTTGAGAGGTATCTTTTTTCCTGATAAATCATCTCTCTATAATATAATGATACAGTGATGATACTTTTCCGCGGATCCGCGGAAATCCGCGGTTTTCTTTCCTTTCCTCGGTTTTCCTCCTCAGATCCTCGATCCGCGGATATTTCCTTCATTTCCTCCTTTTACTTTTTTTTTAATATTTAGACCTGCATGTGTGCCGACAATTGTTGGTTTTCCGACAATCACGGTAGTTGCGATCTCCCGGATCACTTATTTTTATTTTATTGCTAAAGTAATCTGATTGCGAGTGACGTCAATTGTCGGAGTGTCGGCGAGCCCCAACTCGACCGGCGGCGAGCAGTCAAGTGCCGACGAATGGGCGTCGGATTGCCGACAATACTGAGTTTGCGCCAACGGGTCCCGTTAGAGATAGACGACGATTGGGATTGTTTGGAAGCTTTAACCCTTTGCCCACTAGTCATTATGACATCGGAAATGCTATCGCCTTCTACATCTACGCCAGAATAGAAATAGAGGGTGGAGCCTACCATGATATAACATTTTATGGATCCCTAATTTCATCATATCAGTTCTGTCCACTGACAGGTGGGTGGATATCGCTTTCAAGAACTTATGTCCTTATATGAAATCCTGAGTTTTTGACCAATCAACGGATTGCTCTTTTGATAGCTCGCTTGTCAACATGAGTCAGCTCAGCCCTTGATTTATGTAAAGGCACCACATGCGGTATATGTTGTGTAACTTCAAAGACCACGGTTGACCGAAAGCGATGAATGGAAGCCCTACTGTGGCGTGGAGAACGAGGTCTTGTATGTATAGTTACGTCATATCTCAACGCTCGTGAATTCTTAGTACGGCTGGACTCACAATCAAAACTCGAAATCTGTGTTTTAAACTCTTGAATCAATCGAATTACATCAGTGCGTTCGTCTCATTGAGAAATGAAAAACGATATATAAATCAAGAACATCGACCGGAAAATAAGGAAATTATCATAAAATTATAAAATTTGAGAAAGCTATTTTCAAAATCAAATATATTACAAAAAAGGTTATTTCTCGACCGATTTTTATGAGACAAAGACAATTTTTCTCCACTTTTCAAGCTGATTCCAACAATGAGGTTTTCAAATTTATCGCGATAAGATTCTTTGTCTTTATTTTTTTTTAATACCCAATTGACTGCTCAGGAAATGAATACGTAATCCTTGGCGGCTAGCGAGTAGGTGTTAAATTTTGCTTACCCTTTCCCACGCAGACGCGCACACACACACACACACACACACACACACACACAGACTGAACACACAATGTATGTCTTTCACTTCTGGCCAAAGTTGCCTTATTACAACTTAGACTCGAATGATAACAGCGAGTAGGGTGTCAGATTAAACTTCAGTTTTAAAAGTCAAATTCAATTCACACCGTAATAAATCATAATAATGATCATTCTTGATATATTAGAGCATTAAAATATTTAATTCACATTACCATAAATATATTTTAAATATATGTATTTTGTAATTATTATAGCGACGATACGAACCCCTTTTAATCGTCGAGCCGAACGATAGGATGCTAGACGACGATAAGTCTGTGTGTGTGTGTGTGTGTGTGTGTGTGCGTGCGTCTACGTGGGAAAGGGTAAGCAAAATTTAACACCTACTCGCTAGCCGCCAAGGATTACGTATTCATTTCCTGAGCAGTCAATTGGGTATAAAAAAAAAAATAATGACAAATAATCTTATCGCGATAAATTTGAAAACCTCATTGTTGGAATCAGCTTGAAAAGTGGAGAAAAATTGTCTTTGTCTCATAAAAATCGGTCTAGAAATAACCTTTTTTGTAATAGATTTGATTTTGAAAATAGCTTTCTCAAATTTTATAATTTTATGATAATTTCCTTGTTTTCCGGTCGATGTTCTTGATTTATATATAGTTTTTCATTTCTCAATGAGACGAACGCACTGATGTAACTCGATTGATTCAAGAGTTTAAAACACATATTTCGTGTTTTGATTGTGAGTCCAGCCGTACTAAGAATTCACGAGCGTTGAGATATGACGTAACTATACATACAAGACCTCGTTCTCCACGCCACAGTAGGGCTTCCATTCATTGCTTTCGGTCAAACGTGGTCTTTGAAGTTACACAACATATACCGCCTGTGATGCCTGTACATAAATCAAGGGTTGAGCTGACTCATTTTGACAAGCGAGCTATCAAAAGAGCAATCGTTGATTGGTCAAAAACTCAGAATTTCATATAAGGACACAAGTTCTGGAAAGCGATACCCACCCACCTGTCAGTGGACAGAACTGATATGATGAAATTAGGGCTCCATAAAATGTTATATCATGGTAGGCTCCACCCTCTATTTCTGTTCTGGCGTAGAAGGCGATAGCATTTCCGATGTCATAATGACTAGTGGGCAAACAATCCCAATCGTCGTCTATCTCTAATCGGCCCCGTTAGAGCCCCGATGCGCAATCTGTCTAATATTGTCGGCACTTTCAAGCCCTCGTTACGCTCGTTCGGCAATTATCGGGAAACTCCGCTAGTCTTCGATTCGACCGCAACTCTTCATTGTCTGAAAAACGAGTAGTGTGTCGATATAATCGAGCACAGGGTTGCCAGTTTGGCATTTTAAATGCCAGATTCCAAAAATCTGGCATTTTTGAAAACCGTTTGGCATTAGAAAAATCATTTGGCATTTGGCATTTTCATTTGGCATTTTCTTTTCTTGTATATCATACTTCAAATGACACCTTTTCTTAATTAAGTTTCATAAGAAACACGAAACAGTAAGTTTTCTTAATTGTCAATAATTATTTAACTGTTTACGTATTTACCTTTCATGTTAATGTATTTCTTTTTCATTCTTAAAATCCAACCGTGGTGTAGTGGTTTAGCACTCCACTTAGTAGTCAGTAGGTAAAAAATTACCCCAACAGGAAATTAAGTATAATTCAAAAAAAAAAAAAAGAAAAGAAAAGAAAACACGCAAGCCACCAGGATATGATAGTAAATTGTCTATCAAAAGTGAGTAGTTTTCTTAGTGGGGGTGGGAGTCAACAGACTTTGGCATTTTTTTGAGTGTTTTGGCATTTTTTGAGTCTTCCCCTGGCATTTTGTTGAAAAATAATCTGGCAACCCTGATCGAGCATGCGCAGTTCGTTAACTTTCGTTTTCATACTTTCGGTATTCCATTCAAGTAACTTTTGTTTGTTCAATTGAACGTTGCTACATTTCAATTTTATTCGCTCTATCAATAAACTTTCGGGATTTGTCGTTGTATATTTTGAACTATTACTCTTTTACATTATATTTTGTTATCATGCCTGAACAATTCTTTGACCGTTCGTCGGATCTGAAGTCAGTTGAGAATGGTGTTCGAAATCTATTCAAATGGAATTGGCGATGATTTTCTTTCGGAGTACGTGAGAAAGCCAGCCCAGCCGGGTGCTGCATTTTGTATTTTTTTTTGCCAGTGGATTAAAGTCTAATGATTGGGATGGTTATTGCTCTTTAGAGTTAGAGATAAGATCAATTATTCCAGGTTAAAAACTACTGTGGGGGTCCGATTACGGTGGCAAAGGAAAATCATTCATAAAGAGGCATTCTCACAGACAGTCAAAGTCAAAGTGAGTAACACAAGAGAGAAAAAAGAAAAACACCTCAGTCGTTGACGGCTGTTTTCACTGCTGAGACAGAGACTCGTCCTCTCTCCAAGCTTCACAAGATTTCTTAACTCACTCAATCCTCGCCCTAGCCCAGTCTGTAGGTAGACAGGTGCCGATTAGCCATTGGACAAGTGAAGCGCAACTTTGGGTTAAAATTTGTATAACACAATTTCATATAATTATAATCACTGTTGCATTATTTTTCACAGTATATGAACGGCTCTGGTATCATTTTAAAGGGCAGAGATCAAGATTTCTTTTGATGTGATAGTGATAGAAATCAATGTTGACATATTGTATCAAAAATTATAATTTGATAAAAATAACATCATTTTAAAACTTTTGAAATCTTTTTCAAAATTGAGATAGCAAAAAAAATAAAAGAGAAGGCATCTAGATAAATCATTTGTCTGTGTCTATATCAAATTTCATAAAGATTGAAGGCAGTGCAGTATGTTTAATGTTGACCACAAGTGACCAACCCTCTTTTCTCTCTGCTAAAATCCCGTTTTAATCAGTAGTCACCTTATCGAGAGGCTTCCCAGTGGGGGAATTCTCAATCAATTTTGAGCTTTTTGTAAGACTAAATTTAGAGTAGTAAAATCATCATAACTTTGGAACCGTTTATCCTAGATCCAAAAGTAAGGTATCTTATTAAATGGTTTTTAAAGGCCTATCTGTCTATGTAAAAAATAATTCTTAATTTTTATTTTTGAAAAAATATCAAACTACCACTCTACCTCCATGCTGTCCCTTGTCCCTATAAATGTTTGGTACTTTTTAACATTTTAAAATAAATATATTCGGTAGGACAATCCAAAAGAAAATGTATATGACTAAGTACTGAGTTACAAAATAAAAGATCCGGTAATGCGATATATGTGAAAAAGTTCAGACAATTTGGTCAGGACTCGCATGCAGGTCTATTAATATAATAAATCTTTAAAAAATACCTCCTTTTTAAAAAAAAAAAATATATATATAAAAATTTCCTCCTTTTACTGGACTCCGGGCGTTTTAAAATTGTACTCAAAAGAAGTCATCCTGCCTACTTTCCTGTGGTGCAAGAATGTTCTTGGTGAGTTTTCCGTTTTTCCGAGACTTTTCCTCCTTTTTGACTTTTTGTGAGTATCATCACTGATGATAGTTAAATTTTTTGTTTTGAACATATCTTGTAAACATTTGAGTGTACTCTTTGTGGGATTTTGAACTGATGTCTGGATAAGATTTAGGTGGACTCAAATTAAGAACATTGATGGTATGCACTTTGAATCTACATCTCTCCCCTATTTGAACCATTTCCTCTTTTCCTTACTTGTTCTTGGGTGCTTGAATTGTAATTCTAGAATTTTTCTGGACTATTATGACCTAAATCAGTTTAACTAGAAACAATCAAATAAAATTTCTGGGACATCATTTTAAAAGAAATTAGAGCACTTCTCTCTGGCATTTATCATTCAAATTTTCGTCTTGGTAGGATGGTAAATGAGTTGCTCGATTACCTGTCCACTGAATCTCATTTGTGTTTGTGAATAAACTAGCATGTAAATGGACGGTGACGTCATCAAGCAGTGATTTGTTTGAAAAGAATACCAAATAGCATCTTGTTCAACACAGCTAACTTGTTTTTGGCGGGTTACAGTCAGAGCTCTGTGATCCTTTGACCTCCCATGGTGGGCAGGAGGTCACTTTCTGTGACCTCTATCCCCCTATATCTGTTTTCCGAGGCTCTCCATCTTTGTCTTGGAATGGGATTGCTTGGCTTTGTCCTGGGCCTTGCTGGGTTCCTTAGCTGAAAGGAGGGAAACAATCAAATTTTAGAATTAGTTTTGGGAAATTATTATTTTTATCCTTGTAAATCATCTCTCTGGTATGTTTAGTTATGTTTTCTATTTTTGGATATGTTCTGCAGACACTTGAGTGTATTTCTCATAGTGGAAGCCTGTGCTGGTGTCAGGATGAGACTTTTAGATGATCTCAAACTTAAGTACATTGATGGTATGCTCTTGGAATTTACATCTGTTCCCTATTGGAACCAATTCCCATTTGTCTTACTTTTTCATGAGTGCTTTGATTGTAATTCTATAATTTTTTGACTATCCCATTTTCTTCCTTTTAAGTGGCACTGATATGACCTAAATGTGTTGCAAGCGCCTTTAAACCCTTAAAAAGTTAAAACGATCAAGGCTGCCAGATCTCAACATGCTTTACGATGTCGTCACTAACATCTTGAGATGAGTGAGGGGGTGAATATATAAAAAAACAAACAAACCAAAACTAGATCTTGATCAAAAATTTTCTCACTCAAACTCAGTGTGTAAACGCTGGCTTTTGGTATTGGACAAACTGATTTGGTATTGTCTGAAATTATTTCTAAGACTTGTTTTACTGCTTCCCCCGCGTGGTGTCCGGGGTCCCTCAACTGAGAGGGTGCAAGAATAGTCCAATGCCAAGCCAGCGTGTCGTAAAAGGCGACTTATGGTGTGTGAGTCACCTGGTCCTCCAGGTTTGGGGTTGTCCGTAAAACTCAAACCGTTACAGAAAAGCAGACAGACCAATCAAATCCTTTTTGTAGCTTGGGCGACCAAAGAGTTTCTGCAATGACAGAATTTATGAAGGAAGAATTAAAGAAGCTGATGTACAGAGAGTGATGATAAGACATGGAACGAGATAACAGAGTTAGCTCAGGATAGAGAAGGATGGCAAATTTTTGTCTGTGGCCTATACCCTGACCCAGGGTGAAAAAGGCAATGATGATGATGATGTTTTACCGCTTGGGTCTGCTTTTCAACATCCAAATAATTATTTGTGGCTTGCCGCTTGAGCTTCGATAGAATAAATCAATGCAAACGAATAACCCAACACTAAAAAATTGTATTTGTGGCCATAGCCATTTTCACTTGTATTTAACAAAAAATATAATACGCATTCTCAATCGCATTCTAATTTTCCAATAACTTCATTAACTCTTTTATCTACTAGGTATGTTACGGATCTACAGAGCTGAGCCCAGTTGTATTTCAGTCCACTAACAGCTGCAGCATAGAGAAACGAATCACCACTGTTGGAAAGGTGCTGGATCACATCGAGGTGGGTAACTACTAACTATTGTTTTGTGTCATGGATGGTTCAGTGATAAGGTGCCTCATCCCAGGCACACCTTATGACTGATCCGCAACTTTATCATCATTCTCTAAACATATTCAGCGCTGCCAAACTTATATAAAAAATGAGTATTCTTGCAGTTCGTAATCACTGATATGAATGTTAACTTTTATGTCAAAAAATCAATTCGCCGTGAAAAAGAGCTTATGTAAACACACGAAAAGGTTTTATGTGACAGATAATTCAGAAAAGTGAGTGGAGCAGGCCCTAATGTTGATAACAACAAGAAATGAAATGAGTAGGAAAAGTGCCAGAAGACAATAGAGAATATAATAAAGGTTGTTTTGGAAAAAAAAAAAAAATAATAATACAAAAACAATCCAAACCTTGTGTTTTTAAAATTTTAATTTCAATTTTTAACATATAAACCAACACAACTTAATATTATGGAGCACGCATTTTGTGGTTTGGTTACACTCGTCCCTCAATTTTGTTGATTGTTTGTTTTAAAGTTCTGATATGAGATATTTTTTATTTATTATTTTTTTTCTATCCAGAGTAAGATTGTGGACCGAGAGGATAGAATTATTCCTGTAGGTGAAGTGGGGGAGATTTGCTTCCGTGGTACTTGTGTCATGTTGGGTTACTGGAATGATCCAAAAAGAACTAAGGAAGCTATTTGTGATGCTGGCTGGTATCACACTGGGTAGGTAGAACATTGATGTCATTTCTAACTTTTAGATTAGACAATATTCGGTATAATTACAGTGGTCCAATTAGAAAATGAGCTTAGCTGCCAACTGTGCTGATGAATTCACGACACTCCTGATTTGGCAATCTGAGAAAAATTTAAAGAAAAAAAAAATTGGATTGTTTATGTGTATGGAAATATCTTTTTCCTATGATTATGCTTTTTGAGTAGAAAATTAAAACAAGGTACAGAAAAAGTTCTAAATCTTAATTATATTAAAATAACTTTATATAAAGTAACTTTACATTTTTATGCGTTAAATCACTATTTTAACTATATGTTAGGGTCAGAAACTTTTGTATCATCTAAAAGAACAGTTATCACACCACATGCATGCTTAGTTTTATTGCAGTCGGTCAGTCATATCGGGATGATGAACATTTTTTCAAGACAGCTTGATATTTCGACTTCAGTAATGGTGCAAAGAAGGAATTATTAAGAATGTTACAGGGACAGTCTTGAAAACTCAAGTTCTTATTGTTCTCGAAACAGAACACTTTCACACCAACGTGCCCTGTATGCACCATGTGGTCTTCTACTGTTTAAGAGTTTCCTGATTTTTTTAAACCTTCCAAAAAAATTATCTTTGTGAAATTATTTTGTAGTTATTTTGATTTCAATCATTTTACTCGTGAAGACTGAGCCTTGAAGAGAGAGCCCATCTACTTAGCCATATTCGTGCTAAACGGCCAGTTTTTTCGTTTTTAATAAATTAAGATTTTGAAAATTATTTTATTTATTTCTATCAATTTTGTCGTCAGAGATTTAGCCGTTATGTCAGAGGATGGCTACTGCAGCATAGTGGGAAGGAACAAAGACATGGTCATACGAGGTGGTGAGAATGTCTATCCTCTGGAGATTGAAGACATCCTGTATGAAAATGACAAAATCAAGGATGCACAGGTACTGGCTCTTGTTGGACAAAATAGGCAATCTTTATTTGGAAATCTCGAAATCTCGAACAAGTTGGGACTGGGCTTATTTGTTTGAGGTTTCCGTGTTGAGTATTTTACAAAGAATATGAAGAATTTTATGCAGAGGTTATGAGGATTTATAAGTCATCAATTTCTCACCGTGAAGTCTATGATGTGGTCAACTTAAACAGAAGCAAAATTATTGTTATTATTATTATTATATATTATTATTATTATTATTATTATTATTATTATTATTATTATTATTATTATTATTATTATTATTATTATTTATTATTATTATTATTATTATTATTATTATTATTATTATTATTATTATTATTGTTTTGTTATTGTTATTATTATTATTATTATTATTGTTATTATTATTATTATTATTATTATTATTATTATTATTATTATTATTATTGATGTTATTGATAATCATGATTTAAAATGTTATAATTATCGTTACTACTAGGTAATTGGTGTGCCAGACAAACGACTGGGAGAGGAGATTTGTGTCTGGATTATTACCAAGGAAGGCGTGACAATCACAGAACAGGAAGTCAAGGACTTTTGTAAGGAAAGGGTATGTTCTTCGCTTTAATTCATTGGGTTTTAAACATTTAATACTGATTTTCTCTTTGTATTTTGGGGGTTCCTGATATCTCAGTTGATACTTCACACACTAAGGGAATAGGTTACCGGTATGAAGTCGAGATTTTTTCGGACCCCTGTCCACTCCAGGGCTGGCGAGTCGGAGTCGGAGTCGGTAGGAGTCGGTTGTTTGAGGGTGGAGTCGGAGTCGGTTTTAGAAGTCCCGACTCCGACTCCTTACCACTTTCAGACATTGCATTTTTATATCATTCAATGTGTAATATTTTAGATACTAGATATAGATAGTATCCAGGCCTATAGAATTTGAAAAAAATTACATTGGTATTAGCTAAAGGTGAACTATGCTTCCAAAACCCCCTTTCCTACCCAACCTTCAAAGTGGGATAACCATAAGACCATAAGAAGTGACTTTATTTTAGTATAAATGGTTTCAGTTTCAATATTGTCTCAATTTCACTTTTCGTCTTTTTGTTGGTCTTAATTACAGTTTTATTCATATCTTAGTTTCAGTTTCCTTTTTGTCTAGTTTCAGTTCCTTTTTTGTCCTAGTTTCAGTTTCTTTTTTGTTCTAGTTTCAGGTTCAGTTTGAATACTAGTTTCAGTTTCATTACTTCCTCAGTATTATTACCTATTAATACTATGCTTGAGGAGTCGGAGTCGGGAGTCGGAGTCGGTTTCAAGGCTGGAGTCGGGAGTCGGAGTCGGTTTAAAAATAACCGACTCCGCCAGCCCTGCTGTTCACCCTGCAATTACAAAACAAATTGTGTTTAGTGTTTTGAGATTGGAAGGTCGAGGATTCAAGCCTCGCTCTGTGCATAGTTGAGTCTTAAAAATGACTCTCTACTCACATTTTCTCACCGTACTCAGGTTTAAAATGAGTAACTGACCGTTAACAGTGTTGTCTCTGTCAGAAAAATTTTATTATAGCCTAACAGGCGTCATGTCTCGCTCCACATGTTACGTGTTTCTGTTGATCAGGACCTTTTGTTATGCGCTTTGAGCATATTCAGTGGATAAAAGCTCAATTAAAAATTTTTTTTAGTTTGATAGTAACAGGGATAATCTTCGGCTCCATCCACCCTATGGTTCTGAAGCACTACTTTGTACATATATAAACACATTGTAAATACTCAGGAGCATATAAATATACACAGACACATACAATACACATAATTGCATTCATAACCTCAATACAATATAATTTCTATATATTCAGTTGTGATACTAGAGACCCACCCACACACACACACACACATACACATACACACACACACACACACACACACACACACAGAAACACAAATTTAGTTACTGGAATAATAGTTAACCAGAAGAACACTTGTTCTATTTATTTATGTGTCATAATGAAGAATAGCAAACAGTGTGACAATATTGATGTTTATGTAGATCCGTTAACGATGATGCATTGGAAGTGTTTACTCAGGCAAGCCAGTGGTCTGTTTATTCATCGCTTAATAATGGATTTATATATCGAATGGATCCACTTTTTACCATTATGCAATTACTTGGAATATCTTAAATGTGATCTATCATCTCAAAAGTCTCATTGTGTCTGTTAAAAACTTTTTGCTTAAAAATGATTTAAACCAGACATACCTAGTACAATGAATAATTCGTAGAAATACAAATTTTTGGCTCTAGTTACAGAACTGCATACGCCTCTTTGACTCAATAAATCTTGTTGAAAAGGAATGTTTAGTTTCTTAGAATCTATATTCTATATTAGATCATTTTTTAACCGTGCCTAGGACAAATTATTTATTTCTAAAGCTAGTTAAAGTGACTTTATCTCTTATTCCCTTGGAAACTACAAATTTTTGAAACTCCAAGTAGGCAGCTCTGTTTAAACGTGACCCTGAACAGAAATGCGAGATTTCAATTTTTTTCATTTTTAGTTACTATATCTATAGTCCACAGTTAATCCCACTGAGACTTAACTAACTTTTCATAATGTGATTAGAAATTTAACTTTTAGGATCAACATCGCCCCAATTATAATACTCGTTTTTATACAGTAGGTTACAAATAGATTTCATGTATTTTACAATTCAGGAATATGAGAACTCTTTGGAAATCTACACTTTTAAAAAGAGACAGTTAGGTAGTAGGATGGTGCCACAGGACTGGATGGTGCCGCAGTAAATAGAAAATATCTAGTTCAGCTCCCCTCTACACTGTATGGCTTTGAGCAGGTCATATCGCCCCAGCTCACTTTGTGAGTTTTTCCTCTGGTCTTCTCTTGAAGCAGATCCTAAAAAACTGAATTTATTCTTGGGGATGAATGAAGGGATTAAAAAAAAAAGTTGAATCTATAGTTCATTGCTCTCATGCCATCTCATACAGATGCCCATTGAACTTGCATTGTTGCCACTCATTTTTGTCATTTTACTAGACGTGATTTGCAAATTTTAAAATTGCCAATGTTTGACGAATTTTGGTAGACTTGTGTACGTTTAATATAAAAAGAATCCATTCTAAACAACAAAAAAAAAAAGGTTTTGAAGTTCGTAAACCTTAAGGGGAAAAGGTTAACTATTGGGTTACTTTGGAGGCGGGAAGATGTCTTGTGAAAAAAGGCGTTTTGCAATTACATTATATCAAAGATGTAGATAAGTAAATAGACAATCCATCAGAGAATTGAATATAAGAGATCAGCAATCTATTGATTAGAACATACTTTATCAAATTGTAAAAAGAAATATAGAAAATAAAAGGAGTCCTTTATAACCATAAGGCCCATGAAGCTTGAGATCGTTCCAGTTTCTATAGTGTGCGTACAAAAGCAATTGCTTGCTACTCTTTGGACAGGACAATAGTCTATCACAAAATACTTTTCCCCAGATCTAACTGACTCAGCTACCCAATCACTGCTGGGTAATAAGGGGTTGAAGTGTAGGGGGTCAGAAAAAAAATCTCGGCTTCACCAGGATCGATCCCAGTCTCTATGCATGTGAAGTGAGTGCTTTACCAAGTGAGCTATCAGGATCCCCAATAATCAAAACAAAGAAATAATTATTATACTGTCAACCTGTTATGATAGTTTTAAAAATGTGAAGTTTCACGATTTCCCCAACCTTCTTTGTCTCTTTGATCAGATGTCCTCCTACAAAGTGCCCCGGTATGTCATGTTCGTAGACAGTTTCCCTGCAACAGTCTCTGGAAAGGTAAAGAAATTCCTCATGAGGGAACAAACTGCATCACAACTTGGACTCAATTAATAATCATTTGTAGACAATTTTTTTGGACAATAGTTAGGCCTACAGGGAATGTACAGAAATTCCACATGAGGAAACAGACTGCACATCTTGGACTCAATTCATAGTGATTTAAAGATAGTTTTCCATCAACAGTCACTTAGAGGTTACAGAAATTCCTCATGAGGAAACAGACTGCATCACATCTTGGACGTGACTGAAGTGATTTGAAGATAGCTTTCTATCAACAATCACTGGGAGGTTACAGAAATTCTCATGAGGCAACAAGCTGCATTGTAACTTGGACTCGATTAATATCGATTTGTAGACAGTATTTTTTTGACAATAGTTACAGGGAATGTAAAGAAATTCCTCATGAGGAAACAATTTGCATCACATCTTGGACTCAATTGGTACCAATTTGTAGCCAGTTTTTTTTGGGGGGACAATAGTTACAGGGAAGGTGCAGAAATTCCTCATAAGGAAACAGACTGCATCACATCTTAGACAATTCATAGTGATTTGAAGATAGTTTTGAAACAGACTGCATCACACCTTGGACTCAACTGAAGTTTTACGCCCGGTTTTATGACCTGTAAAATGAGAGAAAGGTGACTGGCTCAAGACACTCAGCACCGTGGCTATGTGTGTAGTCTTGAGACAGGCTTTAATTCCAGGCATAAAACTTCATTCAATTCAATACCGTGGCTGTGGGTCAAACCCATTACTTCTTGATTACAAAGTGAAAGAATACTACTGTATCACTCAGCCCGACTTTCTAATATTTTCATGTATTTTTATTTCTTAAAATTTATATGGCTGATGCCTATGTTTGATTTTGCTTCAATACAAATTTTTCAGTAAAATTCAACATATTGATGTAGTGATTTAAAAAAATAATTTTTTCATCCTCTACTTAAATGTTTTTTATTAACATCGCAGATTTCTTTTGCTATTGAAAAGAAATTCATTGTAAATTTGACTTGTAATTTTATACAATTTTGTTATGTGATTACAAAACCCCCACAAATGTGTCCCACTGACTCACAGCTGTATTATGTCGGAGATGAATGGGATTCTTAAAAATGTATTTAGAATTAAATTAAATACAAACTTTTAGATTTTTTCCAATGGAATATATTGTATTTATTCTCTATCATAATAATAAATAATAAATAAAATTTGTAGGGTTCTAATCTCTCTCCACTTAACCTAACCTATTTGACATGAGAATTTTAAGAAAATTAAATATTACACTTTTAATAAAATTTAATGTTACAATTGTAGACGATCTATCGAGTTATGCTGATACCAATGGAATATGAAGAATGTGATTTTGAAATATTGAGGAAAAGTTGATATCTAAAATATTCTGTTTTCAGTCTTTACTTGAAGCACTCAATTTTACGTGCACTTCTGGTAAAGACAGAGAGGAAATTCCAGATTGCTTTTTCCACAAAGTAAAGAATGGAATGTAATATCAAGCTTATTTGTGGCAATAAACTCGAATTTCCCACACCTAGTTCATTCTGACATAATACTGCAATGAGAGTATGGGTCACACATGTTTGTTAATTTTTGCTCACTCATCTTTGCAGTCTAAGTGATGCTCAACAGGTCTATTAATGTTTATGGACTGAGATTATTTTATTTTTAACATTTATAATTTAGTTACGATGCTTATTGCAAAACCTATCGATTGTTATCTTTTAAAAATTTATTTATGGAGGTTGTGTAGAAATCTATATAGACACAAGACCTAATATATTTCAAGAGTATAAATGCCTCTTAACTTTTTTTAATATAAAAAATGTTATTAATGGTGTCATGAAATAATTCACGCATTTGTAACATTTAATGATAATAAGTCAAATAAAACTAAACTACTGGTGAAATGACATTTTTGGTTAATTTAATATCTCAAAAATCATTCTAGAGTTATACAGAATTATTTTGTCATTGAACTAATTTTTATTGTTTTTTTTGTTTTTTGTTTTTGTTGTTTTTTTTTTTGTTGTTTTAAAACATGAGGTGTGCACTCATTTAGTGCATGTTGTGATTGTTTATCTTATCTTTGAAATTTTGATAGATTAATTCACAGGAACTTTCATATTTTCTATAATTTTCAATCTACATGCAAAAAAAATAATCAATGCAGGTGAATCTACAAAGTGGCGAAAGGAATATTCGATATCTCATTTTGTTCTTAAGCATTCCCAATTGTTGAAAAATTTATTGCAATGCTATTATTCCTTTTCACTCACCGCCCGTGGGCTAAGATAAAAAGTTTTTGAGATATCAAAATTCTGCTTGGTCACTTTGTAGACATTGCCATTCTAATGTAGAAGCTGTAGGAGCACCAGATTTAGTAGCTCTAGCAGAAATGCCAAACTGTACACAAAATACATAATTTGTACGAATTTTCATGTTCAGTACGCAAATACACAAAATGGATAGTTTCTGTAGTCAAATTTTTTCTTTTTAAATTTGTGTTTTGTTTTGTTTTTTGGTTTTGGAATCCTGGTGGCTTATCGGGGTGTTTTTGAGTACTTGTGAATGCAAATTGTAGGAAAGCAGTGCTCAAGATACAACTTAGCATTTTCACTATTGTTTCCCCTTCAACCAAGTAGAATGTATAGGACCACCAGAGGCTTTCAATTTTTACTCTCTGGGTGGTACTCACGGAGGTACTTCCTGTGTATTCTATCCCCCTATATCTTTTTTCCAACTTGCTTTCTGTCTTTGTCTTGGAATGAGATTACTTGTTTTTTTCCTGGCTGGGAGGGAAGCAGTCAAATGCATAGTTATTGTTTTGGAAAATGATGTTTTTTCCTTGTAAATCATCTCTCTGTTGTGTATTATTATATTTGTTATTTTGAATGTATAATGTAAGCATTTGAGTGTTTTCCTCTTTGTTGGATCTTGTGCTTGTGTCCGGATGAGACTTATAGGTGATCTCAAACTAAGTATATTCACAGTACATTGATGGTATGCTCTTGGATTCTACAGATGATCCCTGTTTGTTCCCAGTTCTCCTTTGTCTCACTTTCTCTTGGGTGCTTTAATTGTAATTCTAGAACTTTTTACTATCCCATTTTCTTCCTTTTTACTAGCGCTGATATGATCTTAATGTGTTGCAAGCGCCATAAAACCCTTAAAAACAAAAACAATCTTACTTTTCTTGGGTGCTTTTAATTGTATTCAAGAATCTCATTTTTACTGGCGTTGAAATGACCTAAATGTGTTGCAAGCGTAGTAAAACCCTTAAAAACAAAGTTTTCTTTATCTGGTTAATTCAGTGAAAACACCATATAGATGCAATGGGTCACATTTATATCAAAGTATTATTTTGTTGATTATTGATAGTTTGAATTTTGAAAAATCTTATGTGATAAGGTTCTATTGATATTACTTATATTATTATTATTATTATTATTATTATTATTATTGGTAATGTTTCATTGCCACACAATAATGATGAAAAATGAATGGGATGGAGAAGTGCCAGATGAAAACAGATTATAAAAATATTACTGACAGGTAACCAAACCTGGGACCCAATCGATTAAAAAAAAGGAAAACACAAAGAATAACTTGAGCTTTTATGTAGCGCAATATCCTCTACTAAAAGTGCTCGAAGTTCCCGAGCCAACATCAATATTTCTGGGTGGGCTTCCTGACCTCCCATAGTGGGCAGGGAGGCACTTACCGTGTCTTCTATCCCCTTATATCTGTTTTCCAATTTGCGTTCTGTCTTTCTCTTGAAATGAGATTACTAAGTTTTGCCTTGGCCCTGGCTATAGTGCTTGGCTGGGAGAGAAACAGTTAAATGCATAGTTATTATTTTGGGAGATGATATTTTTTTCCTTGTAAATCATCTCTCTGTAATGTATTGTTATATCTGTTATTTTGAATGTATAATGTATGCGCTGATATCACCTTAATATGTTGCAAGCGCCGTAAAACCCTTGAATACAAATTCAACATCAATATTTAACATGTTTAAGTAGTCCTCCAGAGCCATGAGGCCCATGGAGCCGGAGTTCATCCCGGTTTCTATAGCGTCAAATGGACAATAGCAATTGCCTGCTATCCTTTGGGTAGGACGCTATTCTATCATACAGTAATTTCCACCAGAACTAACAGACCCAGCTGCCCAATCACTGCTGGGTGGACAGCAAGTCAGAAAACATCTCGACTGCACCCGGGATCGATCTAAATCCCTTTGCATGTGAAGCGAGTGCTCTACCACCTGACCCCCAACATTTAACATGTAAGGTAACTGGGTGGGGTTCCTGACCTCCCATAATGGGCAGGGAGGCACTTACTGTGTCTTCTATCCCACTATATTTGTTTCCAACTTGCTTTCTGTCTTTGTCTTGGTATGAGATTACTTGGTTTTGTCCTGGCCGGATACCCTGACTGAGAGGGAAACAGTCAAATGTATAGTTAGTTTTGGGAGGTGATATTTTTTTTCCTTGTAAATCATCTCTTTTTTACTTTCCCAATTTCTTCCTTTTTACTGGCGCTGATATGACCTTAATATGTTGCAAGCGCCGTAAAACCCTTAAAAACAAACAAACAACATGATGTAAGGTAAGACAAGGAGTTTTTTGGGGTTTTTTTTCCTGACAGAGACCACTTCATTAGCCACCAGGTACTCATTTTAAACTTGAATATTTGAGAGAATGTGGCTAAAGATATGACACCCACCAATTGGCTATGAAAGAGAGGTCATCAAACGAATACACTAGCACTGAAATATATATATAAAAAAAAGAAAATAGTCATTCGGACCCATAAGGCCCGTGAATGCTGGAGCTTATTCTGGTTTCTATAGCAGAAGTTGACAATAACACTTGATTGCTACCCTTTGGATAGGGTGCTAGTCCATTGCAAAGTACTTTTCACCAGATCTAACAGACCCAGTTGCCCAACTCAAAGCAGGGTGAAGAGGTGATCAGAAACTTTTTATTGACTTCACCCGGGATCCTTTTGCGTTTGAAGCGACTGCTCTACCAACTGAGCTACCCAGCCATATGTCAGTTGGGTCCCTTGTTTGGCTTACTGATGTTGTGATATTTTTATTCTAGGTTTTCATCTGGTACTTCTTTTCCATTCCCTTTTCTCCTTGTTATTATTGATAGATAAGTGCCTGCCCTACACTTTTTTCTGAATATTTATATACCTGTTGAGAAAAGGATTAAATTGAAAACCTGCTTTTGAGTTTATCGTTGCCTTGAAGGTACTTCCCATCTCTACTTTCAGAACTAATTGAAAATATTCAAAACCCATCCCTAATTTTCTGGGTGGGGTTCCTGACCTTCCATAGTGGGCAGGGGGGTACAATCTGTGTCTTCTATCCCGTTATATCTGTTTTTCAACATGCTTTCTGTCTTTGTCTTGGAATGAGATTACTTGGTTTTGCCCTTGCCCTGGCTGGAGTCCTAGCTGGGAGGGAAACAGTCAAATGCATAGTTATTGTTTTGGGAGATGATATTTTTTTCCTTGTAAATCATCTCTCTGTTATGTATTATGTTTGTTATTTTGAATGTATAATGTAAGCATTTGAGTGTATTCCTCTTTGTTGGATTTTGTGTTTGTGTCCCGATAAGACTTATAGGTGATCTCAAACTAATTACATTGGTGGTATGCTCTTGGAATCTACATCTGATCCCTATATGTCTTAATTTTTCTTGGGTGCTTTAATTGTAATTCTAGAACTTTTTACTATCCCATTTTCTTCCTTTTCACTGGCGCTGATATAACCTAAAAGTGTTGCAAGAGCGCAAAACCCTTAAAAACAAAACAAAAAAACAACATCCCTAACTTTCGGCTAGTGATTTCACCGAACTTGTTATCCCTTAAATAGGCACAAAAGCTAGAATGAGATCCTTTTCGTGTGGAATGCCTCACTACAGAGCATTAGTGAAAAAGAAGAATCTTTGTCAATTTTAACATTTTCGCATAAAACCTATCTGTTTTGATTTTAGTAGCTGGTATGAGAAGCAAGATAAGCATCTGGTTTTTGTTGTTTGTGTGTTTGTTCGTGTGCTTAAGCCAATGTCCCATAATAGGCAGGCTGGTGAGGTTCCTGACCTCCCATATCGGGCTTGTGTCTGGATGAGACATTTAGGTGATCTCAAACTAAGAACGCTGATGGTGTGCTTTGGAATCTACATCTCTTCAGTATTTGAACTAATCCCACTTTTGTCTTACTTAGTTTTGAATTCTTTAATTGTAATTGTAGAAGTTTTTACTATCCCATTTTCTTCCTTTTTACTGGCGCTGATATTACCTAAATGTTTTTCAAGCGTCCTAAAACCCTTAAAAACAAATGAACAAACATATGTCTTACTTTTTCTTTCATGCCTTTACTTTACCCCTATCACTTTTTATTTTTCTAGTGCTGAAATAACCTACAAGTATCCCAAGTGTTGTAAACAAGCAATTTATTTATCTTATTGTGGAAGTGCTACAAGGTCCGTAAAGCTCTAATATATATATATATATATATATATATATATATATATATATATATATATATATATATATATATATATATATATATATATATATATAATTTATTTATGTAGTGGCTTATTTTTAAATGTTTTTTATTATTGCTAAGCTTGTAATACTTCATTATTTATGCATCTTCCTTTTGAGATCAAAATAGCAGTATTTGAATTAATAAGAATACACATTGTTATATGAAATTGATATTACTCGCATTGTAATTTTCCTATTCAAACTGGATTTACTTTATTTCATTGCAATAACTATATGGAATAGAAGCTACAATGTCATTTACAAAGACTGATGGTATACTGTACACATTTCTGGGTTTTGTCAACAGAACACTCGTGGGGTTTCGAGACCTCCCATTGCGGGTATGGAGGTACTTACTGTGTCTTCTATCCATTATAATCTGTTTTCCAACATGCTTTCTGTCTTTGTCTTGGAATGAGATTACTTGGTTGTGTCCTGGCCCAGGCCGGAGTCATGGCTGGGAGGGAAACAGTCAAATGCATAGTTATTGTTGTGGGAGATGATATTTTTTTCCTTGTAAATCATCTCTCTATTACGTATTATTAAATTTGTTATTTTGAATGTACAATGTAAGCATTTGAGTGTATTCCTCTTTGTTGGACTAGTGCTTGTTGACGGATGAGACTTATAGGTCTGGGTGGGGATCCCGACCTCCCATAGTGGACAGGGAGTTACTTGCTGTGTCTTCTATCACCCTGTGTCTGTTTTCCAATTGCTTTCTGTCTTTGTCTTGGAATGAGATTACTTGGTTTTGTTCTAACCCTGGCCGGAGTCCTTTGCTGGGACTGGGAGGGTTAAAGTCGAATGTATAGTTATAATTTTGGGATATGATTTCCTCCTCCTGCTCCTCCTCCTCCTCCTCCTCCTCCTCTTCCTCCTCCTCTTCTTCTTCTTCTTCTTCTTCTTCTTCTTCTTCTTCTTCTTCTTCTTCTTCTTCTTCTTCTTCTTCTTCTTCTTCTTCTTCTTTTTCTTCTTCTTCTTTTCAGTTATGACCTAAAAATGTCTTAAGATTTTAACTGGACTTCGCTTACAAAACATTATTTACTCCAGATTATTTTGTGATATGTATTGACATTATATTTACATTATTCGCCATTGAGATTTGAATTTATATCGTCCATTATACATTAAACTAGATATTATTAAAATTATGAAAAGGTATCTTGAAAAGCATTTTCAATTTTCTTTTTTTATTTTAATGTCGCGGTACAGTCGTAAAATAGATTTTACAAATGATGTTGCCTTCTGACCTCCCATGATGGGCAGAGAGGTCACTATTGCTGTGTCGTCTTCTACGCCCCCCCCCCCCCCCCCCCCCCCCTTCCCCGTCTATTTTCCTTTCCATGTTACTCTCGGCTATATTCTGGATTGACATATATCCTGGGGATTTCGCTACGATTTGCTTTTACCATGCCTGTCCCCAGGTCGTCACCGGCAAAAATCTCAATGTGTTGCCCTCTTATGGTGGGCAGGTAGTCACTTGCTGTGTCTTCTATCACCACCTATACCTGTTTTCCAATTGCTTTCTATCTTTGTCTTGGAATGAGATTACTTAATTTTGTCCTGACTCTGACCAGAGACCTTGGCTGGGAGGAAAACAGTCGAATGTATAGTTATAGTTTTGGGAGATGATATATTTTTCCTTGTTTTGTACTAGTATTTTTTTATTTTTAAAATATGATTTGTAAACATTTGAGTGTGTTCCTCTTAGTGGGGTCTTGTGCTGATAGTATGTTCTTGGAATCTACTTCTGTTCCCTATTTGAACCATTCCCCTTTGTCTTACTTTTTCCTCAAGTCCGTGTAATTGTACATCTAGAATGTTTTTACTATCAAATTTACTTCCTTTTTACTGGCGCTGATATGACCTGCATGTGTGGCAACCGCCGTAATACGCTTTTAAAAAAAATAATAGAAAAATAATATCTCCCTATATCTGGTTTCTGGGTGGGGTCCTTTGAACTTTCATGGTGGGTATGAGGTCACTTATTGTATCTACTTTCCCCCCTATATCTGTTTTCTGAGTTGCTTTCTGTCTTTGTCTTGGATTGTTTGGTTTTGTCCTGGCCCTTACCGGAGTTCTTGGCCGAGAGGGAAATAGTCAAATGTATAGCGTTAGTTTCGGGATGTGATTTTTTTCCCTTGTTAATCATCTCTCTGTTATGTATTCATAGTTATATCTTTTGTTTTGAACATGTCTTGTAAACATTTGAGTGTATTCCTTTTAGTGGGATCTGTCATGAACTTGACCCACTCCTTATCACAAGTGAAAACAATTCACTTTTAGTCCTGGCGTCTGGTGAACATTTGTCACTCTCAGTGAACGTATAACCGATGGTTTCATCTTTCTCCTCTGTCTCCCATCCCGGGCCGGGGTTCCTGACCTCCCATAGTGGACAGAGAGGCTCTTACTGTGTCTTCATCTGTTTTCCAACATGCTTTCTGACTTTGTCTTGGAACGAGATTACTTGGTTTTGTCCTGGCCATGGCCAGAAACCCTAGCTGGGAGGGAAACAGTCAAATGTATAGTTAGAGTTTCGGGAGATGATATTTTTTGGCTTGTAAATTATCTCTGTTCTGCACTGTATTGTAATATATGGTTTATAAATATTTGAGTGTATTCCTCTTAGTGGGGACCCCTGGGTGAGGTTCCTGACCTCCCATAGTTGTTAGTGAGGTACATACTGTCTTCTGTCCCCCTATATCTATTTTCAAATATGCTTTTTGTCTTGGAATGAGATTACTTGGTTTTGTCCTGGCCCTGGCCGGATACATTAGCTGGGAGGGAAACAGTCAAATGTATAATTGGAGGTTTGGGAGATGATATTTTTTTGTCTAGTAAATCATCTTTCTTATATACTCTGTACTGTTTTGTTGACATATTATATATGATATATTATCCTATATATTTGAGTGTATTTATCTTAGTGGGGATGAGACTAAGTACATTGATAGTGTGCTCTTGGAATCTACATCTATTCCCTATTTTAACCAATTCCCCGTTGTCTTACTTTTTCTTGGGTGTACTTTAATTGTAATTCTACAACTTTTTACTATCCCATATTCTTCATTTTTACTGGCTCTTATATGACCTAAACGTGTTGCAGGCGCAGTAAAACTGCGTTAACGTGTGCACATATTTTTCTGTCCTTATAGATAAAATGAAGTTGACGTCACTCAGGTCTTTGTTATTGTTTATTTTTTAAATATTTTTTTTGCCATCCGCGTTTATGAGTAATTCTCACTCAACTGTATTAACCAGACTATAAACGTTCAAGGTTATACATACTTTTGTGTGTTGGTCCGTTATATTTCCCGATTGCAATGTTGTGAGCTTCTTAGTCAAGCGCATATTATCTATATCCCCTCCTGACACCAGGGTTGCCAGATCATTTTTGAGTAAGAGGCCAAACTAGCTACAGCAGGAGGCCAGATTCCTCGACAGGAGGCCAAATACCACCAAACCCTCCTTAGCCTCGCGAAAACTCTTTAGATTTGTTAAACAATTTATTTCCCCCATTTTTAAAGAAGAAAAAAGAAAATTAATTTAAAGGAAGACTCGCTGTACTCACCTTAATCAAAACACCATTTCACCATTGCAATTTGTCACTAGATTCTGTACATTTGTTGATATCGTTGAATTGTTCCTTTTAAACTTAAACAACATCATAGGTCACATTCCTAAGTTGTCATCAGCGCAACGAAAAAATAACGAATAATTGACTTGAGACTCAGAGAAAATGTCACATACAACCGAATTATCACGATGGAAATAAAAGTTCATTCTAGAGGTCTACACACCTGGAGAACTCCTCAACAAAAGTAACCTTTTTACAAATTAAAATGAATTCAACAGGCTCGTTTCAACGAACCAAGAATCCATTATTGCGGCCTCTGAATTTTCTTCACTACTACCAGTAAATGTGCTCGATCCCGAAGAACACTCTTCGTTCTGGTTGTACATGGCAGCTGTAAACAAATCAATCATTTCTTTCGTAACTTGGAAATCCACACAACATTGCTTTTTGAAAAATAGATGGCCTTTACGCGGATAATCGAGTCCAAAGAGTGTACATTGAGCCTATTCCTGGGTTTGGTTTTGGTGGCATTCACTACTGAGAATACTCTCTCGATGCTTGCATTGCTGATTGGTGTGATAAGGCAATCCAACGCATAAACTGCGAGTTCCTGGAATCCATTTGCTTTGATCACTCCTTCCCAGAATTTAACAGTGTCTGCTGTTGGCAATCCGTCCTTGAATACTGGCTCATCATTCCAGTCCTTGAAGATGATTTTGCGGTATTGCTGCTCGAGCAAGTTTACATCGCCCATTAAATGTTGGAATGGAAGATCCTTAAATTTCACTCTGTCGGTTTGGCTTAAGATGATCTTTGGACTCAAATAGCTCAATCCCGCAAAAATATTCATGGAAGGAGGCAGTCTCTTTTCAACCTGTTGCAAAGCTGCTTCGAGCATGTTGTGACAACGTATTTTTGTGTTTACGATTTTCTGCTTTTCGATGTCAATCTGCTGTTGCTCAACATTTTCTATGTAATCTTCACACGATGTTTCAAATTTACAGCCCAGGTCACTCTCCTCTACAGTTTTTTTACTGCCATCTTCATTGTACAGGCGTCGTTTCAAGCTTTTATAAAACATGTCTATCTCCATCATGAGGGTATGGGGGTCCGCAGAACTTGTCTGAAACATGGCATTTACTCGTTCGAACTCGTGTACCACAGGTGTAACAAATTCAAACAATAATCGATTGATCTTGTCCTGTAGCATTTCTTTTATAAGCCTGGCATACAGAACCACTGATTAAGTCACACGCACATGGTGAAGTCACAACAAATCAAGAGCAAATTGACTGAGGGCATTCGAATCAATTCTTAACCACATCACAAAATAAAGTCTTAATATCATCCACGAATAATCTAGATTAGATATTCCGCCGAAATAAAACAGTGAAATCCATTTAATATGCAGTGTTGATCGAAATCTAAACTAGATTCTAGATCTATACTTATCTAGATCTACTTCAGCAAAAGACAACACCGATCAAAAAGATTCGGTGGTGACGACAGACTAGAGATTTGATTGGTGGTGGCATCATAACGTCATCGTCATCGTCCAATTTTCGGTCTTGTCTTTGTATAGACCTTGACCTAATACTAACCTTCTTGTTGTCTCGACAGATGCTCATCCCACCCACGCAACCTTGCACCCACGCGATTGCGTAAAAGCAGATATTCTATATTTAGAAGCATTAGCAAATGCAATCTCTGGTGATAGCACATGTTGCATTTAGAAATTTAGATTGCCGGTGAGGCTTTCCGGAAGCCAAATAAAATAAGTTTTACCGGTACCAAAGTAAAACGATATAATGGGGAAAGTTAGAGGAGGCCAAAAAGTAAGTCACAGGAGGCCAAGTAGCCAAACCAAATTTTGGGAGGCCAAATGGGTTGGGAAAAGGCCAAATTTCTCAAATTTGGCCACCAGGAGGCCAAACTAGCAACCCTGCCTGACACCCTACAGACTCCATACAAACGTATGTCACCTTGTAAAGGGAACTTGTTATCCAGCCAACGTCTGACAGTTGCTGCACGATGTAAGCATTTGTTCTCGGCTGCCCCGTCGACCACTGAGCGAGGGCGATACTTGGAAGGACAATGATTAAAACCTCAACAACACCAAGACCATTATAACCAGAGGGGGTGTGATGACAAAACCCTTTTAATTTTTTTTCTATATATTTGATCATTTATTTTATTTACAAAAAATCTCAAAAAACATATTTTCTTCCTAGCTTTAGTCTTTGAGAGTTCTTTGTTGGGGGCGGTGGGGGGGGGGGGGGGGGGGGACAAGAGTTTAATTGAGTGTTATTGTCCTGATTTAGCGACAAGCTGATGTTTAGATGAGACTTAGGTTATCTCAAATTAAGTGCAGTGATGCTCTTGAAATCTACTTCTGTTCCCTATTTGAACCAATTCCCTTTTGTGTTACTTCTTCTTGTGTGCTTTAATTGTTATTCTAGAATTGGTCACGTGCAGTGTCTTCTATCCTCTTATATATGTTCTCTGAGTTGCTTTATGTCTTTGTCTTGGAATGGGATTGCTTAGTTTTGTCTTAGGCCAAGTCCTTGGCTGGGAGGGAAACAGTCAAGTATAGTTATAGTTTTTGGAGATGATATTTTTCCCCCCATAAAAATCATCTCTCTGTTATGTACAGTTACGTTTTTGGTTATAATAATTGTTTTTTAAACATTTGAGTGTAATATTCTTAGTGGGGACTTGTGTCTGTGCCTGGATGAGACTTTTAGGTGATCTCAAACTAAGCACACTGATAGTGACGTTCTTGGAATCTACATCTGTTCCCTATTTGAACCCTTCCCCTTCCCTTTTCTCGGATCGTGTGCTTTCAATTGTAAATCTGTAACTTTTTTTGACTATCCCATTTTCTACTTTTTTACTGGCGTTGAATTGACCTAAATGTCGCAAGCGCCGTAAAACCCTTAAAAACAAACAACATATGCCCCTATATCTGTTTTCTGAGTTTCCTCCCTTTTACTGGCGTTGATAAATGACCTGAATGTGTCGCAGGTGCGTAAAACCCTTACAAACGTCTGCTTCCCTCCATTGTACCCTTGTATTATGTAGTTTTTTTGTTTTTTTTTTTGGTTGTTGCCAATGTCTGATGACGACAAACGCGGTCATGCTGAATTATAAATATGCAAAACTCTAATCTATCAACACACAAATGAAAAATTCACCTGATGTGCGTTAGAGTGGAATTTCTGAAAAGGAGGCTGGGTGGGGGGAGAGGAATATTGGAATATCATTCAATGGCATATAAATGGAACCAGCTACGCCTCAGAATGCAATGGTTTTGAAATTAGCAAATCCATCCGAGAGAGAGAGAGCGGGGGAGGGGGGGGGGGCATTAAACTAAATCATGATTTTAATTTAATTTGTAAATGAAAGTCGGTCGAGCGTGCAATAATAAAACACCCAATTGTTTGAAAAGCCGTGTCACTGTATCAGGGAAGTGAGAGATGTAAGCTCTTCTACAATGTCACTAGTAATGCATTCACCAGCGTGGGTGTTACCTCTGTACTCTCAAAATATGCATGTTGGCTCTAGACTGTCAAGATATGAATGTTGTATCTGGACTGTCAAAATATGACTGTTACCTCATGACTGTAAAAATATGTATGTAACCTCTAGACTGTAAAAAAAAAACAAAAACAAAAACAACATGCATATTACATCAAGACTAAGACTGTCAAAACATGTATGTTGCCTCTGGACTGTCAAAACATGAATGTTATATTTGGACTGTCAAAATATGACTGTTACCTTTAGTCTGTAAAACAAGCATGTTACCTCTGGGCTGTCAAAGCATGCATGTTACCGCTGGGGTGTCAAAACATGAAGATTGCCCCATGGACTGTCAAAACATTCATGTTCCCTCTGGGATGTCAAAACATGAAGATTACTCCTGAACTGTCAAAACATGAATGTTATCGCTGGATTGTCAAAGCATGCACATTACTGTTTCAGGGAAGTCAGAGATATGAACCCTTCTATAAAGCCACTAGTAATGCATTCACCAGCGTGCGTGTTACTGTCAAATTTCTATGTATTATTTTTTATTATTTGTAAAGCGCATTGAGCATATTTAGTTGAATTTGCGCTATATGAAAGCTCAAGTTTTTTTGGGTTTTTTTAATAACCTCTGGACTGTCAAAACAATGAATTTTTATGTTACATCTGGACTTTCAAAACATCCACGTTACCTCGGGACTGTCAAAACATACACGTTACCGTTGGCCCGTTATACTTCCGGTTGCCATCCGGAAGTAAAACTGGTCAACACACAAAACTGTATGTAACCATGATCGTTTATAGTCTGGTTAATACAGTTTAGTGAGAATTACTCATAAACGTGGATGGCAAAAAACAATATCAAAGACCCAAGTGACGTCAACTTTATTCTATCTATAGACAGTATGCGCTTGGCGAATGTCATAGTCTCAAGTGAGTAAAGAGCTACTCGACTATGCATAAAGATATATGTAGAATGAGGCCCCAGAATTTACTAGTTACTATAAATGAAAAACAATTAACGATTTGTTTACAATGAAATAAAAATAATGATGAAATTTAATTAAAAGAGATAAACAGTGATCGTGGCAGTTACAAATAGAGATATGAATATTTTACGTAACTTATGATAATATCTCAGGTTCGTAAGTTTACGTTTCCAGGCAGTTGATGGGCTTGGATGATCTATTCCTCTGATAACAGGATCGGACTCGTAAAATTCCACTTCCAGGCAATTGGTAAGAGGTTATAGTGTAGTACAGCGGGCTTGGGTTTGATCCTTGAAGATTATACAATCAAAGTTAAAAGCTCCGGCGTCTTAATGGTGTAGATATAATATCTACAAAGTCCCAAAAGATAAAAATCTTACAATATATATATAGGAATAGAGCGACTGGCCGTCCGGCATAGATTGTGGAGAGAAAGTGAGTGTCAAATGTTAGACCTATCAGCTTTTATAATAAGTGGCTACGTGACAGAATGTAGAACGAAAAGTATTCACTAATTAGAAATTAATTCGAGGGAAGGCTATAAAAGGAAAGACGATCTAATATTAGAAGGTAAAGTTTATCTAAGCCTACCGATATATAACTGGAGTGAGATGAATTCAGTTCTTAATAAAATAAAATTTAATAAGATTATTGTGAACAACCTTTACTGTGACACCCCCCACCCACGTTTAAAATATACTCTTTAACCATTATGGGAAAGATAGATTTTACAAACGGAAGTAAATTTACTATCATGATACTCTAGCATTAATCCATTGTTATGATTTGTGCTACAATTAAATTATTTATTAACTAGACATGGAAATGTTTATATTAACGTAGGTATATGAATGGGTGACAATAACAATGAAAGATTGTGATTACAAATCATTGTGATGAACAACATGATGGCAATGTGATTACAAATCATTGTGATAAACAATAGTGATGGCAATGAAGCATGGTTTAAGTCGATGATATGAAGGTAATTTACTGAATGAAATGAATGAAAATGTAAATGGAATATTGACATTTCAATTATTAATCATAAATGAGTGAAAATTCATAACAATAATAGATAAAGAGAAGATTTCCCAAATCATGAATGGGTATGGTATATATATCCAAACAATACTCAATGTTACATTAAGTTGGGTCATCATGTTTACAAATAAAATTATCGAATTTATGCGTTCTGATTTGGCATAATTTGCGAGGTAACTAACAGTATGCATGGGAGGTTAAGTTATACCCTTCTCACGTCATTACACTAATCGAGAAAGTAGGTCGGCGTGAATATTTTCACAACCTGGTATGTGAGAGATACTGAAAGTGTAATTTTGCAAAAATAGACTCCACCTTAGTACTCTACTATTATTCATTTTGTTATTTCTTATGTACGTGAGTGGTTTATGGTCCGTTTCGACCACAAACTCTTTTAGCAGTAGATATCTGCTGAATGTCTTTAAAGCAAAGACGATGGCCAGTCCTTCACGCTCTATTACAGAGTATCGTGATTCTCTGTCCAATAATTTTCTGCTTGCATATAAGCAAGGCATTAGAGTTCCCTCATGTTCCTGTAATAGTACACCTGCGATGCCCTTATCAGACGCGTCAGTTCTTACAACAAATTCTTTTGATATGTCGGGTAATTTAAGAATTGGTTCTGAACAGAGTAATGCCTTTAATTGGTTAAAGCTATTCTGACACGCTTCTGTCCAAACAATTTTGTTCGGTGACCCATTCTTTGTCAGATTTGTTAGCGGTGTCGCGATGTGCGCGAAGTTGTAAATGTATTTCCTGTAAAAATTTAGGAGCCCAAGTATTTTGCGTACTTCTTTTTTTGTCTTAGGTGGTTGCAATTGTGCGATTTTTGTTTGTTTTTCTGTCTCGGGTGTCTGTGTCCCATGACCAACGGTATGATTGATCCTGCATTTGAAGCTTCGATATTAGTAAACATAGGTTGCGACACTGTGTCTCTATCAAAATATTTTTAGCATATTTGCATGGAATGTCTTTGTTGTGTTGTTAATTTTAATCTCGTAATTAACATTAGATTTTACTGCTGTTATTTTGAATGGTCCTTTCCATGTAGCTAAAAGTTTACTCGAGTCATCGGGTAAGAGTATTAGTACTTTGTCACCAATCTCAAATTTTCTTGATTTGCTTTTTCTATCGGAGTATTCCTTGTATTTCTCTGCTTTTTTAGTGACGGATTCCTGTGCTAGCTTACATGTGTCCTCTATTCTGTCTTTCAGGTTTCTTACATATTCGTAAGCAAACATAATTTCGTTATTGTCCTCCTCATTCCCTTTACAAATGTCGGCTACTATATTGATCGGGCCGCGAGGTGATCGTCCATACATCAACTCAAATGGGGAGTAGCCTGTAGATTCTTGGGGTAGGCCTATTTCTCTATATGCAAATAGGATTGCTGGTAAGTATCTGTCCCAATCATCTGGTTTTTCTGCTGACACTTTTCTTAACATATTCTTTAGAGTGCCATTAAATCTTTCACAAAGACCATTTGCTTGGGGGTGGTAGGGAGTTGTGAATGAGTGTTGGATTCCCATGAGTTTCATGGTTTCATGCATCATATGTGATGTAAATTGGGGTCCATTGTCCGACAGTATCTCATTTGGTATGCCTATTCTAGTAAAAATTGTCATCAATGCTTCAGCTTTGTGATCCGATGTAGTTGATTTCAATGCTATCGCTTCTGGCCACCCGGTTGCGTAATCGACTAGTGTTAGTATGTGTGTATGGTTTCTATCTGATTTTGTTAAAGGGCCTATAATGTCAATTGCAACTTTTTGAAAAACTTTTTCAATAACTGGGGTTGTCTCTAATGGCAATCTCGGTATTCTGCCTTTTGCGACTCTTCTTTGGCATGTGTCACAAGATTTCACATATTCTCGGACGTCTTTAGTAATTCCAGGCCATGTGAAATTCTCGGATATTCTCTTCAATGTGGAAGAGCTCCCAAGATGTCCAGAAGTTATTGAATCGTGCGCTATTCCAAGGATTTTGTTTCTGTAAATACTCGGCGTGACCAGTTGCTTAGCTATTTTGTTTCTTTTCCTATGTAACCTGAACAGAATATCTTTTTCAATGATGTATTCAACTTTTGATTTCGTCCCTTTGTTTGCGATATTGAAATATGAAGTTAAAGTCGGGTCCTTTTTCTGTTCTTCTATGAACGTGTTCCTGTCAAATTGTTGTGGTTCAAGAGAAATAGTCATTGGCTTCTCTGTTGTCTTAGTCATCTTTCTTGTTTCTGCTTGACAAGCTGTTTCTTGGGTTAATGACCATTCTTTTACATCTGTTGGGTTGTCTTTAAGACCTTTTATATTGCCAACAATAACATCAGCGACGGGGTTGGGAAGTATACAGCATTCCACTATTCCTGTATAGTATGGGATTTCTATGTACACATTAGCTGTTTCAAAGGTTTCGACTGTGCCACTGAATGTGATGCATTGTACCGTTTTTCCAGTTTTGTCTTCGTCATTGATCAAAGATGCTTTTATTCCTACTGTACTGCATCCTGTGTCTCTCAATATTTTGCAATCAGTTCCATTAGCTTTGCCTTCACAAAAAAATAGCGATCCTGATTTGTGAGTTTGTGTTAAAAGTGACATACCTTTCACGCAATGCACATTTATATTTTCTCCTGACATTACTCGTGTCTGATTGTTTACACCTGTTTGGAGTGATGCATTTGCAGTTTCTTTTGGATATCTCACGATTTTGTAACATTTGTCTGCTGTGTGGCCTTTCATTCCACAATATTGACATTTAATTATAGGTTTGTTGGTTTTCTTATACTCAGTATTATTGTAAGTGCTATTTCTTGTTTTGTTTTGATAGGATCGGCTATGGTCTCTATTGAACTGTTTGTTCCATGGTTTGTTACTATGATCATCTTGTTTCACTTGCGTGTTCCGAGTGATTGATCGGCTCGTTCTATTTGAGTATTGAACTTTAGGTGTACCTGGACTCTGAGCAGCAGCAGCGTAGTATGGTTCCTTCAATGTTCTGCTAAGGGGTGTCAATGGATGTGCGCTGTTAAAGTTTTCTGCGTAGATTTTTAATTTGTCCAAGTTTTCTGGCTTTCTCTCTTTAAAGAATGCGACTAAATCTGGGTTGCAAGCTTGATAGATTCGATTCTTCAGCGTGAGATAGTAAAGGCCTGCAAAGTCGTCTTGTTTTACGTTTGCCAACTCAAGCCACCGATTTAGAAATTGAGTAATTCGGTTCACGAATGTATTAAAGTCTTCTCCACTTTCCGGTTTTGCAGTGTGAAACCTTTCCTGGTAACCATCTTCTGTTAATCTAAATCTTTTTAGTAGAGCGTCTTTAATTTTACCATAATCATCTGCATCTTCAGTTGTTAAGGTATAGAAAACTTTTAGCGGTTCTCCAGATAAGCAGTTAATCAAGGCTGTGGCCCATTTGCTTTCTGGCCAACGATAACCTTTAGCCTGAACTTCGAATCGGTGTAAGAAGGATTCTAAACAGTCTGAGCGTTCATCGTATGTTGGCATGCGTGGAAGTTTCACGAAAAATTCATCACTATTATTATGTTTTCTTTCATGACCGGTTTTTGTTTTTTCAATTTCCAGCATCATTTGGGTCCTTTTGGTTTCTTCTTCTGCTAAAGCTATTTGTCTTTTTAGTTCCCTTTCTTGGACTCTTTCTTCTCGTTCTTCTCTACGTATTCTTTCTTCGTGTTCTTTTTCTTCTCTACGAATTCTTTCTTCGTGTTCTTTTTCTTCTCTACGAATTCTTTCTTCATTTTCTTCTCTACGAATTCTTTCTTCGTGTTCTTTTTCTTCTTTACGAATTCTTTCTTCATTTTCTTCTCTACGAATTCTTTCTTCGTGTTCTTTTTCTTCTTTACGAATTCTTTCTTCATTTTCTTCTCTACGAATTCTTTCTTCATGTTCTTTTTCTTCTTTTACTTTCTCTTCGCACCATGAAAATATTCTTTCCTGGGGTATTTCTAAGTCCTTTGCGAGACTTAAGTATCTTTTATATGCTTCCATGTTGCAATAAATTAGTTACGATATTTTATATATTTATTGACAGGATACTGTTACTGACTGTTTTATTTATTTACACTTACTGGAATGAACTGTTCTATTTTTAGAAATCTCTCTCTCTTATTTCAACTTATTATGTATGTTGAATTTGATGCCTTTTATCGTTATATCTTATAAAGCAATGTGTCAATACAATGCGGAGTTATTATGACTTGTGTCAATAACAATGTGTCAATCGCGTGTACTCTAAACTATGTTACTACGAAAAATGTATCACCAATGTGTGTGACTCGTCGTTAGTTTGTGTACAATTATTCGCAATGACGCTAATGTACTAGAGTGTGATAACAATAATAGGATGCCAAAATAATCCCAAGTTATCTATCACTAAATATAACACGACGGCTAGTAGACTCCTTTTATTATTATTTAGTTTTTAAAGACTCACTTTTCAGAACATAATATATAAGTGGTTTTCGGTAACAGTAATATGCCAAAAATGCATTTAAAACAAATCACTATGCAAAACAAATCACGATGTCTATAGTTACTATGTGATGCCCAACTCATGTAAAAGAGAATAATGAAGGATATATTTACCAACTCAGTTCGTGGCTGGGACCTCTCTCTTGTTCAATGGTTGTTCAACAATTGTAATTAGGCATTGAAGAGTGTTTAACAGTGATGTCTGAAATACAAAACAATAAAATATCGTAAGATTTACAATAGTTACAAAATGTGTTCACAACACTGAGTGATTGGATGACAGGTGAATGAATCGTTATGGAATGTAAACCTATTGAAAACAATTCATGAATGAGGCAAACAACAAAATGAAAAGAGTGATATAATAACAAAGTGGACAAGGAATGAATGAATGAATGAAAAACTGAGTGAATAGATGAATGAATGAATGGATAATGTATGAATGAAAGAATGAAGGGAGGAATAAATGTATGAATGATTGGATAAATGAGTGAATAAACGAATGAATGGATGAATGAATGAATGAATGAATGAATGAATAAATGAATGAGCAATGAATGAATGAATAATTTATAAATGAATAAATGAATGAAGGAATGAATCAATAAAATGCTATTCAATTTGAATGAAAGAATGAATGGATAAATTGCTATTCCATTTAAATGAAGAAATGAAAAAGAAAAAAAAATTAATCCTGTAAATAGGGAGTTCAATTAAAATATGATCAAGTGGGGCAATTAAGAGTTTTACAATTTAAACTTTAAAGTTAGATGAAATAGATATAAGTAACTAAATAAATTCAATTCTTTATATGTGTCCCCTCCAAAATGTCATAGTCTCAAGTGAGTAAAGAGCTACTCGACTATGCATAAAGATATATGTAGAATGAGGCCCCAGAATTTACTAGTTACTATAAATGAAAAACAATTAACGATTTGTTTACAATGAAATAAAAATAATGATGAAATTTAATTAAAAGAGATAAACAGTGATCGTGGCAGTTACAAATAGAGATATGAATATTTTACGTAACTTATGATAATATCTCAGGTTCGTAAGTTTACGTTTCCAGGCAGTTGATGGGCTTGGATGATCTATTCCTCTGATAACAGGATCGGACTCGTAAAATTCCACTTCCAGGCAATTGGTAAGAGGTTATAGTGTAATACAGCGGGCTTGGGTTTGATCCTTGAAGATTATACAATCAAAGTTAAAAGCTCCGGCGTCTTAATGGTGTAGATATAATATCTACAAAGTCCCAAAAGATAAAAATCTTACAATATATAATATAGGAATAGAGCGACTGGCCGTCCGGCATAGATTGTGGAGAGAAAGTGAGTGTCAAATGTTAGACCTATCAGCTTTTATAATAAGTGGCTACGTGACAGAATGTAGAACGAAAAGTATTCACTAATTAGAAATTAATTCGAGGGAAGGCTATAAAAGGAAAGACGATCTAATATTAGAAGGTAAAGTTTATCTAAGCCTACCGATATATAACTGGAGTGAGATGAATTCAGTTCTTAATAAAATAAAATTTAATAAGATTATTGTGAACAACCTTTACTGTGACAGCGAAGAAGGTCACAATATTGCCATCCGGAGTATAACAGACTAACACACAAAACTATGTGTAACCTTAAACGTTTATAGTCTGGTCAATACAGTTTAGTGAGAATTACTCATAAACGCGGATGGCAGAAAACAACAAAGGCCGGAGTGACGTCAACGTCGATCTATCTATAGTATGGATAAATGTAGCCATCGTTAACATAATATAGATAGAATGCGCTTGGCTAAGAAGCTCACAACATTGCCATCCGGAAGTATAACGGACCGACACACAAAAATGTGTGTATCCATGAACGTTTATAGTCAGGTTAATACAGTTCAGTGAGCATTACTCATAAACGCGGATGGCATACAGAAAAGAAATATTTTAATGCCATGCAGTACATTAAAGTTTTAGATCACAGATTCATGCAGAATCAGTACATGAAAAACAAAACAGATCAAAAAGCCAGCGGCTTTAACCAGTTAACTGCCGTACTCTGGAAAAACTCGTAATTAAAAATTTGGCCAGCAAACTCTACTTCAAAAATTTCGATCGATATAAATGATCCTAATCTTGCAAAGACAATCAAACCTGGGACTCCGCTGTCTTCCTTGAAGTCTCAGATTTGAGAATGTTTGTCAAGATAAGGGTCACTTAAATAGATCGATATTTAAAGGAAAAGTTTTCTGGCCAAAATTTTAAATACAAGTTTTTCCAGAGTAAAGCAGTTAGTTAAAGGGAGATAATCAATAATGGGTAATGAGATTTTATTACATAATGGAATTAAATTCTTGTGTCTCTATTATTTAAATCTAGACGGTGTAAGTAGTATAGCAGTCAAACCCTATCTTTCATCTTGGTAAAATGTTTATTTGAGTCAATATTTGATGAATGCTGTTAGCATCACACGAATGCCTTACTAACGAACTTACCTGTTGTGCTCAGGTTAACCCTTAACAGCCGGGGATTGATTTTATTATATCCTAACATCATAATCTTATTATTTTCCTCTTATGAGAGGTGATAACAATGTGATTGTGGTTTTGTTTACCAGTTTAACCCTTATCACCCAAGACTCGATATCATTGAATCCCGATATTTTAAACTTTTCATCTGGAGAGAAAGATTACAGTTAGCGGTTTGATTCTGTCTTTGTTTGTTTGTTTGTTTAAGCCCACATCGTAATGCCGTTACTGTACACTACAACACCGCAAGACCAGAGTTATGTGTAAGTTAATTTGTTGACTCGAATGATTGAAATCACTCAAAGCAAATTTTGTTGGATCGAGTTTTGTTGTCTTTGATGCTGTTCGAGATGTCCATATTTGCAGGTCTGATAACTAAACACCATTATGGGTTTGAATTACGATACACGGGGCGAGGCGGGTAAGGCGAGATAGGAAGAAACAAAAAATCTATAATAATAATAATAATAATAATAATAATAAATAAATAATAATAATAATAATAATAATAGATGATGATGATGATGATGATGAAAATAATAATAATAATAATAATAATAATAATAATAATAATAATAATAATAATAATAATAATAATAATAATTATTAATATTATTATTATTATTATTATTATTATTATATTATTATTATTTATTATATATTATTATTATTTTTGTTATTATCATTATTATTATTATTATTTTCATCATCATCATCATCATCATCATCATCATCATCATCATCATCATCATCATCATCATCATTATCATCATCGTCATCATCATCATCTGTTACTGTCCTCTTTGTTGACAACGATGGAATATGCAGTTATATTATTTGGAACATAATTGGGTCTAGAGTTTGCGAAATGAGAAGGCTTGATATTTTTATAATATATGATCATTGATTTATGTATTACCTAGAAGTCAAGTAATAAATAAGCAATGTTTAATACATGTGTGTGTGTGGGGGGGGGGGGGGGTGTGAAAGGGGGGGGGGCGGGCAGCGTGGCTCAGCGGTACGGTCTTTGCTTGGTACCCGGAAGGTACCGAGTTCGATCACCCACCGCTGCGTTGTGTGGCCTTGAGCTAGTCACCTTGCCCTAGCTCAATTTGCGTCGCTGTACTGCGGCTAACGCCTCGGTTATTCCAGTCTCCCCTTGGAATAGGTCCTAGAGAAAAAATTCTTCTATAGGATGAATAAAAGGAATTTTTATTTTTATTATTATATTGCATTTATTTACATACCTTTTCAGAATTCTTCCTATAAGTTGTTTGCCCATTGTTCAAACTGAAGGCATCCTGACTTGACAAAAAATCCCAAAAATTTATATAATTGATTGAAATGCAACCGTTCTTTTCTCCAATTATTAGATTTAGAGGTTTGGTAATATTGTCAAATAATATGTAAAATGACAATTTACATTTTATCCACCCCCCCCCAAAAAAAACAACCAAACAAACAAACAAAAAAACAAAAACAAAAAACAAACAAACAAACAAACAAACAAAAAAGTAAAAATAAAAGCAAAACACACAAAAAAGAAAAAACAACAACATCACAACAATAAAATAAACCTCCTCATCCTCCATGTATCATAAATAATATTATATCAATCTTCTCGGCTCGAACTTGGTCCAAACAAAATTAACTCAGACCTCTTTTAAGTTTTAGGTCTTCTTTATGACAAAATACTGCATGAATAAGTCCAAAAAGTTAAACGGTGACAGCGTAAAGGGGAGCATGTTTTCACGGAAGACTGCTGCCTCGCTCGGTTGGGAGCGTGATGTTCGTCAGGTCACACCGAACCGTCAGCCAGTTACTAGGCGAAATAAATTTAACAAATGTGACAAAACCAAAATTGGGACATGGAATGTCAGGACCTGTGCCCAAAAAGGAAAACTAAACAACATTCTGAAAGAAATGAAACGGCTCCAAATAAATATTCTTGGCCTGGCAGAGATGAGATGGAAAGAGCAGGGAACCATGTCAAAACAAGAAAACAACATGACATATAAGATCATATGGAGTGGTGGAACCTCTTTCCAAAAAGGAGTAGGGATGATCTTAGACCAAAAATCAACCAAATTTTACAAAGGGCACGTAGCAATCTCAGACAGAGTTTTGCTGGTTAAGCTAAGAGGACCTGTAGTTGACACCAATATTATTCAAGTTTATGCACCAACAGAAGAGGCGACAGATGCAGATATGACAGAGTTTTACCATTCACTAGACAAAGCAAAACGAATGTGTAAATCACAAGAAGTCCTTATGGTAATGGGGGACCTAAATGCTAAGATTGGCAGAGGCAGAGATGGTGACATAATCGGACCACATGGACTCGGAGACAGAAATGAACGAGGAAACATCTGGGCAGATTGGTGTAGAACAAATAAATTAATGATTTCAAACACCTGGTTTCAACAACACCCAAGAAGAACCTGGACATGGCAATCACCAGGGGACAGAGCAAGGAACCAGATAGACTTTATAGCAGTATCATCAAGATTCAGAAATGGCATATTAAATTGCAAAACCTACCCAGGCGCCGATGTAGACAGTGACCATGTCCCAGTTGTTTGTACAGTAAGGATAAAGTTTAAAGCTATTCAGAGAACAGCTGGTAGAATAAAGAGGGATTACAGGTTATGCAAAGACAATGGCATACAAACAAAAATGAGAGAAGAATTTGAAAATGCACTCATGATACAAAGCCAAAGTGAACCTGATAACGAAAAATGTGAAAAACAATTTGATATATTCCAAAAGTGTGTCAAAGCAACTGCAGAAAAGCATTTACCAATAGCTCAAATAAACAGCAAAAAGGAATGGATGACAAATGAAATTCTAAACCTATTTGAAGAAAGACGAAAATGCAACAGAGGGTCTGCAGAATACCAAACATTGAACAACCACATTAAATCCAAATGCATCGAGGCACACGAGAACTATCTAGACTGGAAATGCTGCGAAATCGAAAGAGAATACAAACCCAACCCCCAACAAGCTCACCAAAGAATAAAAGAACTATCAGGGAAAAGGAAAAGCAAAGCAGCAGGAAGTTGTATCCAAAACAAACAAGGGGAACTGCTATTTGAAGAACAACATATAGAAAGCCGATGGGTAGAATACATAGGCGAACTGTACAATGATCCAAATAGAAATGAACCACCACTGAAATTCAAAGAACCATTAAGCGGACCAAACATCACCAAAAGTGAAATTGAACATGCCATGGAACGAATGAGGGATGGTAAAGCAACAGGCCCTGATGAAATATCTGTAGAGGTATTAAAAAGCCTAGGAGATCTAGCAATTGATGAACTTCACATATTATTCAACAATATATACAATACTGGGAAAATTCCAGAAGATCTCTGTAACTCTATTTTCATAGCAATACCAAAGAAAGCAGGTGCAGTCAGATGCGAAAATTTTAGAACTATAAGTTTAATAAGCCACATCAACAAAATACTGTTGCGTATAATTATCAACAGGCTAAGGAATAAGATTAACCCCGAAATCGCAGAAGAACAATATGGATTCCAACCTGACAGAGGGACAAGGAACGCAATATACCTCCTCCGTGTTTTTAAGTGAAAGAGCTATACAGGTTCAGACCCCACTATACCTCTGTGTTGTCGACTACAAAAAAGCTTTTGATAGAGTACGCCACGAAGAAATACTAAAACAACTGCACTCCATTGGCGCTGATGAGAAAGACCTCAGACTCATGCAAACAGTATACTACACCCAGCAGGCATCTATCAAAATCGGAAACTCTACAGGAAATTCCATTCCTATTAAGAAAGGAGTCCGTCAAGGGTGTGTTGCCTCACCAGATCTGTTTAATCTATACCAAGAAACAATCATGAGGGGCATAAATAATATGGAGGGAATAAAAGTGGGAGGTCACAACATAAATAACATAAGATACGCAGACGATACGGTACTCATTGCAACATCAGAAATCCAACTTCAAAAGATAGTTGACAAAGTGGTAGTAGATAGTGAAGCCAAGGGAATGAAAGTGAATATCACCAAAACGGAATGCATGGTAATACAGAAAAACCCCGAAAACAACAACACCTGCAATATAACGATTCACGGCGAGCAACTTACCAACGTAGAAAGTTTTAAATACCTAGGTTCAATAGTGACAACAGATGGAAGATGTAACCGAGACATACGAGCAAGAATAGCTCAAGCCAAACAGGCCTTCATGGACCTGGGAAACATTTTAAAAAACAAACAGATGTCGTTCGGGATTAGATTCCGAGTCTTGAAGTGTTACGTGTGGCCAATCTTGTTATACGGATGCGAAAGCTGGACTACAAATGCAGAAATACAAAAGAACATTGAAGCTTTTGAAATGTGGTGCTTGAGAAGGATGCAGAGAATATCGTATACTGCACACAAAACGAACGAAGAAGTGCTAAAACAAACATACCAACAAAGGAAACTAATGCCCTTAATAGTGGATCGACAACTATCCTTTTTCGGACACATAGTAAGGAAAGATAAGAATGAATACCTGGCAAGTTGTGGAAAAATACCTGGTAAACGCGCCCGGGGAGACAAAGAAAAACACTCATAGACCAACTGAAGGGCTTCACCAGCCTAACAATCCAAGAGCTGTTTGAAAAGGCAAGAGACAGGGAGGAATGGAGAGAGATAATTCATGCAGTATCCGAAGCCTGGACCAGGCATGGAACCTAGAAGAAGAAGAAGATGACAAAATGAGGGCCATTTTAATTAATCTAATAATATTCAAATTTATTTTATTTCTGTCTAAAATGTAAAAAGGCGTTTTATCGGTGTATCGGAAACATACAATTACTCACGAATCACTAAAGGGCAGATAGATAACGTTATATTATGATCATAAATTAACATCTATTGCGGAAATGAAACATGTAGGTACGAAATGTAGTCATTAAAATAACACAATTATAGATACGTCTTGAAAACATTCATTTTGATTGAATATAATTCAACCCTATTCATTTCACACACCGCAATAATAATTACATACTATGAGTAAATCATAGTTTTAAACAATGTATTGACTTAAAGTGTCCCCACTGTGTTCATACCTCTAATTTGAATCCATTTACTGTATTATCATTTTAAACAGTAATGATAAAGAGGCCGTACTTAAAAAAAAAAAAGAAAAGAAAAGGAAAACAAAACAAAACAAAAAAAAAACAAAACAAAACAACAACCAACAAACAAACAAAAAAAAAAACGAGAAAAAAATATCTATTTTAAAATAATGAATTTTGGCTAGAAATCTCGTTCTTCAAATATCAAACATTGAAATGACCCTCATCTTGTCAAAGACTCTCACAACTGGGACCAAGAATTGAAAGCTCGTGACACGATGAGGTCAATTTAATCGATCGATATTTGGAGGATGAGTTTTTTGGGGCAAAATCTTAATAACGAGTTGTTTTCATTTTGAGAATACGGCGGGGAGAGCCAGATTTCATACTTAAAATATCATCTCAACGTATTGAATTGATGATCATTTTACTCAAACATCATTCTTAATATATAGTCATAATAATTAATAGTGATAATGATAATACTGACAATATTAACAATGATAAGAACAACAACAACAACAACATCAATAATAATAATAATAATAATAATAATAATAATAATAATAATAATAATAATAATAATAATAATAATAATAATAATAAATAATAACAATAATAATAAAAGTAATAACAATATTGATAACACAAATAATATAATAATAATAATAATAATAATATAATAATAATAATAATAATAATAATAATAATAATATAATAATAATAAAATAATAATAATAATAATAATAATAATAATAATGATAATAATAATAATAATAATAACCATAATAATAATAAATCAAGCTTATAACTATAGACTAAATTCTATTTTGAATTTCAGCTCATTGCTTTACAGTATTGTACGTCCCCCCCCCCCCACCCCGCTCTCTCTCTCTCTCTCTCTCTCTCTCGTTCTCTCTCTTTCTCTCTCTCCCTCTCTCTCTCTCTCTCTCCCCCCCTCTCTCTCTCTCTCTCTCTCTCTCTCTCTCTCTCTCTCTCTCTCTCTATCTCGATCTCTCTATTCAACTTATTTAGTTTGCTTCATCGATTGGCGTAGAATTCATGACAACAATAATTACATTTCATGATTAATTCATAACTCAAAATTTTCTGCTATAATCATACTGCCAACGGCTTACAAAATGGATTTTCAAATCTAAGTCAGATAGTATGTAGGGCATAACCCTATGAACTAAGATGTCCCACAACCTTTTTTTAAATTTTCTAAACCTGAGAGTTCTTTGAGGGGTGGTGGAAGTGTGAGGGGTGGGGTGGGTTTCTTCGAAGTCTCAGCAAGTAAAGATTAATCTCAATTCATCAATATTTGAAGTTTGAAAACATCTGACCATATTCAAAAAATCTGTTTTGTGGGTGTAAGACAATGCACGCTTTTTTTCTTCTTATCTGGTAATATTTATTTTTGGCAGAGTCTGTGACAAAAGTAATGATTATCTCTGACTATACAATTATTCGAATTTTGGCTCCCAGCAATTTGCTATTCTTCTCATATCTGTAATTAAAGATTGATCTGTTAACCCTTTCAACGCCAAAGACTGATTCTGTTTTATTTCCGAGTCACAAATTCCTTCATGATTTTTCAGTTTATAGATGCAAAATTAATCTTTTTCACAAAGAAGGCAGCTGTTATTTAGTTATAAATGCAGAATTAATCGTTTTAATCAAAAGAGCGAAAAAAACTTAGAAATATTGATGAAGCCAAAAACGCATTAGTGCCGTCGATGTCGGTAGAAATGGGAAGCTTTGGTGTCAGCTTACAGTAAAATCGAATACGATCTATGAAGGGTTAAGCAATTTTAAAAATAAAAGAAAACGATTATATTTTGTAATATTGATTCCCCCATTGTCACATCTTCAGCTCTCGACCGTTTGATTACACAACATCAACAACTATAACAATAATAATATAACACTCATCATATGAATCTTTGATGTTGTGTTTAACATTTACGTGTAGAATCGATCCTAAGTATTGTCGCGAGTTTAATTATCCTGCTTTTGTAGACTATATTGAATTGCCACCAGGGTACGTTTAACAAACGCGGATTTCCTGATGTCGTATGCCTTGTAATTAGAAAGAGATAGGGCGGTGAATATCAAAAATCAATTTCTGCACAAAAAAGCAGTAGGGGTCTAGACGGAAATAACAGACTTCGCTACCAAGTGGATTAATAATAATTATTGATTCGAATTCGTCACTCTATGCTTTTAGTTTATGATCGATCTTTTAAAAAAATGCTTTGCTTTATATTTAATAATAGAGGCTGAAAATATCGTAAGAAATATTTAATCTGTTATTAGAGATGGTGCAAATTATAAAAAATAATTATATCTGTGGTTTTCTTGTGATCAATTATTAACTTATAAGTACAAGGAGCTCATATCGATATAAGAGTTTTGGTAATTATAATCATGATGTGAATTCGGTACTCAAACTCCAATCATACGAGTACATGTAAGTTGATACCAGTCCTACATAAAATCAAAAGCTGATTGTTGACAACATGTTCTTTGTATTCGCTATTAAAAGTAATAGATCCCTTTAAAATTACAAAGGGTTGTGGCCTACATGCATTAATTATTTGCAGGTCTGATAGCCGGACGCATGTATGGACTTGGCATAAAAGCCGGAGTTTATCCCCGTTTCGGTAACGAGAAAATGACCCTTTGGATAGGACGCTAGTCTGTCACAAAGTACTTCCATCACTATTGGGTGGACAGGGGCATCAGAAAAAAATCTCGACTGCACCCGGGATCTACTCAGTCCCTTTGATTGTGAAGCGAGTGCTCTACCAACTGAGTAATCTGCACCCACTACCTTGGTTGTAGTATACGATTATTTGAAAAGTGTGACAAAAGGGTAGCTAGCAATTATTGTTCTTGGTCGTTTAACATTATAGAAATATAGATTAATGCGGGCTCCAATGTCCTTTGGCTCTGCTCTCCTACTCAGTCTCATTGGTGTCACTGCTCTCTTTGTGAAAAAAAAATATATATAATTTTATTTTGTATATATATATATATATATATATATATATATATATATATATATATATATATATATATATATATATATATATATATACTGTCCCCGGTTTTAAGTTCCAAGTTCACCCTTACATAATACTGTTTTGAGGCGGTGGATCATATATATATATATACATATATATATATATATATATATATATATATATATATATATATTATATATATATTATATATATATATATATATATATATATATATAATATATATATATATATATATATATATATATATATATATATATATATATATATATATATGATCCACCGCCTCAAAACAGTATTATGTAAGGGTGAACTTGGAACTTAAAACCGGGGACAGTGAGAAACGCGAAACTTTTGAAGTGGCAACCGATAGAATGAAGTTGACGTCACTCGGGTCTTTGTGGGTTTTTTTTTTTTTTGCCATCTGCGCTTATGAGTAATTCTCACTAAACTGTATTAATCAGACTATAAACGGTCGCATTGCATCAATACTTTAATAAAAAAAAACCCAACTAAAATTGCTGTTTTCTTATTTAGACTTTAAATTTATTTTACAACATGTGAAGTATGCACTGACAGAATACCGGTTAGATAAGGTGGGTCAGAATACGCTTCAACAGTCATCACGTCACTTCCCTCGTAATGACGCATGGTGACTTAGCAACTGGCTCTAAACTATCGGAACAATGGCGGACGCCCTTATGAAATATTTCTCCGACGAGCATAAAAGCGTATCCAGAGGAGAAGAAAATTATAAATCTGATGTGTTTAGACTTTTACACATTCTGATCACAAGACATATGAAAAGTTCTAGCCGGCATGAAGAATAAAAAAGTACCGATTTTCTTTGTTTAGAACCACGATGGCCGCCGTTGCTGGGCGACGTGACACCAGACTATTGAATCCAATTATGAATTCCTTTTATAGATAGAATGCGCTTGGCCAAGGAGTTCACAACATTGCCATCCGGAAGTATACGGACCAACACACAAACTCTGTGTAACCATGAACTTTTATAGTCTGGTTAATACAGTTTAGTGAGAACTAGTATGCAGATGACGTCACTCAGGCCTTTGTTATTGTTTTTGCCATCCGCGTTTGTGAGTTGTTCTCACTAAACTGTATTAACCTGACTATAAACGTTCATGGTTACACAGAGTTTGTGTGTTGGTCCGTTTTACTTCCGGATGGCAATGTTGTGAACTCCTTGGCCAAGTGCATACTATCTATAGATAGTATCTGCATACTATCTATAGATAGTATGCAGATGACGTCACTCAGGTCTTTTTTATTGTTTTTTGCCATCCGCGTTTATGAGTAATGCTCACTGAACTGTATTAACCCGAGTATAAACGTTCATGGATACACACCGTTTTGTGTGTTGGACCGTTATACTTCCGGATGGTAATGTTATGAGATTCTAAGCCAAGCGCATACCATCTATAGATAGTATGCAAATGACGTCACTTAGGCCTTTGTTATTGTTTTTGCCATCCGCGTTTGTGAGTTGTTCTCACTAAACTGTATTAACCAGACTATAAAAGTTCATGGTTACACAGATTGTGTGTGTTGGTCCGTTATACTTCCGGATGGCAATGTTGTGAGCTCCTTTTCCAAGCGCATTCTATCTATAGGAGGAATGAAATTGACGTCACTCAGCTCTTTGTTATCATTTTTAGCCAGCCATTTTTATGAGTAGTTCTCACTAAATTCTATAAATCAGACCACTGATGCTCAGCGTTTATAAAAAAAATAAAAATTCACAACATTTCGCCAGCTGGATATAGATAGAATGCGCTTGGCCAAGGAGTTCACAACATTGCCATCCGGAAGTATAACGGACCAACACACAAACTCTGTGTAACCATGAACTTTTATAGTCAGGTTAATACCGTTTAGTGAGAACAACTCACAAACGCGGATGGCAAAAACAATAACAAAGGCCTGAGTGACGTCATCTGCATACTATCTATAGATAGAATGCGCTTGGCCAAGGAGTTCACAACATTGCCATCCGGAAGTATAACGGACCAACACACAAACTCTGTGTAACCATGAACTTTTATAGTCTGGTTAATACAGCTTAGTGAGAACAACTCACAAACGCGGATGGCAAAAACAATAACAAAGGCCTGAGTGACGTCATCTGCATACTATCTATAACGTACCAACACATACATCTATGTGCATCCTTGTACGTTTTTGTCTGATTGATAGAAATTAGTGAGAACTACTCAGAACTACTGGATGGCCTAAAAAATAACAAAGTTGAGTGACGTCGATTTCGCTCCTTCTATTTGCTCTCTAGATAGAATCAAGTTGACGTCACTCAGGTTTTTGTTATTGCTTTTTGCCATCCGCGTTTATGACTAATTCTCACTAAACTGTATTAACCAGAATAACATGTTCAAAGTTACACAGAGTTTTGTGTGTTGGTCCGTTCGTTATACTTCCGGATGGCAATGTTGTATGCTTCTTAGTCGATAGACAAGTCTTTTCCCGAAAAGAAAACAAATCGTGAGTTGTATTCAATAGTTCAACCAATGGGTTCACTTAGTTCCTTGAGCTCTACTAACGACAACTCACGAAATGCTGCACAAACCTTAAAAATGACGTCAAACTATAGATAGAATGCGCTTGGCCAAGGAGTTCACAACATTGCCATCCGGAAGTATAACGGACCAACACACAAACTCTATGTAACCATTAACTTTTATAGTCTTCTTAATACAGTTTAGTGAGAAGAACTCACAAACGCGGATGGCAAAAACAATAACAAAGGCCTGAGTGACGTCATCTGCATACTATCTATATGTCCTAGTGTTTTCTAGTGTCCGGCAATAAGATAACGACGGCAACGGCCTGATCGTAGCCATCGTAAATTTATAGCCTGACACTGACCAAAAATAAATGACGTCAAAATGCCAGTCTTTTGCCACAAAAGAAAACAAATCGTGAGTTGTATTCAATAGTTCAACCAATGAAATAACTTGTTTCCATGAGCACTACTGACGACAACTCACTAGGCGGTGCAAAAACCAAATAATGACGTCAAAATGCCAGTCTTTTTGGATTTCAGTGTCAGGCTATAACATAACGATGGCTACGCACTGACCGTAGCCATCGTTAACTTATAGCTTGACACTGACCAAAAATGACGTCAAAATGCCAGTCTTTTTGGGTTTCAGTGTCAGGTTATAACTTAACGATGGCTACGCACTGACCAACAAATGACGTCAGAAGACAAGTCATTGGCCACAAAAGAAGACAAAATCGTGAGTTGTATTCAACAGTTCAACTAATGGGATCACTAGTTTCCTCGAGAACTACTTAAGACAACTGACTAAGTGGTCCATAAACCTAAAAAATGACGTCAAAGTATGGGCCTTAGTGGATTTTAGTGTAAGGCGAAAAGTTAACGCCATCCTGAAATAACGTATCAACACACACAACTATGTGTTACCATGCAAGTTTATAGTCTGGTTAATTACTGCAATTTAGTGAGAACTACTCAAAAATGGTTGTCGAAATACAATAACAAACACCCGAGTGCAGTCAATGTCTTTCCTATTGTCTTTAGAGAGCCACTTCAATGACTAGCTCTCACAAGATTCTATCAATCAGACTATAAACAAAGTTTAACATAGTTTTTGCGTGTTGGTTCGTTATTTCCGGCTGGCGGATGTTATAGTATTTTACCTAAACGCAAAGCATCAATAAACGCCTGCATTGAGTTAAGCCAGTTTGTTTCATAATAGGATTCACTAGTCGTAACGTCACTTCCTTCCTAATGACGCATGGTAACTTAGTAACACTGGCTCTAAACTATCGGAACAATGGCGGACGCCCTTTGAAATATTTCTCCGGCGAGCATAAAAGCGTATCCAGAGTGAAAAAAAAACATAAATTTGATCTTGTTTTGACTTTTACACATTCTGATCACAAGACATATGAAAAGTTCTAGCCAGCTTGAAGAATAAAAAGTAATGATTTTCTTTGTTTAGAACCAAGATGGCCGCCGTTGCCAGGCGGCGTGACATCAGACTATTGTATCCAATAGAGAAAGAACGGAGATGATGTCACTCAGGTCTTTGTTATGAGCAATTCTCACTAAACTGTATTAACCAGACTAAAAGCAAGGTTACACATAGTTTTGTGTGTTGGTCCGTGATATTCCCCGGATGGCAATGTTGTGAGCTTCTTAGCCAAGCGCTTACTATCTATAGTCTGGTTAATAATAGTGAGAATTACTCATAAACGCGGATGGCAAAAAACAATAACAAAGACTTGAGTGACGTCAACTTCGAACTCTCTATAGATAGTATGCGCTTGGCTAAGAAGCTCACAACATTGCCATTCGGAAGTATAACGGACCAACACACAAAACTATGTGTAACCTGGAACGTTTCTATCATAAGCATTGTAATGGAAATACCCTAAAACCAAAGCAAAATAGCCTTCATTACAACGGTATTTAAAAAAGCCCATAATTGCGTTCAGTTATCAGACCTGCAAAGATGTGCGCATCGTGTGACCTATATTGCATCTGATCAGAATGTAAAGTAATTGCATCACAAAACCAGATGACACGATGCATTTTTTTCAATCATCTGTGTTAAAATTATAAGTGATGCTCAGGATCTGTTTTTTTACTCAGTGTGCATAATAAGCATGCGCTTAAGGTGAATCAGGGTCATCGGTCACGGTAAACGGTTGAGTTCAAGGCCAAAATATACTTTATTTTAAATTCTCGAGTCAAAAATAAAATAAATTAAATGTTTTTTCGACTAGTTTTAATAAAATATAGATAGAACAAAGATGACGCCACACAGGCCTTTGTTGTTGTTTTTTTCTATCCGCGTTTTTGTTCTCACTAACCTGTATTAACCAGACCATAAAAGTTCATGGTTACGCAGAATTTTGTGTGTTGGTCCGTTATACTTCCGGATTGCAATGTTGTGAACTCCTTGGCCAAGCGCATTCTATCTATACGATAATAGTCTGATGTCACGTCGCCCAGCAACGGCGGCCATCGTGGTTCTAAACAAAGAAAATCTGTACTTTTTATTCTTCATGCTGGCTAGAACTTTTCATATGTCTTGTGATCAGAATGTGAAAAAGTCAAAACATGATCAGATTTATAATGTTTTTTCCCCCTCTGGATACGCTTTTATGCTCGTCGGAGAAATATTTCATAAGGATGTCCGCCATTGTACCGATATTTTAGAGCCAATTACTAAGTTACCATGCGTCATTACGAGGGAAGTGACGTTACGACTGTTGAAGCGCATTGACGTTATTTTTAAAAAGTGTATGCACAGTATGTTGATTGAAGTACTGAAGGCTCATACTATAATATAATAGTTAAAAAACCATCCCTGTCAATAGCCTGATAGGCCTAGCAATAAGAGGTAACAGAGGAACCATCAGTCATAGTATTAATGCTATTATGCAAGTGTAAAATCGGTTCCACGAACCCCCAATGATAAAGAAGGGAATATAATAATGTACCTTGTTAGAGAGAGGAAGAGTAGACCAACAAGAAGCTGGGAACAAGATATATGTGAATGGCTGGGAATGACAACAACTCAAGCAAGTAGACTGGCGGAAAACCGTAATCTGTATCGCAAGAAAGTTCGGGAAGCAACGTCCTACGCAGGATCAGCTGACAAGATGATGACCTTGTTAGTGGCAGCATTGTCTCTGTTAAACATTGATATACATACCCCTACAGGCTGGTTTGAGGATAATTCGAAACCTGAATTTGAAGCAAAGACTATAGCTAGTATGCGCTTAGCTAAGAACCTCACAACATTGCCATCCGGAAGTATAACGGACCAACACATAAGACTCTGTGTAACCATGAACTTTAATTGTCTGGCTAATATAGTTTTGTGAGAATTACTCATAAACGCGGGTGCCAAAAGGCAATAACAAAGACCTGAGTGACGTCAACTTTATTCTATCTATACCGCCGTGCCACGCTGCCTCATGTCTGAGTTGGTGAACCTGTCAGATCTGATGAAAAGCATTTCGTGATAGAGCCTATCTAAAAGGTAGCAAGCAATAACCACTGTCCACTACACGCTACAACCCCCTTCCCGAAAAATCGAGGTCTGTGGGCATTAGGACTTTAAAAGGATTTACAACACCCCCCCCCCCCCCCGCCCCGCCATTCCACCCTCCTCTATAATGTTTTATCTGACCTTTTATCATACAAAATCATTCAAATTTTTACTCCCCAGACCTGTGTATTATTTGTTTTTGTTCCACACGTTGCTTTGCTTGTGCGCTTTTTGTATGCTATATTTGTCTCTTTTCCCGTCAAAAACTCCGATTGATGACAAATGGATCCAAGCTTATTCCTCATTCAGAGGCCTGTACCATTTTTAGTTTGTTTATTTGTTACATATCTTATTTTTTTTTTTGGGGGGGGGGGGGGGGTATAGTTGAGTGTATTATTTTTGTTTCTTTTAAAATAAAAAACTGATTTGATGACAAAACCAATTCTGTTAAAAGCTTAAATATCATGCAAAATTAAATTGGTAAACACGCATTTACAACGGGAGCGATCTTTTTTCATGTTTTCGTCCAACCGTCATCAATCACGTGATGTGTTGCTGTCAATTGATTGTACATTTCTGAACAAATGTAGACACGCTGCTTTGTTTATGAAAGTTGTAAACATACCCGTGTGTCAAGTTGAACACAATGACCAATCGCAATGCTTGATTGTTCAAAAGCTGTGAACATTTTTCACTATGTAGGTCACTTTGAGCACATGTTGCAATGTGACCAATGACCTCGGGCACATGGAAATATAGATCATGCCCATTTTAATGTGACCCCTTCCCCACCTCTACCCTGGCGTTCAATGTTGATTCTAAAACAGAGGTCTTTAAGCTTTAATTTTCCTATACTATAGATAGTATGCAGATGACGTCACTTTGTTATTGTTTTTGCCATCCGCGGTTGTGAGTTGTTCTCATTAAACTGTATTAACCAGACTATAAAAGTTCATGGTTACACAGAGTTTGTGTGTTGGTCCGTTATACTTCCGGATGGCAATGTTGTGAACTCCTTGGCCAAGCGCATTCTATATATAGATAGTATGCAGATGACGTCACTCAGGCCTTTGTTATTGTTTTTGCCATCCGCGTTTGTGAGTTGTTCTCACTAAACTGTATTAACCAGACTATAACAGTTCATGGTTACACAAAGTTTGTGTGTTGGTCCGTTATACTTCCGAATGGCAATGTTGTGAACTCCTTGGCCAAGCGCATTCTATCTATAAATATTAACATTCCCTACCCCCCCCCCCTCATTCTCCGTTGTGTATAGATAGTATGCGCTTGGCTAAGAAGCTCATAACATTGCCATCCGGAAGTATAACGGACCAACACACAAAACTGTGTATATCCATGAACGTTTATAGTCGGGTTAATACAGTTCAGTGAGCATTACTCATAAACGCGGAGTCAAAAAACAATAACAAAGACCTGAGTGACGTCATCTGCATACTATCTATAATCGTAGCCATCGTTATGTTATAGCCTGACAATGAAATCCAAAAAGACTGGCAGTTTGACGTCATTATTTGGTTTTTGCACCGCCTAGTGAGTTGTCTTTAGTAGAGCTCATGGAAACAAGTTATTTCATTGGTTGAACTATTGAATACAACTCACGATTTGTTTTCTTTTGTGGCAAAAGACTGGCATTTTGACGTCATTTTTTGGTCAGTATTCGCTTGGCTAAGAAGCTCATAACATCGCCATCCGGAAATATAACGGACCAACACACAAAACTGTGTGTATCTATGAACGTTTATAGATAGAATGCGCTTGGCCAAGGAGTTCACAACATTGCCATCCGGAAGTATAACGGACCAACACACAAACTCTGTGTAACCATGAGCTTTTATAGATAGAATGCGCTTGGCCAAGGAGTTCACAACATTGCCATCCGGAAGTATAACGGACCAACACACAAACTCTGTGTAACCATGAACTTTTATAGTCTGGTTAATACAGTTTAGTGAGAACAACTCACAAACGCGGATGGCAAAAACAATAACAAAGGCCCGAGTGACGTCATCTGCATACTATCTATAGTCTGGTTAATACAGTTTAGTGAGAACAACTCACAAACGCGGATGGCAAAAACAATAACAAAGGCCTGAGTGACGCCATCTGCATACTATCTATAGATAGTATGCGCTTGGCGAAGAAGCTCATAACATTGGCATCCGGAAGTATAACGGACCAACACACAAAACTGTGTGTATCCATGAACTTTTATAGTCTGTTTAATACAGTTCAGTGAGCATTGCTCATAAACGCGGATGGCAAAAAACAATAACAAAGACCTGAGTGACGTCATCTTCGAACTATCTATACCCATTAACGTTTATAATCTGGTTAATACAGTTTATTGAGAATTACTCATAAACATGGAATGCAAAAAATAATAACAATGACATGAGTGAAGTCAATTTCATTCTATCTATACTCCCAAGCTTCAGGCAGCCCCACAGATCTCTACCTACACTCTTACCATTTCTCATTGTTCTATTTTTTTTTTTTTCATTATACAGATACCATGTCCATCAATGCCATATAGATAGTTCGAAGGTGACGTCACTTGTTATTGTATTTTGCTATCCGCGTTTATGAGTAATGCTCACTGAACTGTATTAACCTGACTATAAACGTTCATGGATACACACAGTTTTGTGTGTTGGTCCGTTATACTTCCGGATGGCAATGTTATGAGCTTCTTCGCCAAGCGCATACTATCTATAGTATTTCGGATCCCTTGCCCCCCCCCCCCCCCCCACTCCCCCATTTCTAAAGAAACAAATCCCAGTGCACCAGATGATTTTTTTGCTCCTAAAAATAATATTATAAGATATGTACTAACACTTTATTCCGTTACATTGTAGACTTCATATTTATTTTTCTCGTGTCTTTGGTGTATTGTAAACTTGTTTGATTTGGGTTTTGTATTTGGTATCAAGGAGGATAACATAGTTATGAAAAGATTATCTTGTGTGGATAAAACAGATCTATCTGTACTTCAAAAGTCTTATGTCACGGTTCTCACACTATTATGTTATGACGATCGATCCAATCAGCAAAGTCCGGTCCGCACTCGTGCACTGTCGCGAACCCGCCCGGTAGCATCGTCACAACACACCGTTCAACTAGATGCTTTGCCGTTTCGGGTTATTGCCCACATCGGGTACATGTTGGACAGGTGGAAGTCCCCGCTGATGAAGCGCACTTGCTGGTAGGCAGCTCCTCGACCGAAGTCGATTCGCAGCCACCCAGTGTCTCCTCTTAATGGTATCAAAGCCTGGCAACTTCTCACCAAGCTTAGAGGAGTGTACGTCCCCGATCAGATTTATAATGTTTTTCTCCTCTGGACACACATTTATGCTCGTCGGAGAAGTATTTCCTAAGGGCATCCGCCATTGTTCCAATAGTTAAGAACCAGTTGCTAAGTTACGATGCGTCATTACGAGGGAAGCGACGTCACGACAGTTGAAGGCTATTACATTCCTTCAATAGTTAGCCATTCATGTGATATTTACTTTATAGGTGATACGGGATTTGTTGCACAACTTATATAAATGTAAATGGTGCCAATTGAGCACTATTTTCTTTTTGGCACACATAACAAGGAAAGAAGCAATTATCGAACTGACATAACCTTAGCACGGCAATCATAATGGCTTAAAGAGGAATTTATGAGCTTCAATTGTGCATTTAAAAAGAACAACAAACAAACCTATTTAATATCTCCTTCTTTTTTAGTCACCTTCATTTTCGTGGTAACTATCTTTTCTTAAAATACTTCATCATTAATACAAAACATGTCTTTTGTCAGATATTCCAGATTACTTCACAGTTCAGTTTGGTCGTGAGCATATAAAGTGTCACCAGTCCTATTGGTGACCCTCATGACCCGCCAAACTCTAGGAATGGACGATACCAAGAATGGTTTTAGCTCGTCATTGGACAAAGGTGGGGATAGGAAGACCCGTAAAAAAGTATGGAGATCCGGTATTGTCAAGTTTGCCACAAACACAACTCTTCACGGAGTCAGATATATGGCCAGTAACATCGGAGTTACCAGAAAGTAAGAACCAAAACAAAAACAACAACAACAACAACAACAACAGAGAAAACAACAACTACCCCTCTCCCCCCCCCTCCCCCCACAAAAAAAATAATAAAAAAAAGACAAAAAAACAAAAATAAAAAATACAAAAAAACAAAAACAAACAAACAAAAAAACACAACAACTCATGCCTCAATTTTCGAAATTAAAATAATCATCTTATCGAAAATCTTAAAAGTTGCGCTTATGATTACATTTTAAGCATTATGTTCACCCCGACATAATGCCGTTTTTAGACGATTGATTACGATTTTAGGATCAGGAATAATCAGAATCTAAAACGCGAATGTTACGGTTAACAGGCATAGTTTATGCTATGCATTGAAGTAAAACACTTAACAGTTTGTCCGCCAAATAAATCGACCCAACACAAAAAAAAAAAAAAACGGTATTTAACTTATGCGTTTCTAATCAGATTGTGATAATTTAGAGAGAACTTGTCAACCAATTGTTCTTATAAAAATATCAAAGAGTTAGTTGGGGAGTGACGTCAAATTCATTTGTTCTATAGAATAATGAAGATGACATCACTCAACTCTTTGTCTTTGTTGTATGATTAGTTCTCATTAATTTCTCTCAATCAGACTATAAAGACTAAAAGTTACTTTTCTTCTTCTTTTTCTTCTTCTTCTTCTTGATTAAGGTAGCCAACGCCACCATGCCGGCGGCAAGCGTCCAGCAGTGATTGGTACCTGGGTATGTTAAATTTAGAGGAATGTAATCTGCGATAAATTAGCATCCTATCCAAAGGGTAGCAAGGGATTGCTATTGTCCGTTTCACGCTATAGAAACAGGAATAAACTCTGACCCATGGGACTCATGGCTCGGAAGGACTTTTTTCTTAAGTGACGTATTGTTTACTACAATTCAAGTTTCGTTATCTCAACTATTCCGACATAATACGTTTTGAAACCATACTTACTTAATCCTCTTCGGGCCGTGAGGCAAATAGGGCATCCACCAGACATCTCCATTTTTTTGCGATCGGCTGCTATTGCGGTGGCTGTTTTCCAGGATAGGTCAGCTTCCTCTATTTCTTTCTCCATGGTCCTTCGCCAGGTTTCATTGGGTATCCCCCGCTTTCTCTCTGCTGCCCAGTACAGGGCTGTCTTGAGAAGTGACCCTTTTTCCATTCTGGCCACATGACCCAGCTAACGCCATCTTCTTTTTATTTGTCTTTCAATGCTGGTGCAACCAGCCTTCTTTAATAGATCCACTGTTTTTATTTGAAACCATTATCATAGGTCACGAATATATGTGAGGTGTAGCCGGGGTAAGCTCTTATATAAATTTCCATGTTTAAAAAAACCCAATGACTCTTACTTTTCCAGGTGTTTCTGGATCCTGCTAGTGATGCTGTGTTCCTCCTATATGTGTGTTCAAATCGTAGAGAGAGTGCTCCAGTTCTACAGCCACCCGACCACCGTCAACGTCAAAATCAACTTCAACAAAACCCTGGCCTTTCCTGCACTCACTATCTGTAACCAAAACGCATTCAGGTATATTAAATGAGAAGTATAAGTCATGACGTCTCACATTCCTTTATTCCGGTTCAAAACTCCTTTGAAGTGTGTAACAAGTCCTCCGGAGGACTAACAATGAAGAGGTTATATATCAAAGCATACTGTGCATAACCGTTTTCGTAGCTGGATATATAAGCAAATTCTAGCGATTTAGGATGATATTTATTGTACACAAGCATGTCTTTAGGCTAGAAATTAATATACCATCACTTCGAAACCAGAAGATCAGTTGCAAAATGATTGTATCCAGTCCTCGAGACTAGTTTTACACTTCCAAGGAGATCGGAACCAATATTTTGACATCACACTGTTGTTTTTCATTGGGACTAATCACAAAGTGCGAACCTTTAAATTCAAAGTGATTATATGAGCGTTTGTCACTGATTCTGCCCTGTAGTTGTGTCCAACTCGGTGAATACTATTATACGGACAATTTGGAGTAGATTTCAAAATCAGCGTGAGTCAAGTAATTTATTAAATTATAAATAGAAATGACTGCGAGTTGTTCAATCTCATAGTTGAACGTGAATTCTATGAAGATGTTGCACTTTATATTATATTTATTTCCCCTTTGTTTTTATGCCATTGTTGTAGACCTTTTCTGGTTACATCACGCGGGCATTTTAGCATTTATAAAGATCAATATCCACTATACGTTATCACAGCTCTTTACAAGGGGTTCTTAGCTAACAATACTTAACATATTGGACGAAACATGACGCCTGTAAGGCGATATTACATTTTATTCCGACAAAGATGATGCTGTTAACGAACATGTACTCCTTTTACACTTGAATACGGTGAGAGACTTTGAGTAAAGAGCCATTATATACGCTCAAATCGGAACGAGAACCCTGGACCTTCCTGCCCGAAGACGAGTGACATACCACAAGACCAAATTGCCGTACAAATAATATTATAATAATAGACTCTTATAGAGCGTACGGTATCATCAACAATGAGGCTCTTGGCGCTTTAAATTATATAAACACAAAACAATATAGAGAGTACATGACATAAAAAAAGAAATGTTTTCAAGGATTCTCGGATGCTCTGTGGAATGGTGTTCCATACAGACGGACCAAAATGAGAAGAGTACCTTGTTCCCGCCTTTGTATGAATGCGTGGGATAGTCAAACGGGTGGTGTCATTGGAGGAACGCAAAGGTCGGGTTGTCGAATATTTCTTTAGGAGTTCTGCGAGGTAGGGAGCGGCGGCAGTTTTTTCCTGACAACGATAAACTAGGACACGTGCTTTGAATTTCACCCTTTTCTCAAATCACGTGGCCACAGTGTACACATTAAAAAAACAAAACAAAGAACTGATGGCGCTCAGCCTTCCAAATATAACCTTTTTTGTTGTCATTCATAAATGAAAATAGATACACGTCGGTATGTTACATAAAATGTATCAAATGATAGCAAATATCTGAAATTAATTTTGTTTTGTGAAGCATTACAGACTGCTGTTACTTTTTTCTGGAAACTATCCTAACAGTAAAGGTATCTCCCTCTCTCTCTCTCTCTCTCTCTCTCTCTCTCTCTCTCTCTCTCTCTCTCTCTTATAATAACATATCGCTAAGTTATTCAATATTGTAATCCGACGTAATATTGTAATTTCATTTTACGATATATTACTGGTGTAATTACTTTTTGAAGTTGAAAAAGAGGCGAAAAATCCCAAATCATCACGTTTTGTCCCAATTTTCTCTGGTTTGGTAGGTCGTCAGCAGCGGCAGAGTCTAACGTGTACGGACTGATTGAGGAACTATTTTCTCCGAACTCAAGTAGTGCCCTGATGCCAACGAGGAAAGCCGATAAGATGAATGCCCCAAGACCTCATGAAATTAACATAGGGGAATTGTACACAAAAACTTCTCACTCTAAGGAGGATCTCATTGTAGAGTAAGTACTATTAACATTTAATTTTCGTATTTTCTTCTTCTTCTTCTTTTTCTTCTTCTTCTTCTTCTTCTTCTTCTTCTTCTTCTTCTTCTTCTTCTTCTTCTTCTTCTTCTTCTTCTTCTTCTTCTTCTTCTTCTTCTTCTTCTTTGTTCAGACAGCCAACGCTGTTATGCCGGCGACAAGCGGTGCGCCATGTTCTATGCGCTCAGAGCGGGCAGGAATTGTTCATGACTTGGTGCTGTCACTATTCCTTCTGGCAGATTGTTCCCTTCCTTAGTGGTTCGTGGGCAAAAGCGTCTGTTGTCTATAAGTTGTGTTTGATCGTTGATTGTGTAAGCGGTACGAATGCTATGTCTACGAGTTGACAGTAATGGCTTGGTGTTTGTTGAAATTTTATTTTGCGCATCATCATCATCATCATCATCATCATCATCATCATCATCATCATCATCATCATCATCATCATCATCATCATCATCAATTAACACATCTGGTTCACAACGATATATTAAAAAACAAAACAAAACAAACAAAAAAAAACAACAAAACTTGAGCTTTTATATAGAGCAATATCCACTAAACGTGCTCAAAGCACTTTGCAAGGGGTCCCTAGCCAACAGCAACACGTAACACGCCTGTTAGGCGATATTACTATTTTTTTCCGACAGAGACAATGCTGTACACGGCCAGGTACCCCTCTACACTTGAGGACGACGAGAGAATGTGAGTAAAGAGCTTTTTCCGAGGACTCAACTGTGCGCCGCTCAGAACGGGACTCGAACCCAGGATCCTCTGACCCAAAGGCAACTGTCATTCCACTAGACCACATAACCGCACTAGTTTGAGTCTGTGTGCGCATTCAATTTCCTCCCAGTCGGTCTCTTGTGTTATCAGAGCAAAGTGAGTGCAACTCACTCGTTGTTAGTTACCGGGCCGAACAGGAATAGAACGCGAACGTTTTATATCGGAATTAAAATATCTTTCAGTTTCCTTCCAACAAAGTGAAACAACACACGGAGTTTCTTTATTATTGATTTAAGAACACCTTTGGATGGCCATCTCTCACTAAATAAATGTTTGAATAGTGCTATAAACGTTTTAGGTTACAAGTTGTTATGTTTGTGGGTAAGTTTCATATGTTTGTTATCAGTAACTTTCAGAAATGTATAGCGTCTATGACGCAATGGTTATTCACGAACAGGAGACGAAAATGAATGCACTCAGTTTACAGCCTAAGCGTCATGAAAATTGAGTTCGTATTTAAATTTCATACCAGATGTGAGTGGCAAGACAGATATTGTGGACCAGAAAACTTTACAGAGGTCATCACTGACCACGGAGTGTGTTACACATTCAACCATGACAGTGACAATCCTCTCTGGGTTTCTTCTGCTGGTAAGAAAATCAACCAGTCAATCAATCATTCATTCAATCAATCAACCAATCAATCGATCAATCAACTATCATCATCATCATCATCATCATCATCATCATCATCATCATCATCATCATCATCATCATCATCATCATCATTATCTTACCTCTCACACAAAAGAAACTATAGAGAAAATCCATCCTTTTTTCTCCCATAATTCTATAAATAGTGCATCAAGTGTAAGTCGTCGCCTAGAAATAGGAGAGCTAGCGTTAGCTCTCCTATTTCTAGGGTCGTAGTTCCGTAAGGGATTTACCGCGGACGCTGTTCATTCTTTAGTCTTAGAGTTTTTAGTTTTTTTTGTTTGTCACTTTTTCGTGTTTTCTTTTCCTTTTCAACATTCTAAATTTGGTATCTAAATTTTAAAATAAGCCCACAGTCTCAAGCCATATTATGATAGGGTGATCCAAGAGGCAAATATTAAGCAAGAAAGAAAAATACAAGACAAAAGAAAAACCCAACCCAGAAATTCAGTTCTGAACTTTTTTGATGTTTTTTTTGTTGTATTTTTCTTTCTTGCATTGTCTGTCACTGTTTCATAAACACTTTTTCAGATATTTATCTTCCACCGATAGCCATCTGAAGTACATATAATATAGTCGTTTACAAAAGATACTAGAGAGTTTGTATAGTTTGATACTGGATGAAACAAATACAATGACATATACAAATCTGGAAACCAGAAATAACTAGTTTTCTTTTGGTGTATATATTTTGGAATTTGTGTCAACTGTTAAAAAGTCGCAGAATTTTTAATCGGGTCATTAAAATCGATTTGGCAAAATCGAGCACAAAATTGAAATAAGCTCACATGACGCACTTCCGTATTTTGTATGTTTGACCGGTAGAATTAATCATGGCACAACTTTTTGTCTCTTTGATGATGTCAGCTGATAGACCGTTTCTGTTGGTATAGATAGTATGCGCTTGGCTTAGAAGCTTATAACATTGCCATCCGGAAGTATAACGGACCAACACACAATACTGAGTGAATCCATGAACGTATAGGTAGTTCGAAGTTGACTTCACTCAGGTCTTTGTTATTGTTTTTTGCCATCCGCGTTTATGAGTTATTCTCACTGAATAGTATTAACCAGACTATAAACGTTCAAGATTACACACAGTTTTGTGTGTTGGTCCGTTATACTTCCGGATGGCAATGTTGTGAACTTCTTAGCCAAGCGCATACTATCTATAGAAAACGCCACTCAGGTAATTTTAAAATAGTTTTTAGACAGTCATTTTAATGATTCTCAGTAAATTCTATGAATCATACTGAACGATTAAATTAACACAGTTTTGTGTGCTGGTATATTTTATCCGGCTGGCGGATGTTGTAAGGATTTTACCTAAACGCATAGCATCGATAAAATCAATTTGACAACCCCCCCCCCTTCCCACATAACATCGTGTTGAGAGGACAGGTAATAAATGTGAAATGAATATGATCTGATCACTATCTTTCAAAATTGGGCCCGCTAACCCAGTTGGTAGAACAATCGCTTCACACGCAAAGTGACCGAGATCCATCCCGGGTGAGGTCTAGCTTTTTTATTCTGACCACCCCACCCCTGTCCACCCAGCAGTGATTGGGTAGCTGAGCCACTTAGATCTGGCGAAAAGTTCTTGCAATAGAACTAGGGTCTATTAAAAGGGCAGCAAGCAATGTCTATTGTGCATTTCACGCTAAATAAAAACTGGGATAAACTCAAGTCCATGAGTTTAGTGGCTCTGAAGCACTACTTATTTTCTTTCATAATGATAGTGCTAGATACTGCTGCCTTTCTTACGATGAGAGTATTGACTACAAAGAACAAGTCAATGTTTGTAGTTAGAGCTCTCTTCTTTTGAAGGGTAGATATTATACATTGTGATGACCCCATATGGAAGGGTCACAGACAACGAATAAATAAGGGGATTCCATATTATTATTATTATTATTATTATTATTATTATTATTATTATTATTATTATTATTATTATTATTATTATTATTATTATTATTCATATTATGGAGAACTAGTGAACGAAGGACGTTTCGTGTTGATAAGTGAAGAAAAAAGTTGACAACTTTTTCATAATTAAATTTCTTAATAAAGACTGCTAAGAATCTTATGGCAGATGTAGCTTAAGGATTGGGACAGTACAAAAATCAGCATCAAAAGGGCCGTTTGGTTATTACGCCAAAAATATAGATCGTTATGTTGTTGCACATACACAAACAACACAAAGAGATAGATAGTTACATAGATAGATTGAGATTTATAGATATATGGATAGATCGTAGATAGATAGACAGAGGAGACAGAGAGAGAGAGAGAGAGAGAGAGAGAGAGAGAGAGAGAGAGAGGATATATATATATATATATATATATTAATATATATATATATATATATTATAATAGAGGAGAGAGAGAGAGAGAGAGAGAGAGAGAGAGAGAGAGATTGTGTGATAATAATGAAACTGCCAACAAGGCACAATAGTTATCTAGAAAGATAGACTATTAATTTGTTATATCTGACATTTAATGCAAATGCTGGTGCTTGCAGCTTAAAGAAATTAGTAACAATAGTCAAATAGAATGGAAGCTTCAGTCTAAGCGCTTTTTAAACACGAAACCTGAGTGGCTGTCCCGTCAAAACTCAAGACACTCTCCGACAAAACTATTATATTATATAGTAAGGCTCATCCTCGAATATGCAAGCATAGTAAGGGACTCCGACACCAAAACTGAAATCAACAAGATCGAAATGGTGCAAAATAGAGCTGCAAGGAGAATAACTGATAAATACTCAAATAACAATAGCGTCACAAAACTCACATAAAGCTTAGGTCTTGAAAAATTGCAACATCGTCGCGAAACAAACAAGATATGTTCCTTCCAAAAATTAATACAAGGAACGCAACTACATTAGACCAAAAAACAAAACAAAACAAGACTAACAGAGGACACGACAACTAACTATCAATGGGAGCGATCTATATTCATGTTTTCGTCCAACCTTGTCATCGATCACATGAGTTGTTGTTGTACAACAATTGGACATTTCTCAATAAATGTAACGCTGCTTTGTTTATGAAAGTTGTAAACATACCCATGAGACACGCTGAGCAAAATGACCATTGGGGAGTTGGATATTTCTTATACTGTGAACACTTTTCACTATGTGTGTCATTTTGAGCACACTTTGCATTGTGACCAATGACCTCGAGCACATGGAAATGTAATATAGATCATGCCCATTCAAACATCAAGAACAGACACCCGCCTACACTCTTTCTTTCACTCTACCGTTTGTTTATGGAATGAACTCCCAGGAGTTGATAGAAACGTAAAACAATACAGCGTGTATTATGATGTGAGTGAATGTTTGTGTGTGTCTGTGTGTGTGTGTGTGTGTGTTTATGTGTATGTGTGTTTGTGTATGTGTGTGTATGTGTGTGTGTGTGGTGAAATTCATAAATTATGTGAACTGTGGTCTGGCTCCTCTATTTAAGGAGCCCCTTAACAACGACCACGAAGAAGGAGAAGAAGAGGAAGAAGAAGAAGAAGAAGAAGAAGAAGAAGAAGAAGAAGAAGAAGAAGAATTAACGAAGACCCTTTCAACAAATAAAGATTAATTTAGTATTTCATTCGTCGTGTTTTGTTGACAAAGGGGAAACCCAAAACGTTCACACCATCTGTTTTCGGCATTTAATTTGAAGTTTCTAATTCGTATGACCATTGTTATAAATTAATATCTGACATGGAACCAATTTTTGATCATTAACTTAAATAAACGTTCATAGATGGCATTGTTTTGACTGTAAACGTTTGTTTTAGTAAATGATGAAAATAATTTTATTCAAACAAGAACCAAGGACTTTTATATCACTTTTATTTTATCTGCAGTTTCGCTACCCCCCCCCCCCCTCCCGCCCCCTCCAAAATAGTTGAGCATTTGTACAGAGCATTATCCACCTAACGTGCTCAAATCAGTTTACAAGTGCAAACAGCAACACTTAACATGTAGGATGAGAAGAACGACTTTTAGTCGATATTACTTTTTTTCGGACATAGACAAAGCTGTTAACGGCCAGTTACTCATTTTACACCTGAGTACGGGGAGATAATGTGAGTGAAGAACCTTTCTAATGACCATACGCCGCTCAAGCGGTACTCAAACCCTGACCCTTCCGATCCGAAGGCGAGTGTCATACCTCAAAACCACATAACAGCACTACATTTTCGCATGGAAAGCTGTTGAGTACTAAGTTAAAGTAATACATTTTTTAAAAAACAGTAAACGTTTATCATAGCAAGGAATGAATGAATCAATGACTTTTATGGCAGAGTCTGGCTTTGCCGGCCTCACATATCGGTCTATATAAATGTCCAGTACTAAGTTACAATAGTACTTAAAATAGTACCTTTTTTAAAGTGCAAACTGTCGTGTACATATATGCAGGTCTGACATCCGAACCCACTTATGGGCTAGTTAAACTTTGTTGTAATGAACAATATTCTGCGTCACTTTTTGAGAATTCCATTACAACAATGAGCCCATAAGAAATTGGGTTATCAGACCTTTTGCACGTCGGTGTAAATGTATATTTCATTAAATGATGAAACGAATGTTATTCAATCAATCAAGAATCAATGGCCACCTGAGGGCTATTCTGGGAAATGGCACTCTAATCCATTCTAAGGAAATATGCTTTGTACTAAGTTAAAATATAACTTAAAATTTTACATTTTTTAAAAACTGTTAAAGTTTATTTTAGTAAATGATGACTTATGATCTGGCAGAGTTTTGTTACTGTCCGACCCACATTCGATGAACCAATGACTTTTTGAATAATTTAAATAAATGAAATTCCCTTTATTCATCCCTTAGGGGAAATTTGTCTCAAGGGTAAGTTCCAAGAGAAGACTGGAATAACCCACGTGTCAGCCGCAGTACAGTGCCGCAAATTAAGCTAGGGTGAAGTGACTTGCTCAATGCCATATAGTGCAGTGGATATTCAAACTCGGTACCTTTCGGGTACGAAGCTAAGACCGTACTGCTGAGCCACGTTGCCCCTGATTGGGCTGATATTCTCTGTATTCCACTTACACTTTACATTGTGGTGCTGTCTACCCTAAATTTCGATATAACAATGTCCTCTACGAAGTTAATATCCAATCCGATCCAAAATAGTTGCAGCTTCATGTGATGAAGATTGACGCAACTAGATGTGGTGGGATGGCATTGACGTAATGTCTATCTATTGGTTTTAAACTGGTCAAGATGACTATAGAATTTTGTCGGGTTATTGGTTGCTCTGACTTTTTCAAGGATGCTGTTCCATGCGCGACTGGTACTAGGGAAGAACGACTGTTTGTGCGAATTGATTCTGGACTATGGCAGAGCATATGTATTTTCTTTTCTTCCGTGGTTTTTCAATGTGTTATAAGGGATGATGGTGGTTCCCTATCGGCCCTTGAACAACATATCTATCTATTTAGTTTTTGCGTCTTTTTCCGTTCAATATAACACTTAAAATTGTACTTTTCATGAATGTAAACGTTTATTTTAGGAAGTAATGACTATGGCAGACTTTCGATATTGACCGTCCCACATATAGAAAATATGATAAAATTTACAGTTATGTGCGGCTATGGGGTCTTGTGGTATGACACTCGCTTTCAGATCGGAAGGTCCTGGGTTCGAGCCTCGCTCGTCGCACAGTTGAGTCCTTTGAAACGGCTCTTTACTCACATTCTCTTATCGTACTCAGGTGTAAAATGACTACCTGGCCGTTCACAGCGTTGTCTCTGTCGACGCCTAGCAGCAGTTATGTCTCGTTCTACATGTTATGTGTTGCTGTTGGTCAGGAATCCTTTGTAAAGCGCTTTGAGCATGTTTAGTGGATAATGCGCTATATAAAAGCTCAAGTTTTTGTACCATTCAAATTAGAAATCGATAAAAATTGCCAAGCCATGCTGTTTTAGTCTCCTGGAAAAGTCCTATTGATAGAATGCGCCTGGCTAAGAAGCTCACAATATTGCCACCTGAAAGTATAACGGACCAGCACACAACACTCTGTGTAACCATGAACTTTTATAGTCTGGATAGTACAGTTAAGTGAGAATTACTCATAAACGCGGATGGCAAAAAACAATAACAAAGATCCGAGTGACGTCAACTTCATTCTGCTATAAGATAGAACGAAGATGACGTTACACAGGCCTTTGTTATTGTTTTTTGCCATCCGCGTTTGTGAGTTGTTCTCACTAAACTGTATTAACCAGACTATAAAAGTTCATGGTTACACAGAGTTTTGTGTGTTGGTCCGTTATACTTCCGGATGACAATGTTGTGAACTCCTTGGCCAAGCACATTCTATCTTTTGTCTGGTTGATACACTTTAGTGAGAATTACTCATAAACGCGGAGCGCGAAAAGAAACAAAAAAACAAAACAAAAAAACAACAACAAAGGACTGAGTGACGTCACTTCATACTATCTTTTTCATATTGTTCCGTTTGATCTGTGTTGTGTCGCGAGGCAACTGTTCGTTATGGAAGATATGTATAAACACAATGCTTACCTTCCTTACCGGACTGTGGCAACCCGTCACAAATTACCAAAAATAGCTAATACAGAAAGCATTTTCAAAAACGGGTTGAAAAAAAAAACAATCAATTTATTCAATCAGAGGTGAAGATTTCAATTTCTGTTTCATGTTCCACGTTTAAATTTGGTGATTCTGTTGATTTTAATCACAAAACACAAGTATATGGTGAATGATCTGCTTAAGTCATTAAGTTAGGATGGATGATGTTGATGATGATGACTATGATGATGATGATGATGATGATGATGATGATGATGATGATGGTAATAATGATGATGATGTTGATGATGAGGAGGATGGTGGTAATGATGATGATGATGATGATGATGATGATGATGATGATGATGATGATGATGTTGATGTTGATGGTAATAATGATGATGATGTTGATGATGAGGAGAATGGTGGTAATGATGATGATGATGATGATGATGATGATGATGATGATGATGATGATGATGATGATGATGATGATGATAAATTGTTAACTTAAAGCCTGGCAGTGACCAAAAAATACGTCACAAACACAAAAAGAAAGTAAGCCGGTGGCAGATATTGGCAAATTATGATTCTCCAACCCCTCTGTCCGCTCACGTCTCTCCCATGGAAACGATCAAAAATTAATCAGGATTTTGTCAATCCAAGACATTGATCACATGGTCTGTTTCTGTCCAACGATTGGTTATGTATTAAATAGATGCTTCTTTGTTTATGAGACAAGCTGAACAAAATGACATATTAAAGATGAAGAAGTCTTTTATGTAGATCTAGGTCATTTTGAGCACATTTTGCAATGTGACCAATGACAAGACAAGTGGAAATATAATAAATACATCGTCTCCAAAACGTCATGAGACCTGTGACACAGCCTGACCTTCGTAAAGTTATGGCCTGACACTGACCGAAAAATGAGGTCAAAATGCCAGTCTTTTGCCACAAAAGAAAACAAATCGTGCGTTGTATTCAATAGTTCAACCAATGGAATTACTTGTTTCCATGAGCACTACTAACGACAACTCACTAGGTTGTGCAAAAAACAAATAATGACGTCAAAATGCCAGTCTTTTTGGATTTCAGTGTCAGGCTATAACATAACGATGGCTACGGACACAGCCCCGTTGTCTTTATTAACGTATCTATGCTATGCATTTAGGGGAAAAATTTCACAACACCCGTCAGCTAAATCAAACACCTCAACACACAAAGCTGTAACATGTAACGTTTATATCCTGATATCATTTAATGAGAATTAATCACTAACAGGCCGTCTAAAAATTATAACAAAAAGTTGATGCCAGTGAGAATTAATCACTAACAGGCCGTCTAAAAACAATCACAAATAGCTGAGTGACGTCAACTTCGCTCAGTCTAGAGACAGTCACTGGACTTGTTTAACGGAGTCATTTATAGGTTAGTTCACCGCCATGTGAGTTGTCGTTAGTAGTGCTCATGGAAGCAGATGATCTCATTGGTTGAACAATTGCATACCACTGACGATTTGAGATAGAATGGAGTTGACATCACTCAGGTCTTTGTTATTGTTTTTTTTTTTGCCATCCACGTTTATGAATAATTCTCACTAAACTGTATTAACCTTGCTATAAAAGTTCATGGCGACACATAGTTTTGTGTGTTGGTCCATTATACTTCCGGATGACAATGTTGTGAGTTTCTTACTTAGTCTAGCGCAAACTATCTCAAGACAATGAGATAACAACGCCTCTCAGAAAATCATCACAATGTAAACAATGGCAGTGATTGGGAAACATTGCAAACTTCACAGATTTTACTATGGATGATATTTGTCTAAGTCAAATACCCACTGTTCTACCGCTCGATCAATAGAACCAAAACAAAAATTTCTGTGTAAACTTAACCGTTTATAATATGATGAAGAAAATCGTGTGATAACTAGTCACCCATTCGGTGGTATAAAAACAATGACAATGTCGATTTCATTCACGTTATTATTTATAAGCAACCATGTTTGTCTAAGCACGTGTGAAGGTGTGTCACAAATTCCATGTTTTGACTGGTCAAAAATCCACTGGTTAATTGGTCGTCGCGTTGTATTTTGACATTTTTCTGGGGTCAGAATCAGGTGATGGGTTGTCGCCAGCAGTGCTCAAAGAAGCAAATTATCCCATGAGTTGAACATGTTAAATACAATTCATGATTTGCTTTCTTTTTGTAGTCATCTCCTAACATGTTGACATAATTGTGTTGCCAGTGTCAAACCGTAGCCATCTTTACCTTATTGCCTGACACTGACACTGACCAAAACATTACGTCAAAAGACAAGTCTTTGACCACAAAAGAAAAAAAAATCGTCGTTGAATTCAATAGTTCAACCAATGCGATCACTTGTTTCCTTGAGCTCTACTAACGACAACTCACTAGACGCTGCCCAAACCTAAAAATGACGTCAAACTATAAGTCTTATAGTTTCTAGTGTCAGGCGATATGTTAATGATGGCTACGGCCTGACACGAAAATCCACTAAAGCCCATCTTTTGACGTCATTTTTAGGTTTGTGAACCGCCTAGCGAGTTGTCTTCAGTTGTGGTCAAGGAAACAAGTGATCCTATTGGTTGAACTGTTGAATAAAACTCACGATTTGTTTTCTTTTGTGATCAAAGACAAGCCGTTTGACGTTATTGGTTGGTCAGTATCAGGCCATGAGTTTACGAAGCCACGGTCAGACTTTGAGGTGAATGCTGAAAATCCCAACAGTTTTCCTCAATAAGACCTCTTTCTCAACATTGCATTTTCTGTAAACAGGACTAATGACTTTTTTAAAAACATCATTGCATATTAGGTATAATTTGGCAGTATCGGTGTGTGCCAAGCAACCTGTGAAACAAAAACACTAATGTTATGAACAACTTTGTGAGTTAGAACAGCTGCTTCATTTCCTTTGTGTTTTTATTTCTTTGGTTTGACAACTGCATAGACGAAAGGAAAGCCAGATCGTATCCAATCAGTTAACTAATACTTAATGCGCTTTTATACACGTTGCCTATCATATGCCCACCGAAGATTTGTCCTCTGCCTCCCTCGTGTACTCGGAGTTTGTAGGGATGTTGTTTGTTGCGCAATCATGGTTGGTTGTTTATAAACAATAATGGGAATGAAATTGCCCTCTCTCTCTCTCTCTGATCATTGTTATTGTTTTTATACCGCAGAATGGGTGACTAGTCATCACACGATTATCTCAATCATATCATACACTTTAGTTTACTTTTACACATATTTTTTTTTGGTGTTGGTTCGATTGATCAAGCGGTAGAATAGTGGGTATTTTACTTAGACAAATATCATCGATCGTAAAACCTGTGTAGTTTGTTAAGTTTATCAAGCACTGTCATTGTTTACATTAATGACGACTGTCCGAGAGGCGTGGTTATTTAAGTGTTTATTAGTAATTAGGTATTGCGAGTGCCAGTGGTTCTCCCCCTTAGTTGTGTCCAAAACAATGAGCACTTTAAGAGAACAACTAACAAGTAAACGATATAATTTATAGATAGTATGCAGATGACGTCACTCAGGCCTTTGTTATTTTTTTTGCCATCCGCGTTTGTGAGTTGTTCTCACTAAACTGTATTAACCAGACTATAAAAGTTCATGGTTACACAGAGTTTGTGTGTTGGTCCGTTATACTTCCGGATGGCAATGTTGTGAACTCCTTGGCCAAGTGCATTCTACCTATAAAGATGACTGATACGAGTGAACAGAACTCTCAAATCACAAAACTCTTTTTTTTTTTTTTTTAAAAAGTACAACACTATCAGTCTTTGAAATTATTATTTAATTTGGTCACTATTAAAGGGACTGAATTTATTAGCAAATGCATTCACTCAATACTAAGAGTGCGTTTAAACCTAAATATTCGCCCCTTCTACAACGAAAAAACCCCCCAAACAAAACAACTATGTCTTACTTTAAATGTTTATAGTCTGATATAGAGATTCTAATGAGAGCTAATCACTAATTCGAAACACTAGGTCTCTAGTTTTAGTCCCGGTTTTGGTGACATAAGATTGAATCTTTGAAAAACAGCTCTTCACAAACATTCTCTCACCACACTCAGGTGTGGTGCAATAGAATTTTCAGATCAAACAAACAACCTTGGCGTCATCATTGATAAAGATCTTTCCATGACAAGTTACGTGAACAACACCATACAATCGATGTACATAGAAATGAAAAAAATTAGCAAAATTCGCCATTTAATATCAAAGAATGTAGTGGAACTTTTGATCAATTCCCTTGTTTTATCCAAATTTGACTATTGTCGTAACTCTCTTTGGGCGAATTTAGCTAAAGACAAAATGTGTAAACTTCAGGTTGCTCAAAATACGTCAGCTATGCTCATTGTACGAAATAACACAAATACCCTTTGGCAACTCTTCTTCTCCTTGAGTTGCATTGGCTGCCTGAGGAAAAAAGAATTACATATAAATAGAATGAAGTTGATGTCACTTGGGTCTTTGTTATTGTTTTTCTTTTTTTGACATCCACGTTTATGATTAATTCTCACTTTAACTGTATCGTCCAGACTATAAAAGTTCATTGTTACACAGATTGTGTGTGTCATGTCCGTTATACTTCAGGATGGCAATGCTGTGAGCTTCTTAGAAAAGCGCATACTGTCTATAAGATTTGTACTGTTGTCTTCAAATCCTTGAGCACTAACAGTACCTCTTATGTTAAATAATATCTTCTTAATATCTATGTCCCCAATAGAAACTCGAGGTCAAGGAATGCCCAATCAATCCTTGTCAGACTAAGACCTTGCACAAAATAGGTGAACAATCTTTTCAATTTTCGGCCCCACATTTTGGAACTCTCTCCCATCACATGTGAAGTGCTTGCAGTCGTTGACTACTTTGAAATCTTGCTTAAAGTTTTATCTTTTTACGTCATAAGTTGCTATTTAGTTTCTAGATGTTATCATATTTTGTTGTTATTAAATTGAATTCGTATCCTTTTCACATTTACATTTGTATTACTGTAATATGCATTGTTTTATATCACTGTAAAGCGATTAGAGCCTGTATTAATGTTCTGAAGCGCTTTATAAATGCCATTATTTCTCCTTCTTCTTCTTCTTCTTCTTCTTCTTCTTCTTCTTCTTCTTCTTCTTCTTCTTCTTCTTCTTCTTCTTCTTCTTCTTCTTCTTCTTCTTACTATTATTATTATTATTATTATTATTATTATTATTATTATTATTATTATTATATTATTATTATTATTATTATTATTATTATTATTATTATTATTATTACAACTATTATCAATGTATTATTAAAATCGGTATCTGGCGTTAACATCGTTGTCTACATCGAATAAAAAAATGGTAATAGCGCCTGTCCTATATAGTATATTTTACTTTTGGCTTGGGACTGCTTGTAATGCGCTTTGGGTACATTTACTGGACACTGCCTCATTTTGTTTCATTCTAATTATTATAAGGCAGCCGTAACACTAAAAGGTCCTATAATCACTCAAATGCCCTTATCATGATTTTTTTTAAATCATAGCCATCTCACCATTCTTCTATTTATGAATGGATAAATTAAAATAAAATGTTGAGCAATTTAATAAAATTCTAAATTTGTATATTGCCAACCAGGTTCTGAACATGGCATCAAACTGACCTTGAACGTGGAGCAGTACGAATACATGCCTGGACCGCACGACGCAGCTGGAGTAAAATTGTTAGTCCACGACAGAAAAGAGTTCCCGAGTGTAGCCAATCTGGGTCTGTCTATTCCTACTGGAGCTCACGCTTATGTTGGAATGCAGTTAGTCAGGGTGAGTCGTGGAATAGTATATTGAGTAAAATTCAGGAAATTGATGTTAAAATATCTCTCACTATACTTTAAGAGCACGTATCAATGGGTCTTGACCGACATGGCGTTATTTACAAGTCTGAATGACCCAAATGAATTGTAAAGGACTAATAGGGTTCAACAGTCATGACATCACTTCCCTCGTAATGACGTATTGTAGCTGGTTCTAGACTATCGGAACAATGGTGGACGCCATTATCTCCATCACCGCCCTTATGACATACTTCTCCGACGAGCATAAGCGTGTATCCAGAGGAGAAAGACATTATAAATCTGATCATGTTGTGACTTGTATACATTCTGATCAGATGACATGTGAAATAGTTCTATCTAGCCAACATGAAGAATCAAAATTACCGATTTTCTTTGTTTAGAACCAAGTGCTGGTTGCTGGGCGGACGTGATATTAGACTATTGAATCCTATTTTTGTAATGGAACGCAACATATTACCCATTACAATAATGTAAAAAAAAGTCAAAAATTGCATTCGACTATCAAACTGGTAAAGATGTTAGAACTGCGTTTTCTCAATCGAAAAAATTTGTAACATCACGTCACATATCTCATGTCTCCTCGGTATTGTTAAGTACATCTTCAGATTTTTATCGTTTATCATCATCTACATCTCTGCTTCTCGGCTTTAAAAATTTAATTTCAGGTAGAGAACCTCCCTCATCCCCATGGTAGCTGTAGTAGTGAGAGCTCACCATACTACAAGTCATACTCGACCGATGCCTGTCAGCTGGCGTGTTTTACAGAGTTCATGGATTTAGAGTGTGGGTGTAGGGACAAGTATATGCCACATCTTGGAGGTTAGACTTTAGCATCATCATCATCATCATCATCATCATCATCATCATCATCATCATCATCATCATCATCATCAACATCATCATCAGCATCATCATCGTCGTCGTCGTCATCATCGTCATCATCGTCGTTGTCATCATCATCATCATCATCATCATCATCATCATCATCATCATCATCATCATCATCATCATCATCATCATCATTATCAGCCGTGTTTTTACCGAATTCATGGTTTATATCGTTTACGCACGGATTAAAAAATAAACGCCACGCCCTAGAGGTCAGATTTCAGATTTGAAGAATTATATAGAAATATTATTATACCTGTAAGCATTCGAGACAATTGGATTCAGTAGTCTGATGTCACGCCGCCCGGCAACGGCGGCCATCTTGCTTCTAAACAAAGAAAATCATTACTTTTTATTCTTCATGCTGGCTAGAACTTTTCATATGCCTTGTGATCAGAATGTGTAAAAGTCAAAACATGATTAAATTTATGTTTTTTTTCCTCTGGATACGCTTTTTTTATCGCCAGGGAAATATTTCATACGGGCGTCCGCCATTTGTTACGATAGTTTAGAGCCAGTGTTACTAAGTTACCATGCGTCATTAGGAAGGAGTGACGTTACAACTGTTGAAGAGTATTACTAAAGCCCTTTCGTGATGTACCCTGACCATCTGGTATGAAACAGTGCCAGACAAAGCAGAAAACAAAATACAAGAAGAAAATAATAATTCCTAAATATCATGCTCCCTGACTAGGGATGGAACATTAGACCTGTTTACCTACTGTTCACACTGGCTATCATAACACCATATTATATTTTTTAGGGCAATTATTTCTTGTATTTTTTCACGCTTTGTCTAACACGGCTTTCAACGCATTTTTTCATATTTTTATCTCACACCAGTGCCTGATCCCTAATAGGCCTCAAGAGTCGTGACGAAACTTCCCTCATAACGAAGCATAGTAACTTGGTAACTGAATCTAAATTGTCGGAACAATGGCGGACGCCCCTATGAAATACTTATCCGACGAGCATAAAAGTGTATCCAGAGGAGAAAAATATTATAAATCTGATCATGTTTTGACTTATATACATTCTGATCACACGACATGTGAACATTTCCAACCAGCATGAAGAATAAAAAATACCGATTTTCTTTGTTTAGAACCAAGCTGCTCGTTGTTGGGCTTGCGTGACATCAGACTATAGACAGTATGCGCTTGGCTAAGAAGCTCATAACATTGCCATCCGGAAGTATAACGGACCAACACACAAAACTGTGTGTATCCATGAACGTTTATAGTCAGGCTAATACAGTTCAGTGAGTATTAGTCATAAACGCGGATGGCACAAAACAATAACAAAGACCTGAGTGACTATCTATTGAATCCAATTGACGGTTCCTCCTTGAGCCCTTGTTGCTATGCCTGTCAAGCTATTGCCACGGATACCCTTATAGTATGAGTCTAGAGTTATTCAATCAACATACAGTGCATCACTTGTGAAATTTACGCTTGTTATCGTATATTTTATTAACACACGATAGTCGGATAAACATTTCAGTGGTTTTATGGGCATGATCTATACAAAGTATGCGCTTGGCTAAGAAGCTCATAACATTACCATCCGGAAGTAAAGCGGATCAACACACAAAACTGTGTGTAACCTCAAACGTTTATAGTCAGGTTAATATAGTTTAGTGAGAATTACTCACAAACGCGGATGGCAAAAAACAATAACAAAGACCAAGTCGTGACGTCAACTTCGAACTATCTATATTATGCTCAATCCATTATAACATTCTATTTTTCTCAGGGGACCCACCCGTCTGTACAGTGGAACAGTACATTACTTGTTTCAAGCCTAGCGAAGGTACGGTCCATTGTCTGTTTTGTTCCCATACGAAGCGTTTCCATTTTCACTCTTTCGTTAGTATTTTACGTTTTGTTCGAGGGATGCAGATTTCTTCACGTTATAGAGACCTCGTTAATCTTAATAATAGTTCAAATTCTTCGCCTAGATAAAGCCATCCTCTCATCTGACTAGCAGTCGTCTTTGGTGTTTAAATCAGCGTATTTTATTGACAAAAGAGAATATCCAAAACATTCATTTCATATTATTATTATTATATTATTATTATTATTATTATTATTATTATTATTATTATTATTATTATTATTATTATTATTATTATTATTATTATTATTATTATTATTATTATTATTATTATTATTATTATTATTATTATTTATTATTATTATTATTATTATTATTATTATTATTATTATTATTATTATTATTATTATTATTATTATTATTATTATTATATTATTATTATTATTATTATATATTATTATTATTATTATTATTATTATTATTATTATTATTATTATTATTAATATTATTATTATGACATCCGAATTATGGGCTCGATTTAGTATTGTTGTAATGGGCAATATTTAGCGTAGCTTTGAGAGTATTTCCATTACAACAATGGGACCATAACTATTTGTTTTGTCAGACTCGTAAATAAGTGCACGTTGTTCTGACATGATACGGTTTTGAGGTAAATTACCCATACTTCAGGAAGTGACTTTCCAACCTGCTATGTCGCATCCAGTTATAAAATCAGTTGATGTTAGTTTTGTTTTTCAATACATTGGATAAATGGAAATCGCCAGGTAAAAGCTGAACTCCCAAAACACTCATCATAAGACAGAAAATAGACAAGCATTTTCTTCTTTAACTCAAAGAAAAAAATGACCAAAAAATGGAGATTTTCTCTAAAATAAAGATCTGAAAAAGTGTGTATAAAACAGTGCCAGGCAAGGCATATATAAAAATACAAGAAAAAACATTCCTAAAATCAGCCTGGTTTGAGTCGAGGAAGGCTGTTGTTTTGGGATTTATTTTCCCGTATTTTTCTCTCTACCTTGTATGAAACTGTTTGATACACACTTTTTCAGATATCTTGTATCTTACACCAGTCCTGCTTTCTAATTTTTTTATGTTTAAATTTTCTCTGAAAGATCAAAATAAGACTTTAGCAGGTTTTGAAAGTCATTGTCTCAATCGGGAAGAAAAGTTGTGACATCAAATCCTCTACTCTTTTGGTTCTAAAATCCTTGGGAGTGTGCATGTAACCAGTTCTCGGAGTACTAATAATGAATAGGTTACATAAAGGCGGCATAACTATTTCAGTAGTAGGATGTATAGGCAGATTCTTAGGAATACGGGACGTACAAGAGCGAGGATGGATCATCTGTATTAACGACCAGCATAATTGAGTCTCTGACACCAGAAGATGAATTACACAAGGTATGAATTCAGTCATGCAGAAGAGTGGTTTTACACTTTCAATGAAATAGGAACCCGTTTTTGACATCACACTTTTCTTCCCTTTTGTGATTTTTTTTAACGATCTTAACAAAAAGGGGATTGACATTTTGTTTTCTAATTTCCTCCCCAGCCAAAGTCCATCGTCGAGTAGAAGAGGAATGCTACTGTCCTGTTCCTTGTAAATTCCTTATCTACGATTCCATCATCTCATTCTCTGCCACGTCAGCGTACGCCCAGGAACGCCTTCTGACAAAAACAACTACAGACTCTCTTAAGAAGAAATATCTGGCAGCCAGGTATAAACAGATGTTAAAAGAATATAAGAACATTTATTATAAAACGCATTTCCGCGGATTTACCATTCTCAATGCTTTTCACCATGTTTCATCTATTTCCCAAGTAGGCCTTGTGTAGAGCCATATCTCTCCGTTTCATTCAGTAGCAGTAGCCAATTTGGGATGGCCATTTTGTATTAACACACATACAATATCCATCACTGCATATAGATAGAATGCGCTTGGCCAAGGAGTTCACAACATTGCCATCCGGAAGTATAACGGACCAACACACAAACTCTGTGTAACCATGAACTTTTATAGTCTGGTTAATAAAGTTTAGTGAGAACAACTCACAAACGCGGATGGCAAAAACAATAACAAAGGCCTGAGTGACGTCATCTGCATACTATCTATAGATAGTATGAAGATGACGTCACTCAGGTCTTTGTTATTGTTTTTTGCCATCCTCTTTTATGAGTAATGCTCACTGAACTGTATTAACCGGACTATAAACGTTCATGGATACACACAGTTTTGTGTGTTGGTCCGTTATACTTCCGGATGGCAATGTTATGAGCTTCTTAGCCAAGCGCATACTATCTATAGCCAAATATTCATTCACTCCAACGGAGTAATGTGAGTAACATGCTTTACCCGATGACACGTTGGGACCAGAATTTTACACTTTCACCCAACAGTCATCGAACAAGCGTAACATTCTTGACTTTTGTGACAAGACGAACCCTACCACATTACCTTAACAGATTATGGTTGTGGTCTATAGCAGTTCTCCACGCCATAAGGGCCCATTGAGCCAGAATTTATCTGGGTCACTTTAGTGTTGACAGGACAAGACGAATTGCATGCTACCTTTTGGATAGGACGCTGGTCTATGTTAAAATACTTTCCAGCTGATCTGACTGACCCAACAAATCAATCACTTCTGGATGCAGAAGAGAGAGAGAGAGAGAGAGAGAGAGAGAGAGAGAGAGAGAGAGAGAGAGAGGGGGGGGGGGGGGGGGGGGGTGGGTTGGTCAGGGGAAAAATCTCGACTTCTCCAGTCCCTTTACTTGTGAAGCGAGTGTTCTATCAACTTGGCAATCGATATCCTCCTCATCTCTAGCCCTCTTTACTTACCATATTGATTCATTTGTGGCGCTGTGTTGTGTTATTTCAACTGTTCTGTGCAATGTTGTGCACCTACGGACTTGTAGGTTTGTGGTTTTCGTCCGCTTCCGGGCAGCGCAAAGTTGAGTCCCTGGAAAGGCGCATTGCTTACATTCCCAAACTGCACTCAGTATGGAAACAGCGTTGTATCTGGGGATCCCTTTGGAGAGGGTGTGTGGTCTTGTGATATGACCCTCGCTTTCGGATCGGAAGGTCATGGGTTCTAGCCTCGCTCGGCGCATAGTCGAGTTCTTGGAAAAGGCTCTTTACTCACATTCTCTCACCGTACTCAGGTGTAAAATGAGTACCTGGCCTTTAACAGCGTTGCCTCTGTCGGAATTAAAAAAAAATGTATTATCGCCTAACAGGGGTCATGTTTCGTTCAACATATTACATGTTGCTGTTGGTTTGAGATCCTTTGTAAAACGCTTTGATCACGTTTAGTGGATATTGCTCAAGTTTTTTAGAGGGCTCTAAGCTCAGCAAGTAGATATTTGCACTATATAAGAGTTGAAGTTTTATGTCAATTTATATTTTGCTTTTTTGAGTTGTTGTTTTTTTGGTATGAAAAGTAACCAAAAACAAAAGTCAATTTGACTCCACGGTCGAGGCCTTCTGATTTATGGGAAATCGTTTTTTATTTCTTGTATTTAAAAAAAAAACTGAGCTTTTATATAGACTAGAGCAATATCCACTAAACGTTCTCAAAGCGCTTTAGAAGGGCAACACTTAACCTGTAGGAGGAGACATGACGCCTGTTAGGCGATATTACAATTTTTTTTCGGACAGAGACAACGCTGGTAACGGCCAGCTACTCATTTTACACATGAGTACGTTGAGAGAATGTTAGTAAAGGGTCTTTTTCAAGGACTCAACTATGTGCCGAGCGGTGCTCGAACTCAGGACCTTCCGATCCGAAAGCGAGTGTTATACCACAAGACCATATAACCACATTTATGTATTTTTCTTACTGTTTTGTCTGGCACTGTTCCATCTACCTTTTTTCAAATCTTACACCGATGCCAGCTTCCTAATTTTGTCAGTGTAATTTTACAGAAAATACAAACATGACACTTTGAGCTTTTTGATATTTTTAAAAATATAGCGTAGTATTCACTAAAAGTGCTCAAAGCGCTTTGCAAGAGTCCCTAGCCAACAGCAACATTTAACATGCAGAACAAGACAACACGCCAATTCGGCGATTTTACATTTTTTCCGACAGAGACAACGCTGTTAACGGCCAGGTGTTCATTTTACACCTGAGTACGTACGGTGAGAGAACGTGAGTAGAAAGCCTTTTCTAAGGACTGAACTATGCGCCGCTCAGAACGGGACGCTATCCCTGGCCTTTCGATCTGAAGAGAGTTAATCAAGGTCAAAACGGTATTAGGTCGGAGTGATTTTGATGCTATGCGTTTAGGTAAAGAACTCACAACATCCACCAACCGGATATAACGTACCTGCAATGCGTGGTTTAAGATGGAGATAAAATTTAATTTGATAAACATATTAAGTGATTATTCTCCAGACCACTCGGAAGTTTTACATAGGCACCTTTTACACCCACGCACTATCCCTATTAATGTAGTTTTATTATATGTAATAGAGGTCTGCAAGGCCTATGATTTCCCCGTTACACAATAACTGATAATAGTAAACAGCAGTAATTATTGGATCGTATAGCTGTCTACGAATATAACCTTCACAAAAATAAAATAATTAACTATTGAATAAGAAAAAAAATTCCAATCACACTTAGATTTGACAATAAAGGTTAGTCTGATATATCCTTTTTTATGTATTAATAATTATTGTAGGTATTTACAGAATGTTGTTATATGACATAGTTGAGTCTGGCCATCTCCCTGGTCCTTAATATTCCCGCCTATGAAGGGGATGACATCTGTTTTGATATGATAGATATATTTAAGATGGCGTCAGATTTCTCCGTGTTAAACTTCCTTGGCCTGTCTGAGTTAGACAGTGTTACATTTTGATAAATACGTGTACATTATATTTAATTTAGTAATAAAGTCCTAATCTTATGATAAGGATAATGTTTGGTTCAGAGACAGTCTAAAGTCAGACCTAGCACACGGGTTCAAATGGCATATGGATAAAGAAGTCTATTAATACTACAGTAACATTGTCTACTGCATGGGCCTTATAAGTATAGACTCGTGAATATTTTAAGTAAAATGAATAATACCCATAATGTCATGAAGCAAACAAAGAGGCGCAGTCCTCATGACTTTACAAGTCTACACTAGTCTAGATTAAACAACGATATTGTAATGTGTGATCAAATTATATATATCCAAATCTTAATGATACAATGTATATCAAAGTCATAATAATACAATCATAGGGTATAGGAAGAGTAGGCAGATAATGTTGATGATACAAAGTCTCTCGATCAGAAAGATTTAAAAAAAAAATCAATCAGTTTCTCACTCACTTTTGAATAGTACACCACTAATAACGGGGTACCTTTTGTGTGTGAAAAGAGAGTGCTCTACTAACTGAGCTATCAAAACCCTCTATACATTACCCAGGTCCCAGACTTTTTTTTATTACTGTTTATTCATTTTACAACAATAATATCTAACTTGTTTTCATTTTAACAGAATGGGTCATATTTAAAATCTTATCCTACAGGGAAATTTCGTCACGTATGAACCCAATAAAGTTCAACAAACTCGTACGTCTTGAACGCACTGCAAGATCGACCTTTGATGAATTGAAAAATGTTATGCTCTCAGCTGGATTGTCTCACGTAACTGCTCAAAGGAACATCCTGCAGTCGATCTACGAAGACATAAAATCAATTCACGAGAGGAAATTGTATCTCTTAAGATGGCAAGAATTCAACGTCAATAAAAACTTTATAAGAGTGAAACAAGCCATGGAGGAGAGGACACTCTTCCCGGTTATGCATGGATTTCAGGAGCTTGGATATCAAATTGAGATTAGGATTCGCCAAATGGCGAACCCCCCTAGTAATCTAACCTTCAGTGAGGATGTTAGGCTGGCGCTGTATATGGAAACGATGAACATGATAAATGGGAGAATTCAGCTATGTGACAAAGCTCATAGAAACTACACTTATCTTTACAAAGCATATCTTAATGGGAAAAGAATTTACGGGTACATCTTTGAGAAAGAACCCAAACGCGACAACGACTACATAGTGCCGAAAAAACTACTAAAAGACTCGTTATTTCGGACTCCAAATGCAGCAAAATACAGCAAACTTTTGGGGGTAAATCTCCGTCGGATTCAGCGCCAGTTGAGAGCTTATTCGGCCCATGCCAATGTTAGTTATTTCAATAACACGGTCAATGAGACGACTTTACATGCGACGAATGTTTTATTTTACAATAGAGGTCGTGCGTTCTACCAATCCAGGAGCGAGTTTTATAAAGAGTCCATAGAATATCCAGCACGTTACATGAAATCTAAAATAGAAGATTTTGAGAGAAGATGGAGGTCGTTTGAGAGCAATTATCAAATGCTTTCGAATTCCGTCAATACGATATTGAATAACTTAGTCCATCTCAATAGTTCAATTCTCAGTCGAATAAAACAAGGAATGGACTCAACAGAAAAGTTTATCAATTTCAAAAACGTTACTAAGCAGCAGGCGGCAGCGGAACTGACGTCACATGATACTAATGTTGGAATCAATGATTTTAAATTATTTTTTAATGAGCTAAGATCACGTGGTCAAGATATATTTGACGGATGGTCAACGCTGTTACACTTCACCAATGCCATTTGGGAAGTCATTCTCAATGATGAAAACATGCAAGAAATTTACGAATACCGAAATATGACGGATTTCCTACGGAACTTTACTGATGTCCGCAGCGAATATCGGGAAAACTTTACAAGAATTCGTGATTTGTACGATCCTCGATTCATCGTAGGGAACTCGGATATCATGTTTTTGATTAATGTTGAGTCTCTCATTGAACACATGCGTTTGTACAAAATTGGCAACCGTCTAGATTCAACTTTTATCAAGTAAGTAATATTTAAATATTATATGTGATTATTCCACCCATCTCATTGGAAAACCCTATCATTCTCAGTAACGCGTTGAATAAAGCTTTCGATTTCCGTGTCCCATTGCTTGTTCTCAACTCTTTTCACGCCGTATTATTCAGACGTTTTCAGACGATCATGTTGCCTATTTTCTTGTTACAATTTTTCGCTTTCATTGAAAGAAAAAACATTGTTCGTTCCCCCCGTCTTCTCCCTCTCTTTCTCTCTCTCTCTCTCTCTCTCTCTCTCTCTCTCTCTCTCTCTCTCTCTCTCTCTCTCTATTTCCCTCCGTCTTCCTCTGTCTCCTTCTCTCGTTGCATGCCATATCTTATATCTAACCCCTCTCTCTATCTCTCACCGAACGTCTATACGTTCTGTATCCCATCCTGCTTCAAGTAACCATAAAAAGTAACATTTATTTCTTCTTCTTCTTCTTCTTCTTCTTCTTCTTCTTCTTCTTCTTCTTCTTCTTCTTCTTCTTCTTCTTCTTCTTCTTCTTCCTCTTCCTCTTCTTCTCATTATTATTTAATCATCATCATCATCATCATCATCATCGTCATCATCATCATCATCATCATCATCATCATCATCATCATCATTATTGTTAGTTATTATTATTATTATTATTTTTATTATTATTATTATTATTATTATTATTATTATTATTATTATTATTATTATTATTATTACTGTTTTGTCTTTGCTGTTGATGTTATTATTATGTATCTATTTATTTATTTATCACTTGGTCTTTACTCCCCCCCCCCCCCCAGAGACAATTTCCTACAGCTTGACGTGTTCTATCGTGAGAAGAGCTATGAACAAATCACACAACAACCTGCATACGACATTTTTGCTTTGATTTGTAAGTCCATTCATTGTATTCTTAGTTTGGTTCTAGTGTTGTACGATTGCGCCTCATGGAGCAGCCTTCGAAACTCATAAACGTAAATCTCATGGAACTATTTGTCTCAAAATTTAAAGAAGGCTTCGGTCCTGTGCTCTTGTAGAAAATCATAACGACAGAGAGAGAGAGAGAGAGAGAGAGAGAGAGAGAGAGAGAGAGAGAGAGAGAGCGAGCGAAGAAGAGAGAGAGAGAGAGAGAGGGAGAGAGAGAGCGAAGAAGAGAGAGAGAGAGAGAGAGAGAGAGAGAGAGAGAGAGAGAGAGAGAGAGAGAGCAACTTCGTTTTCTTTTTTGACTTTTGTTGTCATATTTTTTGTAGTTAGGTCCCTTGATTTATTCGTCCAAAAAAGAGTGAATGAAAAAAGGAAAGAAGAACAAAGATCAAAGATGGCGGTTGCCGATTGAGTTGAGAGAAGACCTTTTGTATTTTGTATTTATTTTACAACCCCTTTTTAATTATTTAGATGATTACTACAATCTGAACAGCAGTTACATGAACGGATGGAACTAAGCATTATGTATTCAATCAAATTCAATCCACAAGTGTTGTCGAATTGGATTCAATAGCATGATGTCACGTCGCTCAGCAACGGTGGCCACCGTGGTTCTAAAAAAAGAAAATCGGTACTTTTTATTCTTCATGGTGGCTCGAACTTTTCATATGTTTTATGATCAGAATGTGTAAAAGTCAAAACATAATCAGATTTATAATGGTTTTTTTTGCCTCTGGATACGCTTTTATGCTCGTCGGAGAAGTATTTCATAAGGGCGTCCACCATTGTTCCGATAGTTTAGACCATGTGTCATTACGAGGGAAGTGACGTTACGACTGTTGAAGCGTATTTCGGTACACAAGTAAAACAATCTTTCAGAGGCATAGGCTCGTGCAGCTGTGGTTTATCAAGGTTTCTATAGCAGTGGCAATACCGCAGTACCCTTTAGATAGGGAGCTAGTCTATCACAAAATACTTTCCGACATATCTAACAGACTACAGCTACTCAATTCCTGTTGAGTGGACAGGTGATGATGTGGGCCAGAAATAGATTAGTTTGAGTTTTTATATAGCTCAATATCCGCTTTGTGTACTCAAAGCGATTTATATGGGGTACCAAACCAACAGCAACTCTTAACACGGATGAGGCATAACGTCTGTAAAACGCTATTACTATTACAATTTTTTTTCAACTCATACAATGCTGGCATTGTCCAGGTTTATACTTTACACATTGAGCTTTAGGTTTTTATATAGAGCAATGTCCACTGAACGTGCTCAAAGCGCTTTAATACGGGTCCACAGCCAATAGCAACCATTAAGATGGAGATCGAGACATGATGCCCGTCAAGGCGATATTAAATTTTATTTTTCCGACAGAGACAACGCTGTTTACAGTCAGGTACTCATTTTATACCTGAGTACGGTGAGATGATGTGAGTACAGAGATTTTTCCAAAGACTCAACTATGCACTGCTCAGAGCGGTGATCCGCATGCGAGTGTCAAACCAATAGACCACATAGTCGGTCTGCAACCACGTGGTAACGTTTGGGGCGGTGGGTCACATGGTGTAGATATTGCACAAGGTATTGATGTTATGCGTTTAGTTAAAAAAAACTCATAACATCCACCAGCCGGATATAACATACCATAAATAGGTTTAACCTTAATCGTTTATAGTAAGCTTAATAAAATTAACTGAGAACTGTTCATAAAATGGCTGACTGTTCTATCTATTGATCAAGCGGTAGAAGAGTAGATATTTTACTTAGACTCATACCATCGACAGCAAAACCTGTGTAGTTCGCTATAGATAACATGAAGTTTACGTCACTCATGTCTTTGTTATTGCTTTGTGCCATTCGCGTTTATGATAAATTGGATTTAATAGTCCGATGTCACGTCCGCCCAGCAACCAGCAGCTTGAAATTTCTTCATGCTGGCTAGAACTTTTTCGCATGTCATGGGATCAGAATGTATAAAACTCAAAACATGATGAAATCTACAATATTTTTCTCCTCTGAATACGGATAAGTATTTCATAAGGGCGATGATGGAGATAGTTTAGAACCAGTTACTATGTGACATTACGAGGGAATTGACGTCACGACTGTTGAACTTAATTCTCACTAATCTGTATTAACCAGGTTATAAGCGTTCAAGGTTACACATAGTTTTGTGTGTTGGACCGTTTTACCTCCTGAAGGCAACGTTGTGAGATTCTTAGCCAGACGCATATTATCTGTATTCACCAATTGTTTACATTATGAATGACGACTGTGGTTATGTTCTCTTCCACGGGGTGTTTTGTGTTCTATGAGACAAACAAAACAAGTATTTTCATATTTAATTTACTAAATGAAAGCAGCTTTATTTTGAAAGTCAGCTCAATAAAATCTTACTTAAAAAAAAATTATCCTAACATTGTTTTTTTCTCCTTTATTCCACCAGGTGATATCGGAGGTTCTATGGGTCTCTTCATCGGAGCCAGCGTTCTGTCTCTCTACGAGATTATAGAATTGTTTCTCCACGTATTTCTGCGACCGTTATTCCGGAACTCAAAGAGATCTCCTGGAAAAGCAAACCATCCCGATTCCAGTAACCGTTTTACTAATCCGGAACACTTCAATAAACCTCTGGGATAGTGATGATGATAATAACACCAATAATAATAATAATTGGACTAACATATGACTCATCCCTCGAACGGATGTTATATCAGAGTGACCAAGATTCTATGAAAGACTAATGAACAAAAATTATATATAGAACCCCTTCTTCAGTCAATAATAGAAATAATAATTTTTTTTTTCTTGTTGTTGACTGAAAAAAAGGTTTCAAGTGCAAATCATTCCGTGACTCTTTTTTTTCCGAAGCTATTGTATTCATTCTTGTCCGTTACGTTTTATAACAGTCTACAAATTCTAGTAGCTAAGTATCACCTATTTGCCGTAAAGACCGTAAAGAGGTTTTAATGTTAAATTGACCAGATATGTGACATTTTAATATTTCGACGTGCGCAACTGAAGATGGAGGTTCCGATTGCTCAGTTGGTAGAACACTCACTTCACAATCAAATGGAACAAGATAGGTCCCAGGTGCAGTCGAGAGTTTTTTTTCTGACTCCGCCCCCTGTCCACCCAGCAGTGATTGGGTAGCTTGGTCTGGGGGGAAAGATCTGGGGGGGAAAGTACTTTGCGCTAGACTAGCGTCCTATCCAAAGGGTAGCAAGCAATTGCTATTGTCCATTTCAAGCCATAGAAACCGGGATAAACTACAGGCTCTAGCGACCTTATGGCTCAGAAAGACTACTTAATTGAAGATGATAAATTGCTTTTTTTCCTCTCTTAAAATGGATACGCTCTTTGATTGCACAATGTCTTATTACCACGCCAAAAGACAGCTTGCAGAAGAGAAAATAATGTTCAATGTGAATCTTGTGTGTTGAATCTATTATTTTACGAACATTCAATGAATTATAATTTAAACCCTTCTTCACGGAATATAAATTAGTCCACCAAATGATCATTCGATGTCAATAAAAAAAAACTCTCATATTTTCCAAAGAGAACAAATAGGGGGTTAATAATCATACTCATGGAAATAAAACGAAAGTTTCTGAAGTGGGGCTCAAACCTAAAACCTTCTGGATCCAACTGCAAGAAACTGTGGACTGTAAAAAGTCATGAACCAAATGAATATAACAGCTTCGAAAAAGAAACTAATAACAAACACGGAACGTTTCGGGTTCAAAAACTTTCTTCATTCTAAACAAAAAAGCACATCGCGCCCTCCCCTTATTTTATGGTTTAAGTATATAATTTATCCAGTTGAAGTATCAGATTCCCCCGACATAGTACCGTTTTGAGACGAGTGGTCACAAATTCAGTGAAAAAGACGTGATAAACAAAATCGCGGTGTTCTGTGAACATGTAACGTGTATAATGAAGTGAGATGATTATCATTGGAATTCTTGTATAGCTACACTATTAAAAACAAAATGTCCTCTATAAAATGACTAAAGAGGTTGTGGTAAGGCAATTAATTTATTGCATTTATTATTATTATTTTAATTATTATTATTATTATTATTTATTATTATTATTATTATATTATTATTATTATTATTTAATTATTATTATTATTATTATTATTATTTTTTTATTATTATTATCATCATCATCATCATCATCATCATCATCATCATCATCATCATCATCATCATCATCATCATCATCATCATCATTATTATTATTATTATTATTATTATTATTATTATTATTATATTATTATTATTAATATTATTTTTATAATTATTATTATTGTTATTGTTATTATTATTATTATTATTATTATTATTATTATTATTATTATTATTATTATTATTATCATTAATATTGTTATTATTTAAATTATTTAATCTTATTAAAATCAACGTGACTTAATATGGTGTGATAAACAAGATATCAACAATATCAGTCTTTTCTTTCTTTGACTGTAAGTTTTACAGTAGGTAACAAAAATCATACCAAGACTACGTGTTGAGCACCATGTTGGTTTGATTGGACCAGATGAAGAACATTCACGCAGGTTTGGTTTTTCACGAGACGCTATAGCCTTCAACAGTCATGACGTCACTTCCCTCGTAATGACGCATGGTAACTTAGTAACTGGCTCGAAACTATCCGAACAATGGAGGACGCCATTATGAAATATTTATCCGACTAGCTTATATAAAAGTGTATACAGAGGAGAAAAAAAAATATAAATGTTTTGACTTTAATACATTCTGATCACATGATATAGATATGTAAAGTTCTAGCCAGCTTGAAGAATAAAAAGTATCGATGTTCTTTTTTTAGAACCAGGTTGCTCACCATTGCTGGGCGACGTGACATCAGACTAGTGAATCCAATTTATAAGTTAATATAGAAGTACAGAAAAATGGGGGACGTTTTCAGTAAGGAAAGATCATTTAAATCAGAAACAGGGGACATAGTTATTTGGTGTTTTGGGATTGGATCATGAGAGGCTAAATGGCAGGTTGTCATCAGACAGAAACAGTAAAGGCAATGAAATCGCAACAGTTTTTATACTTGACAATGCGTAATCATATATGATAGTATGCGCTTAGCTAAGAAGCTCACAACATTGCCATCCGGAAGTATAACGGACCAACATACAATACTGTGTGTAACCATGAACGTTTATAGTCTGGTTAATACAGTTTAGTGAGCTGGCAAAAAACAAAAACAAAAAAAAAAAACAAAAACAAAAAAAAAAACAAAGACCGGAGTGACGTCAACGTCATTCTATCTATACAGGGCATTGAGATTTCACAAACCCATACCAATCCATGCTCACAAGCCACAGCGCTAAGATGACAGTCCTGTGCGTTTCCGTCCTTTCTATCACGATTTAGTCACCTATGAAGTGACTGACTTAGACAGCAAATGCATTCACTCATTACTAATAAAATATTTATTTTCAATTTTGTCTGCATGAAAAAAAAAACAAGCAAACATTCCCTTTATTCATCCCATAGAGGAATTTGAATCGAGGGACTATTCCAAGGGAAGACTGGAATAAGCCAGGCGTCAGACGCAATGCAGCGCCGTAAATTTGAACTAGGGCGAGAGGTGACTTGCTCATACGCCACACAGCGCAGAGGCGGATGATCGAGCTCGGTACCTTTCGCGTTCGAAGAGACGATCGTACCGCTGAGCTGCGGTGCCTCACTATATATGAATGAAGTTGACGTCACTCAGCTCTTTATTATTTTTTAAAACCGCCAGTTGGGTGATTCGTTCCCACTAAAAATATATCAGTCAGACTGTAAACTTTTAGGGTTACACATAGTTTTGAGTGTTTCTACAATTCATCTGGCGGACAGAACAGGTGAGTATTTTACATAAACGCATAGCTCAACACCAATTCTGTATGGAATTTGTCTGGTCATGCCCTGGACTGAGGTAAGAGCATCGCTTTTTCTTCATTGGCTGATAAGAAACGGCCTTACTTTTATCTCATGCTAGGGCATAACTCCTCTCTTGCCGGTTGGTGAAATGCCTTTATTTTACTTTATCCACATGGCAATCTCGTCCCACCAACATCTGGTTCAGTTGTCGAATCGTATAGATAAGGTCACTCAGGTCTTTGTGATTGCTTTCTGCCATCCGCTTTATGGGGTAGTAGGCTTCAACAGTCATGACGTCATTTCCCTCGTAATGACGCATGGTAACTGGCTCTAAACTATCAGAACAATGGCGGACGCCCTTATGAAATATTTCTCCGACGAGCATAGAAGTGTATCCAGAGAAGAAAAACATTATAAATGTGATCACGTTTTGACTTTTATACATTCTGATCACACGACACATGAAAGGTTCTAGCCAGCCTGAAGAATAAAAAATACCCATTTTCTTTGTTTAGAACCAGGCTGCTCGCCGTTGCTGGGCGACGTGACATCAGACTAGCGAATCCAATTCCCACTAAACTTTATGAACCAGACTATAAACGTTCAAGGTTTCACAAAGTTGTGTGTGTTGGTCCGTTAAACTTCCGGATGGCAATGTTGTGAGCTTCTCAGCCAAGTGCAGATTTTATCTATAGATAGTTCGAAGTTGACGTCACTCAGGTTTTTGTTATTGTTTTTTGCCATCCGCGTTTATGGGTAATTATTAACCAGACTACAGTTGTATGCACATGGCTAAAAAGCTCATAACATTGCCATCCGGAAGTATAACGGACCAACACACAAAACTGTGTGTATCCTTGAACGTTTATAGTCAGGTTAATACAGTTCAGTGAGCATTACTCATAAACGCCGATGGCAAAAAACAATAACAAAGACCTGAGTGACGTCATTTTAGAACTATCTATACAAACAATTAACAAGTAGATTTTTTACCAATCAAAACGTGGAATTTGTGACACACCTCCAAACGTGTTTGGACAATCTTGGTTAAATAACTTGAATAAAATCGACCTCTCTCTCTCACCATTGTTATTGTTTTTATACCGCCAGATGGATGACTATAGGGAATGAGATTAGCGGAAGAGTAGCGTCCCTTGATTGGACGTCACTCATAGTCTGTGACGTCACAGGCGGAAAAGTTATTAGAGAGAGAACGTCATGTTGGTTGTGCGCATGCGTCTCTCGTCCTCGTCCTCACTATGGGTGACGTCCAATCCAGGGACGCTACTTTTCCGCTAATCTCATTCCCTTTAGTTACCACACGATTTTCATGATCATTTTATAAACGTTAAAGTTCACACATACTTTTCTGTGTTGGTTTTATTGATCAAGCGTTGGAACAGTCACGGCATTTTACTTAATCACATTCCATTGTAAAGCGCTTTGAGCACATTTAGTGGATTTTGCGCTATATAAATAAAGCTCAATTTTATGTAAAAAAATTTTTTATGATAGAAAAACCTGTATAGATAGTATGCACTTGGCTCAGAAGCTTACAACATTGCCACCCGGAAGTATAACGGGCCAACACAGACAACTATGTGTAACCTTGAACGTTTATAGTCTGATTAATACAGTTTAGTGAGGACTACTCATAAACGCGGATGGAAAAATACAATAACAAAGGCTTGCGTGACGTCATCTTCGTTCTATCTATAATTTGCTATGTTTACCAATCACTGCCATTGTTTACATTATGACGACTGTCCGAAAGGCGTGGTTATCTAGGTGTCTATTGTTCAGTGTTGGGTCGATATATATGGAACTCAAACGGTAACAAAAGCATTCCCCTGATATTAAATAATATACAAACAATTAAATCGGTGACATTTACAGATGGGTTGAACTTATTCCGATGATCACTGGAATGGACAACTGATCTGGGCATGTGGCCGGTGATTTCTTCACGGAAAATAGATAAGCTGTGTCTATGGATAAATTTAAAGAAACAATCAAACAAACAAATGAATAAATATATAATTAAGTCAATAAATAATTAAATAAATAAATATATAGATAAGTCAATATTTATGAAGATTTACATAACGCATTTTCACGGATTAACCAATGTCGATGCGCTTCACAGTGTTTCATTTATTCCCCCCAATACGGCGATATGGAGTTACATTTCCAACTCACACAGTACAAGTCGCCTTTTAGTCGTTCATTTCACTTCCTGTAGCCAGACACGTTTCACACCTGATTAGAATGAGGTCTTGTGGGCAAAGTACCTTATCCAAGGACACAACGTCGGGACCAACACTTTTTACGATAACTGTCACTCACTTGGATCACGCTTAACATTGCTTAAATGTGTGACCAGACGAGACACTTTACCATCGAGCCATGATCCACAATGTTTATAACGTGACCAGTCGTCTCAAGAGGGTATTATCTCGGGGTGAAACTGAACCAGTTAAAGATATAAAAAGTGAGGAAGTCCCAATAGCTCTGTCGGTAGAACACTCGCTTCACAGGCAAAGGGGCCTAGAACGATCCTTGGTGAAGTCGAGTAACCAATGGTAGTGATTGGGTTGCTGTGTCCATTAGATCTGGCGGAAAGTACTCAACGATAGACTATCGTCCTATGAAAAGGGTAAAAAAGCAATGGGCTATTGTCTCGTCCTACATATTAAGTGTTGCTGTTGGCTTGGTACCCCTTGCAAAGCGCTTTGAGCATGTTTAGTGGATATTGCTGCATATACAAGCCTTAGTTTTTTTGTCCGTTTCACGATATAGAAATCGGGATAACCTCCGGTTCTATAGGCTATGAATAGATATACAGTTAATTTAATGATTCTGATCAATTTGACTACCCAAATATGCTGGGTTGACTGGTGGGATGAAGGGGGTGTCAAATAACCTTTCACTTTACCCGGAGTCGATCTCAGTACCTTTACACGTGAACTGAGTGTTCTACCAACTGAACTATTGGGACCCCCAAAATATGACACGACCAAAATTTCTTTTCTCTCTCTCTTTTTTTGCAATGAAATTAATACACACTTTTGCATCATTCTCACCTTACATAGAACCGGCTTGTGTCGGTGGGTAACGATATTGGTATCGTTATAGTGTGCCTATGTGGTCTTGTGCAATGAAATGACACTCGCTTTCGGATCGGAAGGTTCTGGGTTCGATCCTTGTTCAGCGCATAGTTGAGTCCTTGGAACAAGCTCTTCACATTCTCTCACCGTTTCCTGAGGTGTAAAATGAGTACCGTTAACAGCGTTGTCTCTGTTAGAAGAAAAAAAAGTGTATTATCTCCTAACAGGCCTAGTTCTACTTTTACGTGTTGCTGTTGGTCAGGGACCCTTTGTAAAGCGCTTTGGTGGATTTTGCGCTATACAAAATCTCAAGTTATAAACAATGTCTCCATACTGCGCAAGTTGTGATTATTGAAATAGAATAGGTGGGTATGAAAAGTTTCACACAAAGCAGATAGAAATATACAAGAAAAAAACAATTCTTAACATACAGCCTGCCTCATCGCCTAGGCACTATAGACAAGAAAGAGAGGAAAAACACAAATAAGCTTGAGAAAAGATAAAGTCTGAAAAAGTGTGAATAACTCCCAGGAAAAGCAGATAGAAATATACAAGCAAAATAAACCTCCTTAAAAATCAGCCTGCCTCAGTCTATGTACCATAGGAAAAAAAAGAGTTTAGGATGAACACACATAAGCTTAAGAAAATAAAAAATATCTGAAAAAGTGTGTATAAAACAGTGCCAGGCAAAGCAGATAGAAATATACACGCAAAAGAAACCTCTGTAACTCTCTCCTTACCAGCCATTTTCAGGATTTTCCCCAAAACGTCACACCCAGCTAACACAAAATAGATTATTTTATCACTCAGACACAATAACAGAAAAGTTCTTCCAATACATAATTTCTTTAGCAAAACATGCTCAACAACACACTGTTCATTTTCTTTAAATTTTATGATGTATAAAAGAAAGTTGAATGAGAAAAATGTTGGTTGTATCGTAACGACTGTGACGATTTTCCTGTAGTTGATAAGGAGAGGGTTAAAAATATGCCTGCCTCAGTCAAGACACCACAGAAAAAAAGGTTATGAAAAACACACAAATGCTTGAAAAAAGATAATGATATGAAACATTGTGGATAAGATAGAGCAGGGAACATCAGAAAAAAAATACAAACAAAACACATCCCTACAATTCAGACTGCCTCAGTCGAAACATTTTAGAGAAAAAAAAATGAGCTTTTAGATAGAGCAATATCCACTAAACGTGCTCAAAGCGCTTTACAAGGGGTCCCTGTCCAACAGCAACATTAAACATTTAGGACAAGACATGATTCCTGTAAAGCGATATTATTATAATTTTTTCGGACAGAGACACCGCTGTTAACGGACAGGCACTCATTTTACACCTGAGTACGGTGAGAGAATGTGAGTAAAGAGCCTTTTCCACGGACTCTCAGCTTTGCGCCGAGCGACGCTCGAACCCAAGACCTTCCGATTCGAAAGTGAGTGTCATACCACAAGACCACATAGTAATAGCCTCACTCTAGAAAGGAAAATCGTAAGTACAAACACGCATAAACTTGAGAAAAGGTAATACATCGTAGAAGAGTATGTAAAAAAATCACTGTGACAAATGTAAAAATGAGACGACTGATCTTCGAAAATTATAATGTATTCTCAACAACAGGTGTCAATAAAAAATACATAACGACCCGCTTAAAAAGTTTATCAAACGTGATGGTTGAGAGCAATTGGATAACATCAAAAGGGAAAACGAACCAAAAAAAAAATTAAATAAATAAAATACAAACAAACCCCAAAATCAACAAAAACTGAAGATCTTCTTTAAGTACACTTGGATTAATCATCATCCTAATAGGGAATACAAGTCTGATTTTTTAAAAAACTAGTTCCAATCTCATTGAAAGTGTAAAACCACTCCTCTGGAGGACTAAATGCATACCTTCTGTAAATGATCTTCTGGTTTCGGAGTGATGGCATCTTGTTTTCTAGTCTAAACATATGCTTGTCGTCACGAAAGATCATCCATCTTTGCTCTTTTACCTCCCGTAATCCTTAGAATCTGTCTATACATCCAGCTACTAAAATAGTTAAGCCACCTTATGTGATCTATTCATTATTAGTTCTCCATTACATACGCACTTCCAAGAATTTGGGAACCAGGAAGGGAAGGTGTGACGTCACGAATTTTCTGCCCTATTAAAAGCCACCAAAAATTATACTCTTCCCCCCCCCCCCCCCCCAATAATAAAAACAAAACAAAACAAAAAACTCAGGAAAGGAGTGCTGCTATAGGCTACCCCAATTTACGCATTCAGTCCTTTTTTTTTTTTTTACAGTGCAATGACATTATGGAATTCCCTAACTGAAAGCTTGGAAAAAATCTGACAGATATAATAATTTTACTCGCCAGTTTAAAAAAAGTTATGTCACTGGATGAAATAGTGATTGCGATACAGAACCATAACCTAACACAATCATTAATTTTGCGTTTATCTTCAGTGTTGACAGTATGCAATAGTATGGAGTGGAGTGGATTGGATTGGATATTATATTCTTTCATCTCTTTCTATTTATGAAACGAGTTATTCTCATGGGTAAATCTATGGTTATTCTTAACACAAAGATGCTTGCGAGTATGTGTTATTGCACGATAAAAATATAATGAGTTTAATAAATACAAAGAAATGAAAGAATACGTTTATTCTACCTCTCCAAGTAAGATTCCAAATGGTATGTTATTAGAATTTCTATTCACCAGAATTTGTAGCTTTCTCCTTCTGCTTGAATGACAATTTGACCGAAAACTAAAAACGCGCGTACCAAAAGATTATTTTTAATTACCAATCAGCTGTCTTATAAATCTGATTTCACATCAATAAAATATGAGAAAATATTCTGCAATCATTGAATGAAATTGTTATTCAAATCGTTCAAAGCAGTATTCAACGATATGATATGGTTTTCCAATGAGAGGGGTGGAATAATATAAATATAATATAATATGAAATGATAACCGTCTCTCACATGACGAAAATACAAATGATTGTTTCCCTTTCAGCGATGGATCCGAGTTACAGCATAGACCACTCTAGTACATTGATAAAAAAATATAAATAATGAGGATGTGATCTGATTAACACGTTGATTGCCAAGCCAACAATCACTTATTATATTAAAAAGAAAACCTGCCCACAACAGCACAAGACAGTCTCTGAAATGGAACCCCAATTAGAAAGAAGACCAGGGAGGCCTAGAAATAGTTGACGAAGAAGCAGGGTGAAGGAAGCCAGGAGAGGCGGTTACACATGGAAGAGGTGGAGAAGACAGCCCAAGGAAGATTCAAATGGTGAAGTATCATTGATGGCCGGCGAATCTAAAGAAAAATGATTCAAAAATTGTCCATGACAACAATGTTGGCCCAGAAGTGTCAAACCACGTATATATATATATATATATATATATATATATATATA
>NC_088363.1:45268183-45273183 GCF_034508935.2 Berghia stephanieae
TCTGTCGAGACAACAAGAAGGTTAGTATTAGGTCAAGGTCTATACAAAGACAAGACCGAAAATTGGACGATGACGATGACGTTATGATGCCACCACCAATCAAATCTCTAGTCTGTCGTCACCACCGAATCTTTGTTGATCGGTGTTGTCTTTTGCTGAAGTAGATCTAGATAAGTATAGATCTAGAATCTAGTTTAGATTTCGATCAACACTGCATATTAAATGGATTTCACTGTTTTATTTCGGCGGAATATCTAATCTAGATTATTCGTGGATGATATTAAGACTTTATTTTGTGATGTGGTTAAGAATTGATTCGAATGCCCTCAGTCAATTTGCTCTTGATTTGTTGTGACTTCACCATGTGCGTGTGACTTAATCAGTGGTTCTGTATGCCAGGCTTATAAAAGAAATGCTACAGGACAAGATCAATCGATTATTGTTTGAATTTGTTACACCTGTGGTACACGAGTTCGAACGAGTAAATGCCATGTTTCAGACAAGTTCTGCGGACCCCCATACCCTCATGATGGAGATAGACCTTGAAACGACGCCTGTACAATGAAGATGGCAGTAAAAAAACTGTAGAGGAGAGTGACCTGGGCTGTAAATTTGAAACATCGTGTGAAGATTACATAGAAAATGTTGAGCAACAGCAGATTGACATCGAAAAGCAGAAAATCGTAAACACAAAAATACGTTGTCACAACATGCTCGAAGCAGCTTTGCAACAGGTTGAAAAGAGACTGCCTCCTTCCATGAATATTTTTGCGGGATTGAGCTATTTGAGTCCAAAGATCATCTTAAGCCAAACCGACAGAGTGAAATTTAAGGATCTTCCATTCCAACATTTAATGGGCGATGTAAACTTGCTCGAGCAGCAATACCGCAAAATCATCTTCAAGGACTGGAATGATGAGCCAGTATTCAAGGACGGATTGCCAACAGCAGACACTGTTAAATTCTGGGAAGGAGTGATCAAAGCAAATGGATTCCAGGAACTCGCAGTTTATGCGTTGAATTGCCTTATCACACCAATCAGCAATGCAAGCATCGAGAGAGTATTCTCAGTAGTGAATGCCACCAAAACCAAACCCAGGAATAGGCTCAATGTACACTCTTTGGACTCGATTATCCGCGTAAAGGCCCATCTATTTTTCAAAAAGCAATGTTGTGTGGATTTCCAAGTTACGAAAGAAATGATTGATTTGTTTACAGCTGCCATGTACAACCAGAACGAAGAGTGTTCTTCGGGATCGAGCACATTTACTGGTAGTAGTGAAGAAAATTCAGAGGCCGCAATAATGGATTCTTGGTTCGTTGAAACGAGCCTGTTGAATTCATTTTAATTTGTAAAAAGGTTACTTTTGTTGAGGAGTTCTCCAGGTGTGTAGACCTCTAGAATGAACTTTTATTTCCATCGTGATAATTCGGTTGTATGTGACATTTTCTCTGAGTCTCAAGTCAATTATTCGTTATTTTTTCGTTGCGCTGATGACAACTTAGGAATGTGACCTATGATGTTGTTTAAGTTTAAAAGGAACAATTCAACGATATCAACAAATGTACAGAATCTAGTGACAAATTGCAATGGTGAAATGGTGTTTTGATTAAGGTGAGTACAGCGAGTCTTCCTTTAAATTAATTTTCTTTTTCTTCTTTAAAAATGGGGGAAATAAATTGTTTAACAAATCTAAAGAGTTTTCGCGAGGCTAAGGAGGGTTTGGTGGTATTTGGCCTCCTGTCGAGGAATCTGGCCTCCTGCTGTAGCTAGTTTGGCCTCTTACTCAAAAATGATCTGGCAATCCTGGATAAAAGAAACCACAAGGCACCAAGTGATCAAAGAGATATGAAACTATTCAAAACTTATGGCACATATCAATGTAATATTATAATTTGCTGGCCGATGATCATATAGTAGCTTTGTCTATAATACTTTTGAGGACTTTCCTTTAAATATATGGTAATATTATTCGTTTGCGTTGTGTTGTAGATGTTAAATACAGTCGAGATACCTAGATAGGCCTAGTGCACTTGCAAGAATTTTTCAAAATAGTGATATGGGTATTAATTTAGCGTAGAAAATAAAGGGGAGTAAAACATTTACTGGAGTGAAAAAATTATCGCTCTATCTCAACTGGTTAAAAAGTTATGACTGTTTATGTGGTGGAGAATAGAGGCAGCCATAGCTTAATAGGAAAATATGTGACCAAAACACAGCAACCCAATGGATAATCAAGTATAATTCAGAAACTGCTTCAGATACATCTATGAAATTTTTACATGCGGTAATTCAACATCTCTGTAATACATTGCAAACAGAAAAAGAATTATTTATTGAGAGAGAAAAGTATAGTTTAGAGCTGAAACAGCTGAAATCAAGGAAAAATAGATCATGACATGCAAATGAATGACCTATTGTAATTTTGGAAAAGTCAACAATAAAATATTTATTCACATGAAGATAGACCAAATATACCACTGAATCACCTGTCTGGGGATAACAAAAATTGGTTATCCCCAGACGGGTGTCTGGGGATAACAAGATATGAAGTGAGTAGAAAAGTGCCAGAAGACAATAGAGAATAAAAATTTTTCGCGGCGGTGGTGGGGTTTGAACCTGCGACCTTATTGGTACGACAACTCCGCCTGGCAGGTGAGAGCGTGGCTCTACCGTGTGAGCTATCCACGAACACAAAAATATTCGTTTCAAACCCAAGTCATTTCTAGATCCCTCTCTCACCCACTTCTTGAGACCGCCGATTCGTTCGCACACCACCATCGCGAAGTAATTTTGACCAGCAGTTAAGCTTAATAGCCAATATTCTCAACACAAACATATAACATAGAAACGATTGAGACATTGAGTATGCTCCGGTGTATGGGGTGAATTTTTAATTCAGAAAAGTGATAACGAATTTTCATTATCCCCAGACAGGCGTCTGGGAATAATGACAGCCCAAAATCAAAATCGATCAGAAAAAAAGAAAGAGAAGCGTAACTTATAAAATGAATGCATGGACATGAAAACGCCAATTAATTGAATAATGTAAAACAAAAATAACTTACATTAATTGCATATATTGTAAGAAAAACAGTTGTAAAGTTTTGATGTGGATTGACGAAGTTATCTCTCAAGTAAAAAAAAAGCGCAGCAGACGACAGGAAGTGAATCAATATTATAAGAAAATCATGTGCAAACAATCGAGGACAAGTTCTATTTTTTTGGGGAGCTATAACTTTTGAGTGCAACCATATTTTGCTCTGAAATTTTTAGAGAAGCTACTTAAATATATATCTCAGAAGGACGTTTTTTTTAGTAAGAAGGACCATCTCTGGTTTAAAAGTTATAAACGTTTAAACACACAATCTCGTTACACAAAGATTTCTCAAAATCACGATATAGGAAGATAATAATATTAGCATGGCTGTATGTAGAATTTTATGCCCTTTCCAATGATATATAATACTTGCCATTTCATTTCACTGAGAAAGAAAAATGAATATTTTTAAAACACTCCTAAAAATTTTCCCCTCAAAAACGGAAACAGAAATCCTCGCCTCTTTTCAACTCGCGAGGGCTACTTCTTGCAAGTGCCTAGATATATTGAATTCTAAGTCTAATTTCTTACACTACAGATAATAGACGTCTTCGCTTACAGTTAAAGCTTTATTCGTTGTAGTAAATTCATTCCGAATCCAAATAAAATAAAATGGATGGATTTCAATTTCAGGGTCCGTAATATCGAACCAAATTGGTCACCCCAAATTATCTGTACATGCCCATACACAATTCCATTATCCATACGCTTCACTACAGTGTGTCACATAACTATACTATCACGCCGTCACATAAAACCTTTTCGTGTGTTTACATAGCACTCTTTTTCACGGTGTATTGTTTTTTTTTAGATAATAAAAAAATCTTGCACAAGACTAGACATAAAAATCGACATTCATACCAATCTGAACTGAATTCATCTGAATGAGTATAATCCACATTAATTAGACTGTTAACGGTTTTTTCAAAAGTAAATTGAATTTGAAAGCATTGAATTCAATAGCTTTTAACAGCCTCATAAGCCAAATATTTTAAACTGTGTGGTGTAATATGAGTCAATATTGGAGGTCAAAATAATTAACTGAGTTATGCCCCTTTGTATTTTAAGAACTGAGATTCTTTGCAGGTGATTTTTACAATGAAGCACTTCAAAATACAAGGAAAGCTTTCATGTGCTTATAGAAATAGTGAAATAACGATAAGTATTCAATTGTAAGCTTCAATTTATTAGACAAAGACAGATACTGTCTTACAATTCAATACTTACCGTTTTTTTCTTCTTCGAGCTTCAATCAGCACCATTTTAATTATAGAAATAGTGTATCTGCACAATATATCAAACTTTGAAAAAAATCCCAGCCGACAATTTGATGCATATATGGGAATTGTAGAATGAACAAATCTAATATGACTGTTTTGTTAGACTCCGATCTCACCATTTTCTGATCCATTGTTTGGAATCCACAAACAGAGTTTTACAAACTGAAATCATAGATTCCAGTATTCCACCTTAGATTGCCTTCAGCATTAACCAACATTTGGTATTTACAGAAGTGACAATTTTTCTCCTGATAATTCATTTTCAAGAGTTTGATTTTATTTTTTTAATTGGCGAGGTCAAAAAATTATTAGTTACTATTATCATTAAGGGCAAGGCTGCATATCTTTCAAAACATAATTTCTTTGCTCATTATCTGTTTACAAATTCAAAACATAATCAAGAAATACATCTTTTATTCTTATTCTTTTATTCACTAAAGGACGGCATGAAGATACAGGATTACATCGTGTATTCATCAAAAGATTGTATTCGTAATGGAGATCCAATCTTGAGGTAGGTATTCCATTTAGTTCTCTCTCTCTCTCTCTCTCTCTCTCTCTCTCTCTCTCTCTCGTCTCTCTCTCTCTCTCTCTCTCCTCTCTCTCTCTCTCTCTCTCT
>NC_088363.1:45278183-45283183 GCF_034508935.2 Berghia stephanieae
ATCAACACCACTACCACTGCTATTACTACAACCACCGCCTCCACATCATTATCACGACTTCCAATACAACTACAATTACAAGCACATTATCATCATACCACTACTACTACTACTACTACTACTACTACAAATGCAGTCAACTCCACCTCATCATCACTACAACTACTACTACATGCACCAAAACATAATCTTCACTACAAATACAACCACTGCTACCACATCATCATCACTACTACTACTACTACTACTACTACTACTACTACTACTACTACGACTACGACTACGACTACTACTACTACTACTACTACTACTACTACTAAGACAGGAGGTAAATATTTTCATCGAGGCAGTAATTGCAAATAATAGCATGCAATATGTGTTTTGATCATCTTTTTTGTGCACCATGAATGATATCAATCAATGTCTTATTGTAGGTGTTAAATAGGCCTCTCACAAAATAGTATGTATATAATACTAAGACTAGGCCTCTCACAAAAGATTATGTTTATTATACTAAGAACAGGCCTTTTATAAAATATTATGTATATACTGAGACTAGGCCTCTCACAAAATATGTATATACTAAGACTAGGCCTCTCACAAAATATGTATATACTAAGACTAGGCCTTTCACCAAATAGTATGTATAACCTAAGACAAGTTCTCTCGCAAAATAGTTTGTATATACTAAGACTACAAACGACTTAGTTGAAGCAAACCTTGAAAATCTTGAAAGATAGAAAGCCCCAGGATTAGACAAGAATCAACAAAAGTTGAACTTGATGTGAAGTCAAAGAACTGATTTTTTTTCCCTGCATTTTATGATCTGTTACTTTTTGTTACAGATATTTGACGTCATCAAGCTCCAGGAATCGAGATTGGCCATATGTGGGCGGTAGGGGCGGTGGCCAGCAGGGATGGTGAGGTCATGGAGAATGATTGTGGTATTCAGCGGAGTAATGGGATGGGTTATATTGGAGGGCCCCGGGGATTGTAATGGCAGTGATCAAGATGTTGGAGGAGTTGTTGGTGGCGAGGTGATGATGGGGATGTAGATGGTGGAGCAACAATAGTGACATTGTTGGTGAAGGTGGCATTGTTGGGTGACGGGATGATGGAAATCATGATGGGAGGGTTGTGGTGGTGAAGGGATGATGATGGGAAGTGATGATGATGGCAATGGTTGTGAAGGGAGGTAATGGTGGAGGAAGTGATGATGGTGGTATTGGTGGGGTTGTAGTGATTGTGATGTAGAGATTGTGTTCGTCGAAGGAAGGTGGTGGTGGGCGGAAGTTGTGGGAGGATGAGGATGCTGGAGGTAGATTTAGTGATAAAGTGAAGGTGGTGGTGTGGTTCTGGACTTGGGTTTGAGTTGATTCCAACTGGTTAGGGCCGGGTGAGTTACATTCGTGTTCTTTGTTGACAAGATGATTGTGGTTGGCATTCGCATGGATTTGAAATACAGATAAGTGTGCTTCTACTGGTGGGGGTGTATTTGTTTGTGTTTCATGTCCATACCCAAGTGCAGTAGGCGGACTGGAGGCCTACAGGAAGCCCGAATGTGTTTGGGCAGAATGTTGATTTACAATTGTCTTGAAGACGGGGATAGGGATGTGATTTGTTTGACTCTTTCTGGATGGGTCACCTTGATCCTGGGTTTGGAACTGTGCCATTTACTGGATCTTTATTGTTGAACCTGCTTCTATCATTTTCGCCAAGCCATGGCTTTCACTTATTACCACTAACCTCACATCATGGTTTCTTCTATCACAACCCCTATGACTCTACCATTACTTCCCATCATCCCTTCCAAAGCTATCACCTCCCAACACAACCATTGCCATCAGAATCGCCTCCCATCATCATCATCTTCACCACCATAGCCCTGCCGGAGTGATTTCCATCATCACGTCACCTGCCTTGCCATTTTCACCATCATTGTCACTGCTGCTGCTTCTATCATCTACATCCCTGCCATCACTTTTATATCAACAATACTTTCTTCATCTTGAGCTCTGCTGGTGCAATCTCTGCCGATCTGACCCTGAAAATTACTCTTAGAACACCATGATCATTTAAAGTGGCTTTATCGTCCCTGCCACCTTGCAAGGCAAGCAAGACAAGCAAGGCAAGCAAGTCAAGCAAGTCAAGCAAGTCAAGCCATCAATGGTGACTCTTATCACCATTGCCACTTTCACCATCAATGGTGACTATCATCACCATTGCCTCTTTCACTATCAATGGTGACTCTTATCACCATTGCCTCTTTCACCATCAATGGTGACTCTTATCACCATTGCCTCTTTCACCATCAATGGTGACTCTTATCACCATTGCCACTTTCACCATCAATGGTGACTATCATCATCATTGCCTCTTTCACCATCAATGGTGACTCTTATCACCATTGCCACTTTCACCATCAATGGTGACTCTCATCACCATTGCCTCTTTCACCATCAATGGTGAATCTTATCACCATTGCCTCTTTCACCATCAATGGTGACTCTTATCACCATTGACTCTGTCACCATCAATGGTGACTCTTATCACCATTGACTCTGTCACCATCAATGGTGACTCTTATCACCATTGCCTCTTTCACCGTCAATGGTGACTCTTATCACCATTGCTCCTTTCATCGCGTCCTTTCCTATTTTTTTCAAGCCTATATTATACAATCAAGCACTTAAAGAATTCATTCACCATTAATAAGATTTAAATGCCCAATCTTTAACTTCAGATATGGTAAACTTTCAGTTGTTTTTGTCGTATTTTTTCAAGTTGCAGTGTTGTGTCATTTTTCTTTAATCTTAATTTTTTGTTCACAATATTTCATCAACTCTCAACATGACATATGGGAATATCTATTACAATTACCTTGTAGTTGGATAGAAAGATAATTTTCTTAAGAAAAGTCATCTCATCAAAATTAAAAGAAATTTTTTTCCTGTCTCAGAATTTTCAATGGCCATTTTAATGTTAATGACTCACGTACTGTATAAAATAGCATTCATTTTGTATAAAGTTTTGATAAATGTACTTTCATTTCATCCAATATTCAGTTTACCTTATTTTAATCTCTTATTCATGTATCATTCATTGCCTATAAGTTTTATTGTCTCATAATATTTTAAAGTCATCATGTCTGGTTTTATTGGAATGTAATTTCAAACTCATTTAATACTTTAACATTATTTATGCAAATATAACAGTAGCTTTTTAAAAACAGAACAATTCATTTATTTGATATTGATTAGCTTGAGTATATTTTTTCTGTACACGTAAATGCTTACTACTTAAAGAAGTGATTTGTTTCTAGAAACCTCTCTGTTTAAACATTACACAGATCGCTTGACATATCATTCTATAGATATATTCTAATACCCTTTTAATTTTACGATGCCTATACACTTTTGATTTATTAGCAATGATACAAAAGTAATAATAGTTTTTCTTAAAAGAAAGGTAAAAGTGATGCACTTATTACAAAATATTAATAATACGTTAAGTTTTTATAAAACATGGTTTTAATTTCTTTCATATTCATCGTGATTCAAGTAATAAATTTCTTAGTCAGCCGTAGTAATTTGATAATTTGATATTTTAGTATTTAGTTAGAATGCACATGTTGACAAAATATGTTACAGTTTGTTTAAAAAACAAACAGGTTCAAGAACACTTTTGTTATCATTATATACATAAACTGAAATTCAGGTGTTTCGTATTATTATTTTATTGGCATTACCTTACATTAATAGAAAATTCACTCTTTTTGAACATGTTTAATTTCTTTTATAAATTTAATGTTATAACTATTATTATCATTTGTATAAAATGTGTGATATGTTACCTAACTATAAATATATAAATATTTTGCAAAATGTTCTACAGATTTTAATTTTGTCATGACAACACTTTATCATGTAGTCTGTTAATTTTAATAGGAATATGTTTTATTATTTCATCATTTATATCAAGTAATTTAAAATTAATTTCACTCTTTAGTATAGCAGTCATAGATTTATAACAAATGAAGCATAACATTCAGGAACTTAAAAGAGTTTTTAAAATACTAGAATTTATTTTCTTTTTCTTTAAATATGATCCATCAAGTTTTCAAATATTTGATATTACGGCCAAGCAATCATTATTAAAGTAAACAATAATTTGAATGTATTTATCTGGATTGATATGTAATTGATCTTTGTTTGTATTCATTATCATTTTTTTCTTTTTCAGAGATTATTAAAATCATAGTCCATTTCTAAAATTTCGTTCTTAGATTTTATATTAACTTGTAGTTGAATAGGACTTTGTGCTACTGATTTTCTTATACACCCTAATTGAGTAATGTTGTTTTTCATTTGTCACATGTCATCATAAATAACGCTTGATAGAATTTTAATTTATTCGCAATCATATGAAAATAGCGGTAACAATGGTGAATTTTTATGAGTAAGCATTGTTTTAATTTTGATTTTAAAAATATCCCATCGTTTTCAAAAAACAATGATATGGTTGACATCAACTCACACATTTTCATTTAGGAATATGTTTTACAATTATCTTGTGGTTGGATAGGCTTTGTTTTGTCATACAGATAGTGAAATTGTCTCATCAACGTTGCGCTTTAATAATAATGCATCTACCATTCATTTCTCCTATCATTATACAGTTTGATATCTTATTTACACACAATTACATCACAATATCATCATGTTCTTGTACATGTTTTATTATCTCGTGCTTTATAATCATATCATATATGTTGAGTTTCAATGGAATGTAATTTTGAATTTGTTTTATACTTTATGGCAGAGAGAAGAGAGAGAAGAGAGAGAGAGAGAGAGAGAGAGAGGAGAGAGAGAGAAGAGAGAGAGAGAGTAGGTGATATGTGGTCCAAGTTCACACTAGTGAAGGATGTGGTCCATGTTTTGAGCCGTGTGTCCACATTGACATCGGCAGTCTGAAGAAAGTCCCCAATTTTGTAAGGTTGT
>NC_088363.1:45285683-45340683 GCF_034508935.2 Berghia stephanieae
TCTTCTTCTTCTTCTTCTTCTTCTTCTTCTTCTTCTTCTTCTTCTTCTTCTTCTTCTTCTTCTTCTTCTTCTTCTTCTTCTTCTTCTTCTTCTTCTTCTTCTTCTTCTTCTTCTTCTTTTTCTTTTTCTTCTTCTTCTTCTTCTTCTTTTTCTTCTTCTTCTTCTTCTTCTTCTTCTTCTTCTTCTTCTTCTTCTTCTTCTTCTTCTTCTTCTTCTTCTTCTTCTTCTTCTTCTTCTTCTTCTTCTTCTTCTTTTTCTTTTTCTTTTTCTTCTTCTTCTTCTTTTTCTTGATCTTCTTCTTCTTCTTTAGTTTAGACATTAACATTTTGAATATTGCAAATATTGCTCTAGTCATATATTGTATTTTTGAAAATTAAAATTATACTGCAGTTAGATGTGGCATTATGTTAGGCATCTTTTTAAGAAATCACCACTATCAATATTTCGAACATTTCTTTTTCTGTCTTTTGTTATATTTTTTTGGCACCATCTAAATGGTTATTACACATAGAACTTATAGAATAACTGCCTCACTCTTACATAAGATTTTAATTCGTGATATGTAAATATGTGTTTATAGACGTCTAATTGTGTTTGTGACAAATATGTTATCTCATTGATTTTTTTAGAGCTTAACTCCCGCAAACAAAAGAAAGATCTTTCTTTCGCCATAATTTTGTATCACTTGTGAATAAATTCAATTATCAGATTATTAGATAAATCAGTTTAAATTAAATTTAACATCACTTCCTGAAGTAAAAGAACTCAATTTTAATTTATTCCCGAATTTGAAACGTGAATCGCCTTTGGAATCCAAATTAATTCCCGTTTCTTCAGGTTTTCCTGTATTTTGGTGAGAATAGTTTGCTTGCTATGTGTGGATCAATTTGAATATGACTTAGCTACCCACTTATGGCTTGATAAACATAGGTATGGCTTTTTAAATAATAGCAAAATGAGGATTCTTATCCGGATCTTTATTGAATCTGTTGCAAGCGCCGTAAAACCCTTAAAATCAAAAAACAATTATTGAATCTGAAGCTCTAGCTAAATGCAGCTACTGTCGACTATGAATATGTTAGAACTTTTCAACATTATATCTGTATTTATATTCTTTTTTTTTTTTTTGGTCATGTTATGACACAAATCGGTGACTTGTCAACTCAAAACTTTAATAGATATAAAAATTTTGATGCCGTAAATAATAAATGAACAAAAAACAATTATTACCAAACATGTTGTATGAATTAAAAGTTGAATATTTTCTTGGCTGAAGCACTGGGGTATAAATACATTTTTATTCAACTAAAATTGAATACGTATTTCTCACCTAACCTCTGAATACAAAATTAAAAAGAGAGGAAATCAAACTAAGTACTGGTTTCCAATATTTTGATATGTCAATCTTATTACAAACCACTCTCTATTGAGATTTTATGGATTCAAAGGGATCCTATATTTGATCTTAATACATTTCTCCATACCAGCGTTGACATTTTAAAAGTCGTCTTGAGGAACTTTTGTCAACTTTTTAATTTGCCTTCGTTTATTGTTGCCATTTTTTCATACTATTGATGTACATGAGTATGGATGCTGTATTAAAATTGAGAACTCAACATTTTCTTAGATTTGAATTTAAAGATTCACGTGTTCAATTTTTCATTCTTGAATTCTTTAGGATGGGGAAAGGGGGGGGGGGGGGGGGGGGGGGGGGGGGGAGGGGAGGAGAATTGTGCTTCTCCAGCTGACTGTTGTGTTCCACGTCCGTTCTCATCTTTCCTATTTCTTTATTTTTCCCCGGATGGGGTCTTCTGACCTCCCATGGTGGAAAGAGAGGTCACTCACTGTGTCTTTTATCTCTCATCTCTTTCCCTTTCCATGTTGCTCTCTCATGGTGAACAGGTCACTTGCTGTGTCTTCTATCCCCTATACATATATGTTTTATGAGTTGCTTTCTGTCCTTGCCTTTGTCTTGGAATGGGTTTACTTGGTTCTGTCCTGATCCTCTCCGGAATCCTTGGCTGAGAGGGAAATAGTCAAAAGTATGCAAGGATTTTCATTGTAAATCCTCTCTCTTTTATGGACTGATCGTTACATTTTTGTGTTGAAAATATCTTTTAAACATTTGAATGAGACTTTTAGGTACATTGATGGTATGCTTTTGGAATTTCTTGGATACTTTAATTTTTTCACTATCCCATTTCTTTCCTTTTTTTTTATTACTGGCGCTGATATAACCTAAATGTTTTGCAAGCGCCATGAAACCCTTTTTCTGGATTGAGATTGCTTGGTGTTTTTTCCCTGGTTATGTCCGAAATCTTTAGCTGGGAGGGAGACTGTCAAATGTATAGTACCCTTTTAAAGAGATATTTTATTCCATTGTTAATCATCTCACTGTTATTGTTGTGTGGTCCTATCATTATTAGTTTTGGATGGTTGGCTAGGTGTTCTTCAGATTGGAAGGCACAGGCCTCGATTCCTACTCTGAGCGGCGTATAGTTAAATCCTTAGAAAAGCTCTCTACTCACATTCTCTCACCGTACTCAGGTGTACAATGAGTACATGGCTCTTAACAACGTTGTTTCTGTCCGAAATAATTGTATTAATGCCTAACCGACGTTATATATCGTCCTACTTGTTGGCAAGGGACCCATTATAAAGCCCTTAGAGTTAGAGCGTGCTTAGTGGATACTGCGCTGTTATAGAATAATAATATAGTGGTCAGAAGTAATTTTATTTTGTTGACCCCAGGAATGTCTTGGTGGATTTCGTTCCATGCCATGCATTAATCTTATGAGTAGCATTATGTGTATAGATAGTATGCAGATGACGTCACTCAGGCCTTTGTTATTGTTTTTGCCATCCGCGTTTGTGAGTTGTTCTCACTAAACTGTATTAACCTGACTATAAACGTTCATGGTTACACAGAGTTTGTGTGTTGGTCCTTTATACTTCCGGATGGCAATGTTGTGAACTCCTTGGCCAAGCGCATTCTATCTATAGTAACATGCTATGATAGGGACACGATATGATGGTGTATACATCTACTGATAATTTGCATAAGACATCTTTTTTTCCTTTAATATTCATTGTGTTAACCAGTAAAACTCTGAAAAAAATATGAATTCAAAAATTTGGCTAGAAAACTGGTCCTTCAAATATCGATCGATTTAAATGAATTCTTTTGGCAAAAACTCTCAAACCAGGGACCTCACATGGGTCCTTTAAATCGATGAATATGTGAAGGAAGAGTTTTCTGGCCAAATTTTTAAAAGCATGTTTTACTAGAGGTAGAAAGTTAATTGGTAAACAAAATACCATAGGAACCATCAGCTCAACGAGCAAAATGTAACTATTACGATCAGAACAATCGTATTTATTTTTAGACATATCAGCTGGTAATCTGTGTGCTCAACTGTTTTAAAATAAATGAAATAACAAAATTCGACTTTTGCCTTTTGATCAAAGGTAAAATCAATAAGGACAATACAATGCTGATTTGTATTTTCAAATTATTCAATTCAAAAAATCAAATAACAGAAAGAAAAGAAAAAAAAAACATTAAACGTTCAAAGCATGCATATATATATATATATATATATTATATATTATATATATATTATATATATATATATTATATATATATATATATATATATATATATTACTATATATATATATATATATATATTATATATATTATATATATATTATATTATATAATATATATTATATATATATATATATTATATACATACCACACACACACACACACACAAATATATAATATATTATATATATATATATATATATAGCGGGGTTCGTTATCACACTATTTTTATTTATCGTTATAGCCAGCCAAGGATAAGAACAATTCTCTTTCAGTGAATAAATATGATTGTGTGAAGATTACAATTTAAACTGTACCCCAGGGACTGGTTTTACACTTCCAAGGAGATTGGCGCCAGTATTTTGACACCAAAGTTTTGTTCTCTATTGAATGGAATATAACCATTTATATATTCTTTGTTTACGTACAAATGAGCTCGATTGTTCTATGACTCGTTATTAAGTGGGAAGTTAATTCCGATGTTTAGTTCATTATTTATGTCTCATGATACAATAAATGGTTAGAGCAAGATATGCGTTTAATCCAATTGAAATAAATTAGATTCATATATTGTGAAACAAAAAGTTATCAAACGGCTCAGGGTGGAAAGGCGAGTAAAGGGCTGTAATAAATGACCAAAAAAAAAATAGGAAGTACAGGCGCCCTGTCCGCTTTTTGAGAAATCCCTGACAAGGTATGCAACTCATAATATTCAAAATAAAAAACTGTCGTGTTTGATTATTTCCCTTGGAATCCGGATATAACAAGGATCGGATATAACGAAGATGGGGGTTTCTCTTCTCCCACCGATCCTTGCGCTATCCGGTTTCCACTGTAAATATATCTGAATCTTTAGAGCGTTGTAACAGTAAAAATGCCATTTCACACACAACCATCTCAATATAAAAGAGCAAATCAATTGGGCTTCTTTCGCAGAATAGTCGGGATTAATTTATCTATAAAGGATTGCTTTGAATGTTAATCTCCAGATCCAATTCTTACTTTTATTTTCTGTCCCCTATTTGTTGAAATTTATTACAATAACAACAGCCATTTCTATATTAAAATAAATTAATCAGAGACACGTTTTTCAGATTGTCTTGTTTTCGTTCTCTATCTTAAGCCGCTATTTGTTGTTGTTTTTGGTTTGTTTGTTGTTGTTTTTTTGTTTGTTTTTTTTTTTTTTTTTTTGGGGGGGGGGGGGGGGGGGGGGCTCTCCATTTCTCACTGTATGAATAACTCTATAACTTACCTGCTTCGTCAACAAATATCAGTTGAAGTCTCGGCACATTTTGGAGAAGGCAGGTTGCGAAGTTAAATCTTTTGTATGTTTTCCATAATTCCTATAACAACGTAATTGTTTAATGACAATAACGCCCCTTTGGAAACAAAATCGCTCATAGATCGTTTCTATGCTCTGTTTTGCTTTCAATCCATATTATTTTTTGCTCTCATAGTGCCGAAATATTATTTGGCTATGCCGGATTTTGTTTTGCTACTTGCCGAATTTGGACTGAACAAGGTTTGAATTTGGATGGGACTTACGTAATATTTACTATAGTGACGAATTTAGATTGGAAAGTTGAATTTGGTCTGGAAACTGCTGTTGTTGGCCTTGAAATGTTGAAATTGGTTTGGAAAGTTGTTGCATTTGTTCAGGAAAAGGTTATATCCAGAATAAATTAATCAGAGACGAGGTGTAAACATAGGCAGATTTCATAACCGGCCGTATCCAGGGGTTTGGTGTATTATTGTTGTAAAGGACAATAGTTGGTGTTGGTTTGACAGTATTTCCATTACAACACTGAGCCGATAACAATTTGGGTTATTAGACCTGCAAATAAGCAAACATCGATCAGAGTTTTTTTTTTTTTTTATCGAGATATTGGCAACTTCTGGTCGCATCGCATTATGTTTTTTTCAAGAGTTGTTCTTTTTATTATCTGCCTCTAAGTATATTATGTTTATCATAATGACAACAATAAAGAGTTTCTAAATAAATAATAAATTTCATTATGAATCAGTATTAAAAAAAAGATGTCCAATGTCCGTCCTCTTGTTTACAGAAAGGAAAGTCATAAATTCCTCTCTCAAATAATATTATGGGTGCAAAGGTTGTGAAAATTCCATGAACTGCTATTTTAAAACTCACGCATAGGCATACGACTTGTGCATTCGGAGTTTATCTCGATCTTTGCAGTGTTAAATTGACGGTTGCAATTGACTTCTACCCATTGGAAAGGACGTTAGTCAATCGCAGCTTACTTTCCATTAGATCGAAGCATCCAACAACTACTCAAGCTAAAGAAGGGTGATAAACAATCTTGATGTTATGTTTATTGTCTCCTTTATTGTCTCCACGTATAACACGTTGTATAAGCATTGAATCGGGTTATGTGTGGTGTAATGGTGGCACATTCTACCTGCAATATGATCTGAAGTTGGACATATTACAGTATTTTTTTTTGTTCACGAAGCCATCCATTGTTCACTCGTCTACTTCTGCAATGTCGTTCTTTCGAGCACACGCCTCAGATCCATGCTGAAATTCCTTGAGCCATATTCATCTGTGGAAGACGGGTTTTTACACTGTAATGAGATAATAGCAAGGCCGATGTCTCTGATCAGCACATGAAAAAAGTCTTGCTTTTATCTCAGTCTAGTGCTTATTATGAGTTTGATTCACTGTACTTTCAGTGTTGTTGTTGTTCAGCATCAGGAAAAAACGTGAGCATTCTAAAACTTATAGGGCAATTTTCACCAAACGTACTGAAAGGTCTAAACAATGGGTCCCAAACTATCAACAATACTAAACATGTAGGACAAGACATGATGCCTGTAAGGCGATATTACATTTTTTCCAACAGAGAAAACGCTGTTAACGCCCTGGTACTCATTTTACACCTGAATGCGATGAAAGGATGTAGGCAAAGAGCTTTCTTCCAAGGACTCAACTTTTTGCCGCTTGGAGCGAGACTCAAATCTGGAACCTAACGTCCGAAGGCAAGTGTCATACAAGAAGACCACAGACCGTATTTTACATTTTTAAATAATATGTAATAATATAAAGTCAATGGATGACTGTCCTAGATGTCATATGATTCATACACGGAGAAGACTTTGCCCAGAGTCGTTTGATGTTCAGAAAGACCATATATGTCTTTGATACCCCCCATGTGAGTGGCACACCCATGGGAAATATTCAAGGACCTCATTCGGTCTTCCACATGCTGGTAAACAGGAATTCGTATTATCTGTGACAGGACAGTCTGATTATCCTTAGCCAGAACAGCTTTTTGGCAGGCTTTCTATGGAACAAGGAAGAAACGAATTTGACATTGTCGTCTCGGAGAAAAAAAACCCCAACACAAATAAACTTTTAACCAATAAATTGCCGTGCTCTGGAAAGACACGTTAAACAAATTTGGCCAAAATGCTCGTCCTTCAAATATCGGTTAATTTAAAAGACATCCCGAGGTCCCAGGTTTAAGAGTTTTTACCAAGATTAGAGTCATTTAGATCAATCAATATTTGAAGGTCTGAACAAGTGTGTATGAAAGGTGCCAGACAATCCAAGAAAGAAAATTACAAGGGAAAAAAACCCACCACCCCCCCCCCTCTCAAAAAAAAAAAATCAAAAAATTAGTCTACCTCGATCTGTTCCCTGATTTCTCGATATTTAAAGTAAGTGTTTTTTGTCAACTTTTTAGATGCGTGTTTGTCCAGGGCATGGCAGATAACTAATCAATAAATATGAAAGAGCAGGATAAATACACACTGTCTGGGTAAAAGACAATAATAATACATACTTCCCTTACGCGTTAGGGGAGGGGGGGCAGCGTGGCTCAGCGGTACGGTATTTGCTTCGTACCCTGAAAGGAACCGAGTTCGATCACCCACCGCTGCTCTGTGTGGCCTTGAGCAAATCACATCGTCCTAGCTCAATTTGCGGCGCTGTACTGCGGCTGACGCCTGGTTATTTCAGTCTTCCCTTGGAATAGACCCTATAGACAAATTTCCTTATGGGATGAATAAAGGGAATTTTACTATGTTATTTTTTTTTAATTTATTTATTTATTTATTTATCTATTTATTTATTTGGAAACAATTTTATTAATTGAGGATTTTAATGAATGGTATTTTCACAACACGTGACCGGTTCTTCTGTGAAGAAAAGTATCATTCTGCCAAATCTCAAATAGCTACATTATAAATGAAAGAATAAAATATAGATATTTGCAGCCTTATGGGTGCTCACGCTGTGTACGAAGCTGTGGTAAAAAAAAGCCGTTTTCGTAGCATTTGTTATTGAGATAATCCAATAGAAGATGGAAAACTTAAGAAATTTAAAAAAAAATTAGTTTCTCTGGGTTAAATAGTGAAAAATAAACCAGAAATGGACTACTATCTTACATCATTATATTATAATTTGTTATAGCTTTGTAAAGTATTGAAATAATTGACACTTTGTCCATACTTTTTCTAAATCTTTGAGAAACTATTTATGTTATTCTATTGGTTCTACATCGAACGTTTTTGTTTGATTTTATTTATTGTTTAACCCAGAGAAACAGATAAAAGCGATTTTGTCATTAGTTGTGCGGCTATGTGGTCTTGTGGTATGGCACAATGAGAGTGGAACCAGTTTTTTGACATCATATTTTTGTTTCCTATTCTCGTTGTGCTAGGCTGTTCATACTTCATGCCAGGCAGCTCAAAACATGTCAGCTCCATAGTTTGTGAGTATTTGTCACAATATTTTGACACGCTGATAAAGGATCTGCATTGCAACACCTGACAACACGATGCATTTTTTGCAATAGTCTATGTTAGAATTGCGAGTGATGCTTATTAGAATCTGTGTAGATGATCGCATTGGGCAATAGATAGAATGCGCTTGGCCAAGGAGTTCACAACATTGCCATCCGGAAGTATAACGGACCAACACACATAATTCTGCGTAATCATGAACTTTTATAGTCTGGTTAATACAGTTTAGTGAGAACAACTCACAAACGCGGATGGCAAAAACAATAACAAAGGCCTGAGTCACGTCATCTTCGAACTATCTATAGATAGAATGCGTTTGGCCAAGGAGTTCACAACATTGCCATCCGGAAGTATAACGGACCAACACACAAACTCTGTGTAACCATGAACTTTTATAGTCTGGTTAATACAGTTTAGTGAGAACAACTCACAAACGCGGATGGCAAAAACCATAACAAAGGCCCGAGTGACGTCATCTGCATACTATCTATAGGCAAGTTCTTAAGTTGGCTATGGGTCGTATCGATGTTTTCATATAGATAGTATGCAGATGACGTCACTCAGGCCTTTGTTATTGTTTTTGCCATCCGCGTTTGTGAGTTGTTCTCACTAAACTGTATTAACCTGACTATAAACGTTCATGTTTACACAGTGTTTGTGTGTTGGTCCTTTATACTTCCGGATGGCAATGTTGTGAACTCCTTGGCCAAGCGCATTCTATCTATATGGAAGCCTGCCATCCTAAACCACTTATGGACCTAGTTTAATATTGTTGTCATGGACAATATTTTGCGTCATTTTTTTGAGATTTCCATAACAACAATGTTTTTTCCATCCACTTTTATGAGTAATTCTCACTTAACTGTATTATCCAGACTATAAGCGTTCAAGATTACTCATAGTTTTGTGTGTTAGTCCGTTATACTTCCGGATGGCAATGTTGTGAGCTTCTTAGCCAAGTGCATACTATCTATACATTCATCATGAGCGTTTACAACGTAACATAGCCTTGTTTATAGATAGTATGAAGTTGACGTCACTCAGGTCTTTGTTATTGCTTTTATGATTTTATATCGCGTTTATGAGTAATTCTCACTAAACTGTATTAACATGACTATAAACATTCATGGTTACACCTAGTTTTGTGTGTTGGTCCGTTACACTTATGGATGGCAATGTGGAGTGCTTCTTAGCCAAGCGTATAGATAGATTGAAGATGACGTCACCCCGGTCTTTGTTATTGTTTTTTGCCATCCGCGTTTATGAGTAATGCTCAATGAACTGTATTAACCCGACTATAAGCGTTCATGGATACACACAGTTTTGTGTGTTGGTCCGTTATACTTCCGGATGGCAATGTTATGAGCTTCTTAGCCAAGCGCATACTATATATGGATAGTATCCGCTTGGCTAAGAAGCTCATAACATCCGGAAGTATAACGGACCAACACACAAAACTATGTGTAACCATGAACTTATATAGTCGGGGTAATACAGTTTAGTGAGTATCACTCACAAACGCGGATGGCAAAATACAATAACAAAGGCTTGAGTGACGTCATCTTCGAACTATCTATACTATCTATATGAACATTTATATATGGAATTTCCATGGGTTTCTTATGCTCAATGCGCGAATTGGGCGTCTTTTTTGTACCTTCACTGCCTGTAACGGATCAGCGTGTCTTAGCGGTACGACCTTTGCTTCGTACCCGAAGGGTACCCAGTTCGATTACCCGCCGCTGCGTTGTGCGGCCTTGAGCAAGTCACCTCGCCCTTGTTCAATATGCGGCGCTCCACTGGGTTATTCCAGTCTTCCCTTGGGATTGGCCCTAGAGAAAAATTTCGCCTGTGGGATGAATATAGAGAATTTTTAAAATCTATTTTTTATATTTTTTAAACCAGGTACTCATTCACACTCGTTTTGGGTAATGTTTGTATATAAAGTTCTTACCCAAGGACATAACGTTGGGACCAGAATATCCCACAATCACTGTAACCCCAATAGCGTAGCCTTCGTAAACTCATAGCCTGACACTGACCCAAAAATTACGTCAAAATGCAAGGCGAGGCCATTAAAAGAAAATAAATCGTGAATCGTATTCAATAATTCGAACAATGGGATCACCTGACTTCTTGAGCACTATTGCGTGAATCCATTATCTACCAAATTCAGTCCCTTAGTTAGTGGACAAAGAAAAACTACAATGACCTCTCCACACGAGACTGGTATCTCGGTGTTAAGGCTTGTTTTTAAAATGATTTGTGTGATTGTGTGAGTTTGGTTCAATCGTAGAAGTAATCGAGCTCGAAAAAAGTTTTTACTTTTGTGCTGTCCTCTTAAAAGTATCCACTGTGTTGGTAACTACTAAGGAAAAAAATCTGTTATAACCGCATTCACCTAATATCGACAATTCAAAAGTGCACGTATCTAAAGGATGCCGTCAGAATACAAGTCCTTTTGGGTCCTAGCGTAGCCATCGTTAACTAAAAGAGCCTGACACTACCAAAAAATTACGTCCAAAGACAAGTCTTTGGTCACAAAAGAAAACATATCGTGAGTTATATCGTAGCCACCGTAAAGTTAAAGCCTGACACTGACCAAAAATGACGTCAAAATGCCAGTCTTTTGCCACAGAAAGAAAACAAATCGTGAGTTGTATTCAATAGTTCAACCAATGAAATAACTTGTTTCCTTGAGCTCTACTAACGACAACTCACTAGACGCTACACAAACCTAAAAAATGATGTCAAACTGCCAGACGGTTATATTCCTTGTTTCCTTGAGCTCCACTAACAACTCACTAGATGGTGCACAAACCTAAAAATGACGACAAACTATAAGTCCTGGTTGATTCTTGTGTCAGGCTACAAGTTAACGATGGCTGAGGTCCTTGTGTCAGGCTATAGATAGAATGCGCTAGGCCAAGGAGTTCACAACATTGCCATCCGGAAGTATAACGGACCAACACACAAACTCTGTGTAACCATGAACTTTAATAGTCTGGTTAATACAGTTTAGCGAGAACAACTCACAAACGCGGATGGCAAAAACAATAACAAAGGCCCGAGTGACGTCATCTGCATACTATCTATAGATAGTGTGCTCTTGGCTAAGAAACTCACAACATTGCCATCCGAACCAACACATTAACAAAGGCCGGAGTGACGTCAACTTCATTCCATCTATAGATAGATCGAAGTTGACGTCACTCGGGTCATTGTTATTGCCTTTTGCCATCCGCGTTTATGAGCAATTCTCACTAAAATGTATTAACCAGACTATAAACGTTCAAGGTTACACATAGTTTTGTGTGTGAATCCGGATGACAATGTTGTGAGCTTCTTGGCCAAGCGCATACTATCTATAAGTTAACGAAGGCTACATGCAGAGCCACTGAATCACGAATACTTGTATACTTATATACCTAGTGTGTATAACAATAACATAATATAAAATGTCAGTTCACACAAGTCGCTCTTTACGTTTGTCTTTATGATTGTTGTAGCTGTGATGGATCTTTTCATAATCGAAATGATATATTATTATTATAAGTTTAAGAGAATCTGCGATCTTGTAAAGAGATACAAAAACATAATTATTCATGTCATGTTACTATACCATAATTACTAAGTATCTCTATTAATGGTATATATCTCTAGGACACTAACGGCGTGTTCTGGAGAGAGAAAAAAACGTAAAATAAATTTTGGCCAGAAAACTCGTCTTTCAATTATCTACCGACTCAAAATACCATCAACTTGTCAAAACCCATCAAACTTGGGACAACCTTTAAAATCTTCCTTGAAGTCCCAGGTTTCAGAATTTTCGACAAACTGAGGGTCATTTTAAGTGATCGATATTTGAAGGACGAGTTTTCTGACCAAAGTTTTTAAAGTGTTTTTTAAAAAGAGTTCGCCAGTAAAATCATTATTATATTATTCCAAAAGAGACAAAATTGCTAGTGATAGAGTGATGATCAAGACATGAACATGACGGCAAAAAGATGAATTATTAATTATTTAGGGGTTATTGTACGTGTACAACACGAACATCATTAAGAGAAGATGACATCCGCAAAAGAAACACACAATTAGCGTCACGGTACACAATGGCATCAGGACACACCCACACCCAAGCACCCCCCCCCCCCCCCCCACCTCCCCCCCCCCACACACACTCACAAATACAAATAACTAATTATGAAGATGAATCCTTAAATACTATGCCACCTCCCCCTGAGGTCCTAAACAACATACATTGTTATCGTATCTTTTATGGTAGTAAAAAAAAACACAAAAACCCCAAAATTACTGATATCGTTCTTCATCATAGCAACAATCAACAATGTCACCTCCCACTGGTACTTATAAACGAGCCTAAACAGACCACATTGTTATGAGCACAATAATAATCAAGCTGTCAAAATCAAAATTACTCTTATCCTTTACCGACTTAGATAGCAATAATAATTGAGCTGCCAAACTCATAATTAGATACTCACATTTTCTACATCATAGCACTAATAATCAAGATGTCGATATCTTTGGTGCAATATTATGTGCAGTATATAATTAACTCATAAAGGCCACAAAACATTCTAATCTTTTATTAATAATCAACGAGTTTGCATATGAATTGAATGTACCATAAACCATCATATTATAATTATGTTAGTTCTTCAATGTAAACAGTAATTATGACAGTATAACAGTTAGGTCGTACTCTGTAAACATAGATTTTAAATTTATTACGTTGTTGTTTGTTTTGTTTTGTTTTTGTTTTTTTGTTGATTTAAAAAAAAAAAACAGAAAATCGTTCTTTAAATATCGATCGATTAAATGATTATCATCTTGTCAGAAATTCTACAAACTGGATCTTCAAAGAAGACTTCAATGAAGTCTAACGGTTGAGAGTTTTGACGATACGATATACGATACGATACGACAAGTTGAAGTAATTATAATCGATCGATATTTGTAGAACGAGTTTGTTTGGGTTTTTCCCTCCAGAATATGACAGAGGGGTAGATTAATAATTTTTCAGTTTTATTTAAATATCAACCCTACTATTATTTCATTTTACTATTGTATTATTTCCTTGACTTTTAACAAAAATTCAATTACCATTTTCTTGTCAGGTTAAAAAAGACTACTATAATCATTTAATTTAAATTGAATAGGATCATGTGGATAACTCCATTGCATTGCGTGCAGCAAGTTTCCTAAATTAATATCAGAATATCGACGACTATGAAATTATATGAGTATCAATTTTGTCGATAATAATACACAATCATATGTGCATAGAATGATAAAATGTAAAACCAATAAACACATTGGAAAATAGAAAAAAAAAAATAAATAACCGTTTCTGTCGTTGAAAAGGTGTTTGTTGTAAAATTAAATATATCGATAATACCAATCTTTTGGAAATTTTTATATATCTCGGGGAAGGGGGGGGGGGGGGGTTCCCTTGATCGATTAAATAATATTACCAAATTATAAGGTGGTGTAGAGCCGTGAGCACATATTAATTACAGCTTTTATAACAACGCAAGTATAATATAGATCATTTGGACTTAAAACATTGTTGTAATGGACAATATTTTTCGTTGGTTTGAGAGTATTTCCATTACAACATTGAACTCATATCAATTGGGGTTATCAGACCTGCAAATAAGTACACGTCGTTCTAGTACATTTGCTTGGGATGAAGTAAAGTTGAGATAGATTTATTCTCGAGAAGATCAGTACATCCATTCTTTAAACCTATTTCACTTTATATTTAAACCGACGTGTACATATACGCAGGTCTGACATCCAAACCCGCTTACGGGCCTAGTTTAACATTGTTGTAATGGACAATTTGTGCGTTATTTTTAAAATATCTCCATTACAACAATGAACCCATAAGGAATTTTGTTATCAGACCTGCAAATATATGCACGTCGGTTAAAACACAATCAAGTAATAAACCACTTAATGACTGTAATATGGAAAAACTTGTATATACATATTTGTCTAGAAAACTTTTTTTTTTCAACTATCGATCGATTTAAATGACCCTTATCTTGGCCGATTGGTTAAGGCATTGCACTGTGACCCGGAAGGTCCCGGGTTCGAGACAAGTTTCCAGCCACTTACGTTTTTTTCCTCGGGCAAGATTATTAACTCCCAATATGCTCACTTGGGCAACATGGGTGATTCCTGTTGACATCAGGCATCTTGTTTGATAAATTATTTATATTCCTTCGTGTAATGCCTAGGCGACAATATCGTATGAAGTCGTGGCGGATGGGCATAATTAAAAATTAATAACCTTGGCAAAATCTCGCAAATATTGGACTTGGCAAATTTTTAAATACTAGTTTTTCCACAGTTCCAGAGTTAACTGGTTTTAAAAAATAAGGTGTTTCTTGTTGTACGGACTCGCCTTCTCACCCGTATGTCCCAGGTTTGGTATAAAAAAGGGCTCTTTATTCTCTCACAACACTCAGGTGTAAAATGATGTTTTTAAAAATAAACCTGTGCATTTATATAGTATCGACTAAAAGTGGTCAAAAGCGCTTTACCAGTAGTCCCAAGTTAATCACAACACTTAGCATGTAGGACGAGTGTTAGACGATTGTTCAATTTTTTTCCAATAAAGCCCACTCTGTCGCTATTAGGTACTCATTTCACACCTGAGTATGATGAGAGGATTCAAGTTTGCGGTACTCAAGCGTATCCATCGTTAACTTATAGCCTGACACGAGAACCTTCGAGACTGATAGTTTGACGTCATTATTTAGGTTTGTGTAGCTTCTGGTGAGTTGTCGTTAGTAGAGCTCAAGGAAACAAGTTATTTCATATGTCTAACTATTGAATACAACTCACGATTTGTTTTATTTTGTGGTCAAAGACTTGTCTTTTGACGTCATTTTTTTGGTCAGTGTCAGCGCAGCCATCGTTAACATATAGATAGTATGCGCTTGGCTAAGAAGTTCACAACATTGCCATCCGGAAGTAACTGGCCAACACACATCTATTTAAAAGAATAGCGTCAGTTGACATCACTTGGTTATTTATTTGTTATTGTTTTTTGGTTTTTTTTGACATCAGTTTGGATGGAAAGTTCTCACTAAATACTCTCTGTCAGATTGTAAACGTTTAAAGGCAACTTATGGTTATGTGCATTGATGATATGCATCTAGGTAAAATACACACAACATCCGCCAGCCAAATTATTCGCAACAACACACAAAACTATGTTTAATATTGTTCGTTTATAGTCCGATTTATGCAATTTAGTGAGAACTTATCACCAAAATGACTGTCTAAGAACAATAAAAAAAACTGAGTGACGTCAGTTTTGTTCTCTCTATAGGTAGTATGCGCTTGGATAAGAAGCTCACAACATTGCCATCCGGAAGTATAACGGACCAACACACAAAACTGTGTGTAACCCTAAACGTTTATAGTCTGATAATACATTTTAATGAGAATTACTCATAAACGTGGATGGCAATAAAAAAACAATAACAAAGACCGGAGTGACGTCAACTTCGATCTATCTATTGGTACAATTGATCTAGCGGGCAGAATTGGTGAGTATTTAACTTTAACTCAATGGCGATTTCAGCCCCGATTTCAACTCAAACCAATTTGTGAGAAGATCGCACCAGAATCAACATCCATTTGGTTACGAGACCAATACGTTTGAATATATCTTGTCTTCCAGGTAAAAGCGTAAATTGATTTGATAATCTTCACAAAAATGAAAGAATCAGACAAATCTAATCAACCAGTGGAGAGTGTGGTCCAAAAAAATATCCGATTCTATCCAGATTCCGACCAGGTCGAAATGGTTACGGCTATGTGGTCTTGTGGTATGGCACTCGCTTTCGGCTCGGAAGGTCCTGGTTTCGAGCCTTCTTGCGCGGTGCATAGTTGAGTCCTTGGAAAAAAAACTCTTTACTTACATTCTGTCACCGTACTCAGGTGTAAATGAGTACCTGGCCTTTAACAGCGTTGTCTCTGTCGGAAAAATTGTAATATCGCCTAACAGGCGTCATTTCTCGTTAAGTGTTGCTGTTGGTCAGGGACCCTTTGTAGAGCGCTTTGAGCACATTTTAGTGCATATTGTGCTATATAAAAGCTCTAGTTTTTTTGTTTGTTTTTTTTTTTTTTTTTTGGGGGGGGGGGGGGGGTTTAAAATCAGTATAGATAGAACGAAGATGACGTTACTCAGGGCTTTGCTATTGTTTTTTGCCTCCATGTTTATAAGTAATTCTCACTCGACTGTATCAACCAAATTATAAACGTTTAAGGTTACACATAATTGTGTGTGTTGATCCGTTATAGTTCCGGATGGCAATGTTATGAGTTTTTTAGCCAATCGCATACAACCTATACTCACGAAGATACAAAATAAGTAAAACAAAATCTTCATGAATAACAGATAATCAATGTGTGTCTTTTATAACGGGTTTTATTTCATTCGATATATTAAAACCTGTATTGAGGCGAGTTTTAACGAGCATCATTTTCAAGATTTTATTATAACCGTAACAAAACCGAAGAATTAAACGATTTATTAACGGAGAAGAACTTCGATATTCTATTTATAGTAGAGACATGGCTCTCACAGTCTGGAGACGACCCAGTTGAAAAAGCTATGACACCCCCTGGGTACCAATTTAGATCGTATCCAAGGAAAGATCAGCGAGGGGGTGGCATTGGCGTATTTTATAAAACAAAATTATGTAAACATGTGGAAATCATCGAAATGCGCTGCAAAACAATGGAGGCCATTGATCTTAGATTATCCCTCCAGAATACAAGATACAACTTCAACTGCATCTACCGACCGCCAGCAAACAAGAAAAACAAAATAAAATTACCTGATGTTAGGAAGGAAATCAACGAGATGCTAACTTTGCAACACACGCGTCCTGGCCATTCAATTATACTCGGCGACTTTAATTTTCACTTCGACAACGTCACAGACACCGCCAAATTGCACGCGTCATTATCAGAGAACTACATGTGCCAGATCGTAACAACGCCAACCCACTCTGCTGGTCATATTTTAGATTGGGTAATTGTAGAAAATTCAGAGTTCCAAAAAACCAACGCCACCGTCGATTATCTCCCCTTTTCGGACCACTCCCTCATTTCTTTCAATCTTGACGTTTCAAAACCATGCCAATAAACCACCACCACATCAACCAGAAACATTAAAGGCATTAATTTGGACAATTTCAGAGGCGATTTAGAAACAAAATTTACTAAAAATTCAATTATTTCTCCAGACCAGTGGAATAGTTGTCTCATTGAAACGCTTGACAAACATGCGCCATTCCAAACAAGGACCGTCACCAACCGCAAGTATGCTCCGTGGTATACGTCGGACGTTAAAGAAGCTAAAACGAAGTGTCGGAGAGCAGAAAGACTGCTGAAAACATCAGGCCTCACGATTCATCGTGAAATATTCAAGAGCGCATTTCGTGCCTGGAAGACAACAATAAAAAAGGCAAAGACCACGTATTTTCTTTCAAAATTTGAAACTTCTAAATCTTGTAAACAATTATTTAACATCTGCAATGATCTACTTGGACGTGAAAGATGCACTTCATTACCATCTACAACCAATCAAAGAGACTTGCCAGACACATTTGTCAACTTTTTTAAAGACAAAATCCATAACATTCGTTCAGAACTAGATCGGCATGAACCATTTATAGATACAAATACATTCTGTGGTACCCTTTAGACAAGTTCCAACCAGTTTCACCTAGTTTCATAAACGAGTTGATAAAAAAGCCCCATTAAATCCTGCGACCTTGATCCCCTACCAGCACAGCTTTTGGCCAGCTCCATCGATACATTATTACCATCCATTACATCAATCATAAATACATCCATACTGACTGGCGAAGTTCCATCGTGCTTTAAAAGTGCCCTCGTCAAACCACTTCTGAAGAAACCATCACTGGACCACAATATATTAAACAATTATCGTCCTGTATCAAATTTACCTTATTTTGTCAAAACTTTTGGAGAAGGTAGTTCTTACACAATTAACATCTCATCTTAAGAACAACAGTTTGGAACAACCCTTTCAGTCAGCCTACAAACATCAACACAGTACTGAAACGGCGCTTCTTAAAATCTTTAATGACTTGTTATGTAATGCTGATGCTAACAATATCAATGTATTATGCCTTTTAGATCTTTCAGCTGCCTTTGACACCATTGACCATGACATTTTGTTAAGAAGACTAGAAAATACGTTCGGCATAAAAGGAATTGCCCTTAAATGGTTTACATCATATTTACAGGATCGATGGCAGACTGTCGTGGTGAATGGTGTTCAGTCAGAACAAGTTTTACTAAATTTTGGAGTGCCACAAGGCTCTGTTCTTGGCCCTGTCCTTTTTACTGTATATATGCAGCCCCTTTCTAGTGTGATATCCAGATTCAATCTGAGTTATCATTTTTATACAGATGATACGCAAATATATGATTCAGCACCCCTTAGTAATTTAAAGTTCTTAATACAACGAATTACGAGCTGTTTTAATGAGATTAAATCTTGGATGTACCACAATAAGTTAAAATTAAATGATAGTAAAACTGAGATTTTAATGTGTGGAAGACCGAGTATCCTTAAACAGGCAAATAAATCACCAGTTACTCTCGGAAATAGCACAATAGAATTTTCAAATAAAGCAAAAAACCTTGGCGTCATCATTGATAAAGATCTTTCCATGACAAGCCACGTGAATAACACCATACAATCTATGTACATAGAAATGAAAAAAATAAGCAAAATTCGTAATTTAATACCGAAGCATATAACAGAACTTTTAATTAATTCCTTGGTTTTATCTAAATTGGACTATTGTAACTCCCTTTGGGCGAATTTAGCTAAAGACAAAATTAGCAAACTTCAGGTTGCTCAAAATAACGCAGCCAGGCTCATTGTACGCAATAACAAAAAATACCCGTCAGCAACTCTTCTTCTCCGTGAGTTACATTGGCTTCCTGTTGAAAAAAGAGTTGCCTATAAGATTTGTACTGTTGTCTACAAATCCCTGAGCACGAACAGTCCCTCCTATATTAAAGACCTTCTAAACATATATGTCCCCAATAGAAACTTGAGGTCAAGCAATGACCAATCAATCCTTGTCAAACCTAAGCTATTGCGTAAAATAGGTGAACAGTCTTTTCAATTTTCGGCCCCCCATTTTTGGAACTCTCTCCTGTCACACGTGAGATGCTCGGATTTGTTGACAACGTTCAAATCTCGCTTAAAGTTTTATCTTTTTACGTCATAATGTTGCAATATTATTTTCATATTTTGTTGTTGTTAAATTGAATTCGTATCACGTTTCCTTCACACTTGTCTCACTGTAATATGTTTTGTTTTATATCACTGTAAAGCGCTTAGAGCCTGTGACAACGGGGTAAAGCGCTATATAAATGCCATTTATTATTATTATTATTATAACCAGTGAAATTTTTAAAAATATAACACGAATTTTTTATAGAGTCGTTCCTTCCCTTACCGACCATTTCCCCAAATTAGACAAAACACGAGCGTTTTTGTTTAGTTACGTTTTTAATTGAATGATTTTAGTTGCAATAACCCTACTACAATATCTTTGAAGACTGCTTCCGCCACTACGGAACTGTCAAAATTGCAATTTTTAGCGAAAACTCACTCAAATTGACAACTTTTGTTCAGGTAAACTGAAAAAGTTTCTTGACTTACGGGTTGCACGTCGTCCGTCCTGATTGACAAATTAAATATACCAAATGTAACTCTCTAAACGTAGAAATATATTGAGTGGATTAAAACGGCCTCCTGGGATCTATATTTAGGCATTACTAGTGTGAAATTGGTGTTGAATCTCCATTGTACCCTGAAAACAGATCAATCGGTGAGGGAAGCACACATGTCCCTTTCCTTACCGACCAAACACTTTAAATGGGTCTTTTATAAATCAGACCAAACACCTTAAAACGTTTTATTTTGCTGGGGTTTTTTTTTCATTTCCTAGACCTGGATAATGTGTAAATAGTTGCTAAACATTTAGTCGTTTACAAACAACTTAAAACGTTTTATCTTGTTGTTTTTTTAATTTCCTAGACCTAGACGTGTAAATAGTTGCTAAACAATTTGTCGTTTAACAGTGGCTACTCATGATAGTTGAGCGAAAATTTTATTTATAAATATTGCTTTCGATCGAGGTAAAATATCTTCACGTATTTCATAGTTTGTAGTGAATAATGGCTTTCGTTAGTGTTTTAATTAATTCTCGTATGTTCTTTGCTTTTGATGATTTCTCTCTATTATATTTTTTACGAAACTTTCATTGCAGTGGCATTGGTGGTTGGTATTAAAGAGCGTTTAGTCAAAATTTACTATTCCTGTATTGTCGAACTTTTGATATGGTTATACGTGAAGAGAATTTGCCGCACCGATAGACAGATATTAAACTTTGAGTTTACTACTATTTTTAATAATCGAGAATGGATATATAAAAAGTAAAGACACAATCAAAAACAACCCTCCTTGCTCCTTCAAATTTCGTATATCTTATCTTTTTAATTCTAAATTTAACTTTTTACGGTCAGATTCATCCGTGGGTCAGAATGTTTTCTTTATTCTGCAGACTTTGGTGGAACTACAATTATATGAATTTGTTTGGTGTAATCGCCACTCGACCATAACATTTGAAATTCTACGATCTACATTGGTGGGCAACATGGCGCCCCATACCCTCGGAGTCGAAGATAGTAAGAACGGTTTAGCATCGTCATTGGACAACGTCGGAGGGAAGAACAGAATTCGTAAAAAAGTATGGAGGACCGGTATTTCTACTTTTGCTACTAATACGACACTTCATGGCATACGGTATATTGCCAGCAATATTGGATGCACAAGAAAGTGAGAAACACTGACATTAATGTTGTAGTTTCACCGTTCCCATAAGTCAAACTAAAATTATGAAAAAGTGTGTATGAAACAGGGCCTGAAAGGAAAGAAAAATACACGCATGCTGATTTTTAAAATGTTTTTATGTGTGTATCTTTCACACACACTTTTTCATATTTTTTATCTTACACGCCTGGTCCCTCATTTGTCACTTTTGTAAGTCAAACTAATAAACAGTCACACCTGGCTTAGCGATCATTCTACATAACAATTTTTTTTCTTTGTTATCCTTTCTGTCCTTTCCTGTCTATTTCTGTTTTCCCTCCTTTCTATATGAATTCTAGCTACCTTTCTCCTTTTTTACCTTCTCTCCCTTCCACGACTTCTACTTACTCTAATTTTTCTCTTGATTACTTATTTAATTCTACATCTGCTGAGCACACCCACGCCACCATAGGCATTGTTCAGTGCATACGAACAAACACTTTGATTAACCTAATTTCCTAACCTAAAATCACAATGTACAAAAATAAATAAAACAGGTTTTAAAAAAGACAAACAACATCTAAAAACAACACAAAAAATGGAGCATTTTGGACTCAAAGCCCTTCATCAGCCAAGGATAAGAGCAATGGAATCATTAAATCGACAGAAAAGATCTTAGCCTTTTACACTATATCTGATTTTACAATAGCTCTCTTGTCATTTTGGCTTCACAAATGAGTTTATCAGACTTCGATCTCAGGTAGAGCATAGAATTTAAGCATGTCATTAATGTATCCAGGACAATCAGAGTGCAGTGATTTAAAAACAATAGTACAAATCTTATATTATATACGTTTCTCAACGGGAAGCCAGTGGAGTTCTCTTAGCAAATCCGATGCAGATTGATTGCTCTTCTTTCTATACATAAGCCTGGCAGCATCGTTCTGGGCTACCTGAAGGGATTTTATTTTGTCTTTATTTAGAGAAGAGATGAGAGAATTGCAATAATCTAGCTTTGACAGGATTAGAGAATTAAATAAGAAGGCCGAGATGTCTCTTGTAATGATATGTCTAACACTACGTATTCTTCTCCTTTCCACCTACATCAACCTTCCGATATGATTTTTTTTGGATGGCCAAAGACAAATCTGAATTTAAAAAACACCCAAATTTCGAACAACCCTAGCAGTTTCAATTACACTATTTCCTAAAACGATTGATTCACACTAGATCTATTTACATTTTAAAGACTTGCTGGACCCAGCAGTAAATATTATTTAAGTTTTACTGTTATTAAATTTTAGTCTGTTCAGTTCCATCCGAGTTTATTTATGGTCAAAGGTACACTGTTTTTTAAAATTTGTATATTTTTTACAACTGATATGGCGCGCATTTATAAAACCATAACATTTTATATTTACTGGAAATTGTTGTTCCCACACTACGAATTCCAGTTTCCAAACACATTCATTTAGGGAACTTATTAAGATGTGCAGCCGTCGTATTTCTTCCACCATTCTGTTACCCAATCAGTTTGACACGAGACTTTGGCCATGGTTGATTCTAGTTCTGATTTTATTTGTTATTCTATGCAGTTTTTTAATGTACTCAGTTTTATCGTTTTTTAACAGGGATGCGCTTTTTGAACTGTATATTATGATCCATTCTGTTTTCACCAGGAAAAGACTTCAATCCCAAAACGGAAGCTAACAATATCTTTAAATAAAACTGTATTAATAATTAAAATGATAATAATCTTCATTGTTTGTTTAATAATAATAGAAATTCATTGAGCATTGCTCAAAAAAATTATGACACACGATAAAAACTTTCATAGAAAGATACAAACGCACATAACACAACGGACATATAGGGAATGCGAGGACGAGAGACGCATGCGCACAACCAACATGACGTTCTCTCTCTAATAACTTTTCCGCCGGTGACGTCACAGACTATGGATGACGTCCAATTAAGGGACGCTACTCTTCCGCTAATCTCGTTCCCTAAAGAAACACATAGCATTCAATACGCACAAGTAACTTCCATGCCAAACTTCGATACAAAATAACCTCTAAGTATTATTTTTAATTGATCGTTTCTCTGGTTTCATTCTTACAAGACATACTTTTTATTGTTTACCATCTGGATTTTTAGATGTCTGTGGCTCTTGCTTGTGATGCTGTGTTCCTCCTACATGTGTGTTCAAATCGTAGAGAGAGTACTCCAGTTCTACAGCCACCCGACCACTGTCAACGTCAAAATCAACTTTAACAAAACCCTGGCCTTTCCGTCACTCACCATCTGTAATCAAAACGCATTCAAGTAAATATTTACTACTTACATAGGCCAAAGTGATACTAGGCTGCTAGAAGCTGTGGACTGTAAAATGTAATAAGCAAAAATGAATATAACAGCTCCCAAAAGAACAAAATGCAGAGATATCTCTGTCGTCTATCTGGAATTTAGTAATGTATTTATGTCTTTACTGTTTTTTGTTGTTGGCTGAAGAAGGATTTTGAGCCCGAAACGTTCTGTGTCTGGTATTTTGTTCTTTTTTTTTAAGCTGTTATATTCATTTTTGTTTATTACTTACGTAGGCATCCCTTCTGTGGGATTTATTGGAATCGACATCTCTTAAATCGTTAAACGAAGACAGCTTTTTAACGAAGATTTATACAATTTTAAAGCACAGTTCGATGTTTTATCTACATTAGTTCAATTAACATCAAATAAATCAAGCAAATTTTCATTTATTCAGACTTTTAAAACTTTTATACTTGACTATTCTGGAATGTAACTTTTTAAAATTTGAATATCTAATCTTACTTTAGACGTATGAGGAATTTTAATATATCAAACTCTCTGAAATTATATTTCGTCTATGAACTACGCTTCCTGCTTGAGACTACAAGATTATAGCGCTCCTGATGTGGAATTTCGCAAGAGTTCCAAGGAGCGCACATAAATTGCGAATTTGTTCGAAATTTCACACGTAGGAATTCAAGAATTTAATTGTTTTTTTTCCACAGGGCAACCGCTGCAGCTGATTCTAATGTCTATGGCTTAATAGAGGATCTATTTTCTCACAATTCAAGTGTCGTCAAGCCAAAGAACCAAAAGGATCAGATTAATGCACCAAGATCAGAGTCCATCAATGTGTTGGAACTTTACAAGACGGCGTCACATTCTAAAGAGGATCTGATTGTTGAGTAAGACTTTTAATTATCTTTTTCCTGCCCTATTTCTTTACGGATAAATGCATATTCAAACCAAAACAAAAATAAACAAAACGAACAAAATAAAAAAACAACATTCCTTAACGTGTGTAACAAAAGTTCAAATGAGCTTGCTCAAAGCGCTTTCAAGAGGTCCCAAATCAAACCAACACTTAACGTGTAGTACTAGACATGCAGCCTATAATGCACTATTATATTTTTTTCTGTAATACAACGCATTTTCCTGATCATTTTACGCCTAGGTATAGTGAGGAATGTGAGTTAAAAGCTTTTCTGAGGATTCAGCTATGAACCAACCATTGCTGGACTCGGTCTCCGGAGACGACCAATCACAAGTCGAATGTCACAAGACGACACAGTCGCAAATTTATTTTGTTATCTATGTCCCAATGACTCAAAAACGGTAATATGTAGGGATGACCCAGGTCCTGTGCATTGAAACTGTAGCCACAAATAGTGAAAATGTTGCTACTTGAAGCTCGAATGAACAAATAAAGATAAGGATTGAATTGTAAGCTTCAATTTATTAGGCAAAGACAGAAAACTGTGTTCATCCTGTTTTGTTGATAAAGGGGAAACCCGAAACGTCCACAGCATCTGTCTTCGTCTAATAAACTGAATGTTATCATTCGATACTTCTCTTTATTTTAGCCACAAATAGGAAACTTTAGGTTGAATTATATGCGTTATGGTGGATAAATAATACCCTTTCTGACATTGCCAAAACTCTCAAAGTTAATATCTCATAGTTCTGATTCTACATTCACTTTAAGGTTCCTATTCATGCCGACACAATACCGTTTTTGATACGGTGCTCATATCTATGCATTGAAGCCTTATTCACTTGGGAAATATTTTATCCTGGTGAATACAATAAAATATGATGTCTATTTAGAAGGAAAAAAAAGTAGTCCATCAGTGCCAATAGGCCAATGGAGCCAGACTTTATCCCTGTTTCTACAGCGTGAAACTGACAATATGCTTGCTATTCTTTCGATAGGATGCAAGTGTATCACAAAGTACTTTCCGACAGATCTAATAGCCCAGCTATCATTCCATTGTTTGAGGGCAGAAGGGGGGGGGGCAGAAATATTCTCGACTGCATCCGGGATCGTTTTTGGTAACTTTGCGTGAGAAGCGAGTGCGCTATCAATTGTGTTATCGGGACCCCCGATGTCTAAATATATAGTAATGCTTAATACTGGTCTTGTAGTAATTAAATATCCGTCCGTGCCATCATTCAAAAACCTCCGTTGAATTCATCCATTCCAGGTGCAAGTGGCAGGATACGCCCTGTGGACCAGAAAACTTTACAGAAGTTATCACTGATCACGGAGTGTGTTACACATTCAATCATGAAAGTGATAACTCTCTCTGGGTTTCATCAGCAGGTGAGTGTGCATGGATGGTTAAGCAGCTATAAGCAGTGAGGGGCAAAATTTTTTCACAACGTACAATGCACACTAGACCTATGTGAAATGAGATTTGGTCTCCTTAGGAAATGGCCGAAAATATTTTTGAAACTTATCAATGATGGTAAAATAGTGAAAGTTTGATAAACATATGTTGACAAATTTTATTCCTACTTCTAAGATAACTCCTTTAAAACTGTCTTTCTCACGAGAAGAGAATTGACTACAAAGACTTATAAATTTGTTTGTAGTTATTGCTCTTTTTGCCTGACGGACAGACCAACGTCTAATTTCTATGATGTCACATCTCATAAATAGGAAGCTTTTCAATACATGGCATCCAAATCTGATGGCTCGGTCTTACGGTAGAGCAAAATGGACGCCAACCCCCCCCCCCCCCCCCCCCCCCCCCAAAAAAAGTCCATCTGACATGACCATCGACAAGAGAGAGAGAGAGAGAGAGACGGAAAGAAAGAGAGAGAGAGAGAGAGAGAGAGAGACGGAGAGAAAGAGAGAGAGAGAGAGTGTGTGAATATGTGTATTCGTGTGTGTGTATAAGTGTGTGTTGTGGTAGATCAACTCAAGGCTGAGAAGAGTTTAGAGGGAATCCGTTGTAAATTTAGTCTTTCTATGTTGGTAATTACCGACTGATGAAGAATAAAAATATGGGATCAAACAATCCGGGGAATTTCTGTTCATTTCGTGATCAGTCTATGATGTCCTCAGCACATTTTGAGGCGTAACTCAAGCAGAATGAAATACAAGAAAAGCCTTCGAGTCGCGAACATCATCTTTTTCAATGTTAAGGACTAATATTATCCGTTTCCAATATAGAAAGCTGTTCGCCGGTGGTCCATTTCTGGACATTCTAATTCAGATGACATGACAATCAAAAGTCACGTAATTTCAAGTTCATGTTTAATCCCGTAATTTGCAATTTGTGCTTAACTCTCTCCTAACCAACCACAGAAGAATCGTCACATTCGTTACGATTTTATGAACATTTTGCTTTATCAGGTTTCTTTTGTACATCAAAAAATAAGAAGAAAATTCTTTGTCATAGCTATAAGAACTTAACGCTGCTGTATAAAGCTTGTCTTGCTGAAACAAATTATGTTTGGATTTTAAAAAATCGATTTTTTTTTGTATTAGGACATTTCAGAAATATTCCTGAAAATTGTCGGTAAGGAGAGAGTTAAATTAGGATTCCTGATTAATGGCGTTTTTCAAAAAACTGTCCAACATTCTTTGCGGATTGTTATTTATTCTCCGATGTCCCATTCTGAAACTGTTCATACTGGTTTCTTTTGTATATCGGATAAGGAACTGAACAAGCGTGTATGAAAGGTGCCTGACTCAGAAAGAAAGAAAATTACAAGAAAAAATAAAACATCCCAAAAATCAGTCGACCTCGACTGGGGATGCTTTACGTGTATTGATATTTAAGAAAATATTATTGTTTTGCTAGGATAGATGACTCGGTGGGAAGTTGAAGGCCTTTTTCCTTCAACTTGGTCTCCAGTGTCAAGTAAGGGACTTAGCGATGTGTTACGTGGAAACTGTTAGTTATGGAAAGCCTTCAAATTTGAAATAAATAGCCTTCTATACCTAATGGTCTGAACGTGCCACATAATATTACAGTTTGAGAGGGATTAGGAAAAGAACCAAAAAAAAAAACAAAAAAAAAAACAAAACAAAAAACGAGACGGGACAAATACTGTTACCTTTGATTGTTTGCCAAGTGTTCTACAACTGAGCTACAGATAGTTCGAACTTGACGTCACTCAGGTCTGTGTTATTATTTTTTGCCATCCGCGTTTATGAGTAATTCTCACTAAACTGTATTAACCAGACTATAAACGTTCATGGTTTTTACCTATACGCATATCATCAATTGCTTTCAAACACGTTTCTGCTCATTACATTTCTACTCAGTAATCGGAACATCCATGGTTGAATCATGTGTCGAAGAATATTTGATTTACTGAGATGCTTTTTCTCTACTTGATGTTTTTTCTTCTATCAACTTTCCTGGAACCGATTTTCGGACAACTGGAGATCAATTCTTTTGAAGCAAAAACGCCAATGTTGTGTGACATCTTTATCAATTTTAAAAGCTGCTTCATAACTTTGGTGTTTTTATCTCTTTAGATAACAACAAAGCAAGCAAAAACTTGGCGGGTTTCTTTTTTCAACAATTTTTTTCCAAACGAGAAAACAGATTGCGTAAAGAGACTTTCTATCCTGAATAAAGACAAGACAATAGCAAAATATAATATCCAGTCATGTAACTTTCAAAATTTGACCCATAACCTCAAAATTGAAATGTGTCGTGGTGAATTATATTTTTTTTTAAACAGACAATTTAAAGCTAACCCGATCTGAATTATAGAATTTTAGTTTTGCCACTTCAAAAATATACATTCATTTTACCCAATAAGACAAAAAGTTTATATTTTTCTCTCATATTTTTTACTATAAAATCAATCCCAACATAATACCGTTTTCAGACAGTCGGTGACATACAGAGCTAATCTATAGACTAAAAATAGTTGTAGTCAAGAGGAATCGTATGACTACCCCTGAGTAGAGTTGGAAAAATGTGTTTTTAAGTGTTTAAACACTGGAGAGTCATGCAAAGTTTAATTGGTTCTAGATTTACGAAAACCTAACTATAACACTAACAGTAGCCACATCTGTAGCAGCAGCAGCAGCAGCAGAGGAAGAAGAAGAAGAAGAAGAAGAAGAAGAAGAAGAAGAAGAAGAAGAAGAAGAAGAAGAAGAAGAAGAAGAAGAAGAAGAAGCGGCACAAAAAATACCAACAACCCAAGGACACAACGTCTGGTCCAAAGTCTTGTCCTGAGCGTCACCGAAAGTCACTGACAACGCTCACATCATTTGAACTTCTTACAGGATTTGGAACTCAACCGCTGGACCACCGGCGTCAAATAATCATTCAGATTCATGGGCCGGGGAAATACATGAACCTAATCCCCCCCCCCCCCCCTTCTATAAGTGCAGTATCTTCCAAACGCGCGCAAACATTTAAAATGCAGGTGAAACATGACGCCTGTTAGACCATGTTACAAATTTTCGGATAGAACCATCCCTGTAAACGGCCAGAAACACATTTTGCACGTGAGTTTGTGAGGGAATGTGAGTAAGGAACATTCTATGTCATTGAAACAATAGTTGTTAATGATCGTAACAAAACATAGAGCCCAGAATATATTGAGCTTCCATTCTTCGTAAACTTCTAAAAAAACCCTTCTCTGTTCATGAAAATTGTTTTCTTGTTCCTGATACTGATATCATGTTACCTTCCAGGTTCTGAGCACGGTATAAAACTGACCTTGAACGTGGAGCAGTACGAATACATGCCTGGACCGCACGACGCAGCTGGAGTAAAGTTGTTACTTCACGACGGAAAAGAGTTCCCTGGTGTATCAAATCTGGGTCTTTCTATTCCTACTGGAGCTCACGCTTATGTTGGAATGCAGTTAGTCAGAGTGAGACGTGGAATAATTTATTCCTTAATCTATAATCTTATGGTCTTGTAGTATGACACTAGCTTTGGACCGGAATGTCAGGTTTCAATTTCTGCTGTAAGCGGCGCATGGTTGAGTCCTAGGGTGAGGCTCTTTACTCACATTCTCTCACCGAACTCAGGTGCAAAATGAGTACCTAGCCATCAACAGCGTTGTCTCTGTCGAAAAAAATGAAATATCACCTAACAGGCGTCAAGTCTCGTCCTACATATTAAGTGTTGCTGTTGGCTAGGAACCTTGTAAAGGATTTTGGGCACGTTTAGTGGATATTGCAATATAAAGATGATCTATTTTTTTCATCAATTATTATTTCCTATTATTTTCCTGTTACCATTGCCTTTTCTATATAATCATTTTTTTAATATTAATTTTAAACATTATGAAGTTTTATGACATAGCGCAATATCCTATATTTTGTAATTTTAGGTAGAGAACCTCCCCCAGCCCCACGGCAGCTGTAGCAGTGAGAGCTCACCATACTACAAGACGTACTCACCCGATGCCTGTCAGCTGGCGTGTTTTACAGAATTCATGGCTGTAGAGTGTGGATGTAGGGACATGTATATGCCACATCTTGGAGGTCAGAGTTCATCATCATCACCATCATCACCATCATCATCACCATCATCATCATCATCATCATCATCATCATCATCATCATCATCGTCATCTTCATCATCATCATCATCATCATCATCATTATCATCACCGTTGTTAATGCTGTCATCGTCACTGTTATATTAATAATATGTGATCCACTGTCTCAACCCAATTATTATGAAGGTATTATGTAGATAGATAGAAGCTTGAAAAGTGAGTTTATAATAAGACATGCACTTTGCGTGCTTTGCAATGATAGTAGTTTTCATTTTCCATCATTAGGAATAGAGGTTAATCCCATATGTCACTTATCTATGGCTATACTTTCATATAAACGTATATAGTGCATTATCCACTTATCGTACTGAAAGCGCTTTACAGCAATATGTAGGTCGAACCATGGCGCCTGTTAAGCGATATAGCAACGCTGTTAACGGCCAGGCACTCATTTTACAAATATCAAATTAAGAAAATAGGGAGCAGGCACCGGTGTAAGATAAAGATCAGAACAAGTCGTGACAAAAAAAGCAAGAAAGAAATATACAAGAAAAAAATCCGCTAAATCAGTCTATCTCAATTGGAGATCGAACCTAAAACCTTAAGGTTACCTCAGAAGGTCTAAGGTTCGACCCCAATCGTGGAAAAGTGATATTGCGGATGTGTTGTTGTTTTTTTCTTGTATTTTTCTTTCTTGCTTTCTCTGGCACATTTCATACACATTTAATCATTTTACACTTGAGAATGGTGAAAAATATGAGCAAAGAGCATATTCCAAGGACAATTATGTGCCGCTCAAAGCGGGACTGGAACCCGGGTCCTTCCATTCGAAGACGGGTGGCCATAAAACTCGTCATTCAAATATCGAATGATTTAAATCTCTCATCTTGGGAAAAAACTCTCAAACCTGGGACATTGCGAAGTTCCAGGATTGAGAGTGTTTGCCAAAATGATGGTCATTTAATTAAATGGATCGATATATGAAGGACGAGTTTTCTGGCCAAATTTTAAAATATGGGTTTTTCCAGAGTACGGCAGTATACCACATAGCCGTTTTGAGACTATGGGTCACCAACCGTTCTGATTCTTACACTTCTATTAAAATACTTTTCTTTCACTATAAACCACACAAACTCTGTTATTATATATCCAATCAGTCTAAAACGCTTTATTCCCAGGTCATCCGCCTGTCTGTACATTGGACCAATACATCAATTGTTTCAAGCCTAATGAAGGTATGTCTCAAAATCATGTTTAGTCTTTGAAGAAGCATAGGTAAAGCAGACAAAGATCTTTAAAAATGAATCCTTCAGAGTCACTAGACCCATGGAGGCCAGATCTGTGAAAGCCAGATACTCATTCACTCCTGGACAGGTGGTGATGGAAATAAAACAAGGTATGGACTCTACGGAAAAGTCTATTAATTTGGAAACGTTACTAAGCAACATGCGGCAGCGGAACTAACGTCAGAATTCATCCATGTTGGACTTAATGATTTAAAGATCTTTTTTCAAGAGTTAAGGTCACGTGGGCAGGACATCTTTGATGGTTGGTCGATTCTGATAAGAATGACACTTGGGATGTTGTTCTTAATGATAAAAACAGGTGGTGAGGGGTCGGGAAAAAATCTTGACTACATAAAGGATCAATCTTGATCCTTTACTTATCAAGTGAGTTCGGGGAGGGGGGGGGGGGGGCGTCCTGATAGCTAACTTGGCAGAGAACGCACTTCACACGCAGAGAGACCTAGATCAATCACGAGTGAAGTCGAGGTTTTGTCTTGACCTCCCTGTCAACCCAGAAGTTAATAGGTAGCTGAGTCTGTTAGATCTGGCGGAAAGTAGTTTGCGATAGATTAGCATCCTATCCAAAGGATAGCAAGCAACTGCTATTGCCCTTTCATGCTATAGAAAAGTGAATAAACGCCGGCACTATGGGCCTAATGGCTTTGAATGACGATTTTTTTAAAGCGAGTGTTCTACAAAAAAAATAGACGTGTATTAATTCACTGTGAAGCCGAAAAGATTTTCACGTTCAATCATTACTGAGATCAGTGTAAATTTCTTAGATTACTGATTGGAAGAGTTTTGTCCATCTCAGGAAATTGATTATATAAATTTATAAAATTCATAAAATTCGCTATAACTATAGGATAATGTTTACAAAAAAAAAAGAAATTAAGAGCAATAACAACAACAACAACAACAACAACAATAATAATAATAATAATAATAATAATAATAATAATAATAATAATAATAATAATAATAATGATAATAACGATATCAACAACGACAACAACAAATGTTTTTAAAGGAGCGGGGTCTGCTCAAAATCAATTCAAATGGAATCTTAATTCCACTCAAATTCACAACGATATGGAATGATTTGCTCTGCACCCATTCGATTCCATATGCTGTGTGATCTTAATTTAATCAAGTCACCTCCCCTTAGTTTATTTTTGCGGTGCAGTGTCTTCCCTTGGAATAGACTCTAATTTTTAAAAAATCCCATTGTGGATAAATAAAAGGTATCTTATTGTTATTCATTTTTTATAATTCTGAATCAATTACTCTATTTTCGTTCCCTTTTACCTCCCGATGTTGGTAGAGCACTCACTTCACACACAAAAATGAACTAAGTCATGATTGAGTAGCTGGATATGTTAGATCTGGCGGAGAGTACTTTAACGTAGACTAGATTCCTATCCAAAGGGTGGTTATTAAATGTTATTGTGCGTTTAACGCTATAGAAACGGGGATAAACTCAGATATAACATGCCGTATTGCTCTCGAGGACTAGTTTAAAATTCATGCCGCTATGTGGTCTTTTAGTACGACACTCGCTTTCGGATCGGAAGATACTGGATTTGAGCCTCGCTTGGTGCGTAGTTGAGTCCTTGGAAAAGCTCTTAACTCACATTCAGGTGTAAAATGAGTACCTGTCCGTTATCAGCGTTGTCTCTGTCTGACGAAATTGTAATATCACCTAACAGGTGACATGTCTCGTTCTACATGTTACGTGTTGCTGTTGATTAGGGCCACTTTGTAAAGCGCTTTGAGCACTTTTAGTGGATAATGCGCTATAGAAAAGCTCAATTTTAAAAACATATTTTTATGGCGAACCGTTTTGATCTATTGATCGCAGAAATATCTCGTAATATTGATAATGTTTAAAAAAGACATTCTATGCAGGTCAATCACTTTGAGTACCCCCATTCTTGTGATGTATTTTCTGTTCTTCTCCCCAGCCAAAGTCCACCGTCGAGTAGAAGAGGAATGCCACTGTCCTGTCCCTTGTAAATTCCTTATTTACGATTCCATCATCTCATTCTCTGCCACGTCAGCGTATGCCCAAGAACGCCTTCTGGCCACAACTACAACGGATACTCTTGAGAAGAAGTACCACAATGCTAGGTAAAATAAACCCCAACCAAAAAAGATATAAATCTATTTATTTATAAGTAAAAATAAGCAAACGGAATAGAAGATTCAATTCAATTGTTGAAGAAAGATTGTTTCGAGTTTCCCTTTTGTCACTTAAACACGTTGAATGAAACACTAAAGAAAAAGAAAAGTGTGTGCAATATTGATATAGATATATAGCGCAATATCCACTCAACGTCTCAACACCCTTTACAAGGGATCCATAGCCAAAAGCTACATTTTACATGTAGGACGAGACATGACACCTGTAATGTGATATCAATTTTTTTCCAACGGATGACACTGTAAACGGCCAGACTTTCATTTTACACCTGATACAATGAAATAATGTGAGTAACGAGCCTTTCCCAAGGACTAAACAATGCACTGCTCAGAGCGGGACTCGAACCCAGGATATTCCGATTCCAATGCGATTGCCATACTACTAGAACACATAACTGCACGTTTTTAGAAGAAGACGTGTTTCATTTGTCGTGTGTTATTGACAAAGGGAAACCCGGAACATCTACATCATCTGTCTTTGCTTAAGATTAAAGCGTCTATATCATTCTACTGTTATTTACTGTGCGGCTTGTGGTATGGCACTCGCTTTTGGATCGGAAGGTCCTGGGTTCGAACCTCGCTAGGCGCATAGTTGAGTCTTTGGAAAAGGCTCTTCACTCAGATTCTCTCACCATACTCAGGTGTAAAATGAGTACCAGGCCGTTACGAGCGTTGTTCTATCCGAAAAAAATGTAATATCACCTAACAAGCGCCATGTATCGCCCTGCATGTTGCTGTTGGCGTGGGACTCCTTGTAAAGCGCTTTGAGACTTCGAGTGGATATTGCTCTATATAAAAACTCATTTTTTTACTTAAAGTACAGATGCATTTATAAAGCAAAATTGATTGAATTTTACTTTTCCATACTGGTTCAATGTTTTGCACCTGATTGTCGACATCCCTCGGAAAGGGAGGGCTGTTGGTTTTACCGATTTCCAATTGGTTGCTGTAAACGTTGTTAAGAGGAAGTGACGTCACTATTTTGAATCCCTATTGTCAATGTCAGTTCAATCAATTTAACGCATAGTCTCGTCATGAGAAAATCAAGAAAGAAAAATGTACAGATTATTATACTGATTTAAATATTATCTGAATATAAGGTGCTTATTGGTCAATGGAATTCATATCATTGCCAAAGAGTGATACAAAATATTTGAAAATTTCACGACTAAGTAGAGTTAGGCCTCTCCTAGAAGCGACTGATAATCGCGATGTGCCAGTGATCTAGAAATAAAAAATAATGAATCAATTGATATTAATTCGGAATCAGTAAAATATGTAATAGATGTTATTGTTGAGCTCCAGGAAAAACAAAACGAAACAACGGTTCCACTCATTTCGATATTGTCTCGATTTTAGGCCAAACTGGTCTAGGCACTATACAGAATTAAAAATCTTTAAATTCAAGAACGCATTTTTGTCACAACAAAACTTATTTTGTTTGTTCAATCAGAGAGACGACATCAAGGATGAACCCTATCAAGTTTAATCAACTCCTTGTTCTAGACAGCAGCGCAAGGTCAACTTTCAATGAGCTTGAAAAGGTCATGGGCTCGGTTGGATTTCTACACGTGTCCGCCCAAAAGAGGGCGCTGCAGTCGATCTTTAATGACGTTAATGCTACATACCATAGGAAATTGTATTATTTACAATGGCAAGCGTATCAGGTGGACAAAAACTTTATAAGGGCCAGACAAGCCATGGAAGAACGAACTCTCAATTTAGCTTTGCTCGGCTATCACGAGCTGGGGTACCAGATTGAAATCAGAATTCGTCAGATGGTTAATCCGCCAAGTAACTTGACATTCAACGAAGATGTCCGACTCAATCTCTACATGGAAACTATGAATATTATAAACGGGCGTCTGGACTTATGCGACAAGGCTTTTGACAACTACACACAACTGTACGAGGCATATCTAAATGGTACTCCAATATTCAACTATAAATTTTACCGAGAGCTCAGAAAAGACAGTTATGCCATTACCCCAAGAAAATTATTGAGAGACTCACTTTTTCGAACCGCCTACACTAGAAAATATAGCACTCTTGTAGGTGTAAATCTAAGGTCTGTTCAACGACAGCTTAGAGCGTATTCTACACATGCAAATATCAGCTACACAAATAATACTATTAATGAAACGGCGTTGCACATAACAAACATGCTATTTTACAATAGAGGCCGACGGTTCTATCAATCTAAAAGCGAGTTTTACAAAGAGTCCGTAGAATATCCAGCACGTTACATGAAATCTAAAATAGAAGATTTTGAGAGAAGATGGAGGTCGTTTGAGACCAATTATCAAAGGATGATGGACTCCGTCAACATGATATTAAATAACTTAGTCCATCTCAACAGTTCAATACTCAGTCGAATAAAACAAGGTATGGACTCTACGGAAAAGTATATTAATTTTGGAAACGTTACTAAGCAACATGCGGCAGCGGAACTGACGTCGGGATTCATCCATGTTGGACTTAATGATTTGAAGATCTTTTTTCAAGAGTTAAGGTCACGTGGGCAGGATATCTTTGATGGTTGGTCGATTCTGATCAGAACGACCAACGACATTTGGGATGTTGTTCTCAATGATGAAAACATGCAAGATTTTTACGAGCGTAAAAATATGTCTGATTTTCAACAAAATTTTACTGACGTAAGCGCTGAGATCGATGCTCATTTTACGGAAATTCGCGATAAACACGACCCTCGATTCATTGTAAAGAACACAGACACTAAATTTTTGATAAGCATAGAAAAACTCATTGATCACATGACAAAGTACCATGACGAAGGTAGTCTGGATTTCAACTTTATAAAGTAAGTGGACTGAAAGTTTATGTACTCGTAATCTTATAGGTATAAATTATTGGTTATGTATATGTCATACTCATGGTTATACATTATATGCATACCTTTAGGTAGTACCTAAAATGTCAGAGTTAATATCGATATATTCTGTTGCGTGAAAAAGAGGCAATGACTGCTTGCCATCTTTTGGATAGACAAACCCGGTCAATTGTAGAACATCTTGTTAGATCTTTGCATTGCTAGCTAACCATTGCATGCTGATTGTGGCAATAAATACGCCACGAAGTTATTGACGATTATATCAACCATCAGTCCCCCCCCCCTTCTTTCCGTCTTATAAAGGACTTAAATCTTGTACATTTCTGCCATTCAGAAGAACTCTAGGCAATGGCTTGGGTACAAAGATTCCTTTATTTCTGTGTCACAGAGTATGATCTATAAAAGATAAGAGGTTGAAGTGTTTGTAATGCTTAGGCCAAATCGATATTACATTGAGAACGACTGAGAAGAATTCATTGTTCATTATATTTTGGTGATTATAGCCGTAGTTTCTGATGTCCTATATTTTGACTTTTGGGTATCACGATAGCCTCGTTACAGTCATCGAGACCCCCGAATTCATAACATCATCAAGAGCCAAGAAATGAAAAAAAACTTTTTTTAAACTAGAGCATTTATAAATCTCAATGTCCACTAAACGTGCTCAAAGCGCTTTAGAAGGGGACCCTGACCAACAGCAGCAATAACATATAGAACGAGACATGACACAATTTATTAGACGATATTCCATTTTTTCCGACAGTACGGTGAGATAATGTGAGTAAAGAGCCGTTTCCAAGGACTCAACTATGCGCCGAGCGAGGCTCGAACCCAGGAATTTCCGATCGGAAAGCGAGTGTCATACCACTAGACCACATAGCCGCACACACGTGTAGGACTGAAGCAGAAAGTCTCAAGTGGAGACAGCCCATTCCCGTCTCTGGAAAATGTGTTTCGGTTTTAACCTTCTTACATTCTTGATGGACTGGATCACGCCCAGGTCCTAAAACCCATTTATTACCTTTTTTACTTATTTTGAAAGCACCGGAGCAATGGTTTGATCTTGTGCTGCATGCTAAAAAATATCTGGATCTTTTAGAATCTCCCTGTCTGAAGGGACTGGATCACAAAAAGGTCATGACACTTAGTAGTCTTTCTCCCTTTTTTTTAAATTGTCAAAGCACGGATTCAAACTCGTACCTACTGATCATAAAATGTTTTTTGTATTTTAAAAAAATATTAAGCTATCAAGAACTGCATCATTCATTGGTCTCTTTATTCTTTTCTCCAGAGACAATTTCCTCCAGCTGGACGTGTTCTACCGTGAGAAAAGCTATGAACAAATCACACAACAACCTGCCTATGACATTTTTGCTTTGATTTGTAAGTGGCTAAATTACCATAACTTATCTAGTTAGATAGAAGAGAAAATCATAAGCATTTATACATAGCTAAGGTATAAAACACACTGAATGCGTTTCATATCAAAGTGACAATTTTAAGAATCTAGACGTCTAGCAATGCGATAAGATAAAGGTCTGAGAAAGTGTGTATGACACAGAAAAAAACCCAAGAATGATAAATACAAAAACAAAGAAAAAACATTCCAAAAAATCAGTCTGTTGAGTTTTTGGATGTCTTTTTTTTCTTGCATTTTTATTTTTTGCTTTGTCTGGCACTGTTTCATAACACTTTTTCAGATCTTTATGCTTGCGCTCTTGATCGTATCAAATGTCCATGTCGTTTGTGAGGTGCCCTTAATGAAACAACACTCTACCAGTATTATTCATTATCATATGGGAGCAACGTGGCTCAGTGGTGCAGTCTTTGCTTCATACGCGGAAGGTACCTAATTCTATCACCCGCCGCTGCGTTGTGCGGCTTTGAGCTCAATTTGCGGCGCTGCACTGCGGCTGACGCCTGGGTTATTCCAGTCTCCCCATGAGACCCTAGAGGAAAATTTCATTTTTAAAAAAATTGTATTTGCTGAATGTAGCCAATTGTTTGTTTATTTCCAATTCAGATTGTTCAATGACCACGCTCCATATCGCTTGACGTCATAACAAGATATGACATCGTCGATGACAAAAAAAAAAAATTTAATATATAAAATACTGTGAAAAGGCAGATAATCTGAGAGATTTATTGGGATCCAAAGCAATTTACTGCTTACCGCCCTTGATACTTATTAGTATTTTTAAACTCCTTGATAACAAACATTTATTATCAAAATATGAAGTTACCTTTACAAGAGTCTAAATGTTGACAGCGTCCTCTGCAGTTTTTTTTCTTTAATATTTTGTATTATTACACCTTTTATTTACTTTTTATTACGTATTACTTTATTTTATATAAATTCATATATTCTATATTTATTATTCATTACTTTATTGTTGTATTGCGTTATTGCTATCGCCACTCGAACCCTGGACCTTCCGATTCGAAAGTGAGTGTCATACTACTTGACCACATATCCGCACGACCAATTACCCATCTGGCCATATGCCATGTTTGACATCGTTTGAGTTATTTGACAAGTTACCATCCCGTCACGCCACCTACTCACAATGAATGCGTACAAGACCCGGCCCGTAACAACATTGTTTTTGTCGAAAATAAAGTTTAACCAGTTAACTGTCGTACTATTGAAAGGCACGTATTTAAAAATTTGGCCAGAAAACTCATCCTCCAAATATTGATCGATTTAACCCTCTCCTTACCAGCCATTTTCAAAATTTTCCCCAAAACTTCACACCCACCCAACACAAAAACAGACATTTCTTACTCAAACAGAAAAGCAACAAGCACATTCTATACATAATATTGTTCGACAACATGAGCTCTATTACAGAATGTCATGTTTTTATAGCTTTAGCAAAAAGAAATAAAATCTGCATGAGAAAAGTGACAGTTGCATCGTAACAAATGTGACGATTTTCCATTAGGTGGTAAGGAGAGCGTAAAACGACCCTCATCTTGACAAAAACTATCTCAGACCTGGGGCCTCGTGAGGTATAATATATTGCTCTACCATATCACGAGGAAGTGCTTAGATCGCATTACAGGAACTTAACTCTTTAATTCGGAAAGGAACAACGTCTTAAGATGTTGTTTTTTTTAAACATTTCTTCCAATGAATGGTTCCGTACTTCTTTTGGAAGTTTTTCCCCAGAGCGTTGGTGCGTTTCTAGATCACACCTGTACAGTCAAATAAAACTCCGAAAATGTGTATGTGATACAATGCCAGACAAATCAGAAACATGGGTGATAATAAGGATAATAAATCTTTATTGTCCACAATACAGAGATTTTCAATGCTTACATTGCTCGAACAAGTACAATTTAAGCATATAACTATATGAATATTATAATAATATAAAGATTAAAACATAATTTAAATTGAGCTTATATATATATATATATATATATATATATATATATATATATATATATAGCGCAATATCCACTAAACGTGCTCAAAGCGCTTTACAGGGGGTCCCTGACCAAAGCGACATTTAACATGTAGGACGGGACATGACGCCTGTTAGGCGATATGACATTTTTTTTCGAACAGAGACAACACTGTTAACGGCCAGGTACTCATTTTACACCTGAGTACGATGAGAGAATGTGAGTAAAGAGCCTTTTCCAAGGACTCAACTATGCGCCGAGCGAGGCTCGAACCCAGGTTCTTCCGATCTGAATGCGGGTGTCATACCATGAGACCACATAGCCACACAACAAAAGCTACATAATCACATTAATACACACACATCTTCAAAGATTAATATAGTATAATGCTTTTTCGTGTGTTTATTTTGTTTTTGTTTCTTATTCCACCAGGTGATATCGGAGGTTCTATGGGTCTCTTCATCGGAGCCAGCGTTCTGTCTCTCTACGAGATTGTAGAATTGTTTCTTCACGTCTTTCTGTTACCGCTGGTCAGGAAATCTAAGAAAGCTTTGGGAAAATCCAATAGCAAAAACGATACGAACAACACGATGAGCACCAACCCTGAGCTTGTCAACAAACCATGGGATGGCGAAAGCATTCCTCCTCCCTTGACTCCGATCAAGTGAAACACATTCGGAAGTGACTCGACATTAAAATATGCCTGATTTAAAACATTGTGTCTTACTATAAAAACCGCAAAATAAAATAGGTCCAAATACGTTGGATTATAGAACACATGATATATTCTGTTGTACTCGGCGAAAAACACGTTTAAAAACAGTTCGCCAATCATCTTATTAAAACGTCACTCATCTTCCTAAAAACTCTCAAACCTGGGATTTCATTGAAGTATTATGTTGTTATGAAATAATCGTAAAATAAAATATATTTTACACAATTTCATATTATATTATATTATATTATATTATATTATATTATATTATATTATATTATATGAGTGGCCGAGTGGTTACGGCATTGCACTATGACCCAGAGGAACCTGGGTTCGAGCCCCGCTTCAGGCACTTTCGTTTTTTTTACTTGAGCAAGATTATTAACCCCCAATTTGCTCACTTGGACAACATAGGTGATTCCTGTTGACATCAGACATCTTGTTTGATGAGTTACCTATATTCTTTCGTCGAATGCCTAGGCGACGATGTCCTATGATGTCATGGCGGAAAACGCATAATTATTTTTTTTAAATATTATGTTATTATACTATATTATATTACATCATACTACAGCTCTTGTATTTCCAAAGATATAATAGATACGAAATGGAAAAGTGTATGAAAACAAAGCAAATGTTTTTGTCCTTTCTGGTTATCGTTTTAAATTTCAGCATAATCACCGTTTCAATCCAACCAGAGTGGACAACGATGCATCAGTTATTGCATTGGTCTACGAAGAATTCACGTGGCAAACATCGACACCATCAAGTCAACTCCAATTGCGCTTCGCCTTCATTGCCCAAATTTGCCCCCTTGAGATGTTTCTTAAGTCTAAAGAAAAGGAAAAAGTCACTTGGGATCAGAACTGTGAGGGGAAAGGGGGGGGGGGGGGGCAGCGTGGCTCAGTGGTACGGTCTTTGCTTCCTACCCGAAAGGTAACGAGTTCAATCACCACCGCTGCGTTGTGTGGCCTTGAGCAAGTCACCTCGCCCTAGCTCACTTTGCGGCGCTGCTCTGCGGCTGACCCCTGGATTATTCCAGTCCTCCTTTGGAATAGACCCTAAAGACGAATTTCCCATTGGGGATGAATAAAGGGAATTTTTTATTTTTTTTTTTATTTTTTAATTTTATTGTACTTAAAGAAAACGTCCTCTTTCAAAGTGATCATGCGATTGTGCGAGCATTTTCGGTATCCAACGGGCACATAATTTTTTATATCCAAGGATTTCTCGAACTATGTATACAACTCTTTCCTATGAACTTCCAAGCCTTTGTGAAATGTCTGATTATTTAATTCGGTGATTAGCTCGATTAAGTTCGTCAATATATTTGTTCCTTTGCTGCGGTTGATGCACATTGTTGGCGACCACTGCGAGCCCCACCGTTCATATAGGTGCAGACAGCAACAGTTACAGTAAAGCACTTAACCCATCCTTGAACCGTGACAATGTACCAAAATACCTGTACTGAACATTGCAAAGGCATAAATATAAGATAAATAAAATAAAATAAATCGCCTTTATTCATCCAAAGGGGAAATTTTTCTTTTGGATCTATTCCAAGAGAAGACTGGAATGACCCAGGCGTCAGCTGCAGTGCAGTGCCGCAAAGTGAGCTTAACTCTCTCCTTACCAGACATTTTCATGATTTCCCCCAAAACCCCACACCCAACTAACCAAAATATTTATTTTTTATCACTTAGACACAATAGCACTAAAATTCTTGCCATATATAACTTCTTTAGCAAAACATGCTCTACAACACACTTCATTTTCTTTAACTTTGATGATGTACATGAGAAATTTGAATATGAAAAATGTTGGTTGTATCGTAACGAATGTGACGATTTTCCTATAGTTGGTAAGGAGAGGGTTAAGGCTAAATGACTTGCTCAAGGCCACACAGCGCAACGGTTAGTCGAACTCTGTACCTTTCGGGTACGAAGCAAGGCCATACCGCTGAGCTGTCTTAAAACGGTATTCGAGGTGAGTTAGGTGCAGGAAATGGAATATATAGCTACAGATATTATGAGAGTGCGGGGTAACTTTTATTCGTTATAGTGGATAATAAAGATAATGTTCCACATAGCAGCCAACTCAAAGTTCTATTTCTTATCATATAAATCAAACTGCCCTACTCTGGAAATACGCGTGTATAGATAGTATGCGCTTGGCTAAGACACTCACAACATTACCATCCAGAAGTATAACGGACCAACACACAAAACTATGTGTTACCTTGAACGTTTATAGTCTTGTTAATACAGTTTAGTGAGAATTACTCATAAATATGGATGGCAAAAAACAATCACAAAGACTTGAGTGACATCAACTTCGTTCTATCTATAACGTATATAAAAATTTTGGCCAGAAAACTCGTCCTTCAAATACATACCGATCGAGTTAGATAACCCTCATATTGGTAAAAACTCTCAAACCTGGGAATTATTTATAAATATATGTATGTATATATATATATTTCTTTATTTATAAGAAATTGATGCCGAAAAAAGAATAACCGATTTCCAAATAAACAATGAATCATCCGGGGAGGTAACCCGGTAATCTGTTTTTATTTGGTTAATAATAGACTGAGTTATGTCCCTTAACTGCTATTACATTCGTGTCAAGAGGAAATTAATAAAGCCATCCATGCGGCTATATTGTCTTCCGATATGACACTAGACTTGGGATCGGAAGGTTTTGAGTTCGAGTCCTGCTCTGAGGGGCGCATAGTTGAGTCCTTAGAGAAGGCTCTATATCTCACATTCTCTCACCGTACTCAGGTGTAAAATGAGTAGGCCTACCTTGCCGTTAACAGGTTTGTATCTGTCGAAAAGTAAAAAAATTGTAACATCGCCAAACACGTAACATGTCTTGTCCAACATGTTAAGTAAGTGTTGCACTTGTCTAAGGACCCCTTGTAAAGCGCTTTGAACACGTTTATATAAAAGCTATGTTTTAAAGTATCACTTTATTCGTTCGATACACATGTAAGGTTACACATAGTTTTTGTTTACTGGTAAGAGCCATTTGGCGGGCAGAAAGGTTGGGTATTTAACTTACACGCATATCATCGAAAGGATTAGATATTTGTGTAGTTCGAGTACGTCAGCAAATACTGTCATTTTGTTGGTCACAGTTTTTTAAAAGTTTTATTACTGATCTGGCGGGTAAAACATGCGTGTATTTTGCCTTAACGTGTTGTATGAATAGAGTTCCTCATGCCCGGCCTCAGCGATTGTTGAAACACTGATTGAGATAACCGTTGTGTCTTTTTTTTTTTACGAAAGCCGACGACATCCGACAAAACCCTACAAATAAGTGTGCATGAGTAGTCGTGAACCAGAGACTCAGGGAAGTGTACAGCATTGGGGAGTGAACCTGGGAATGTGGGAGGAGGAAGAGGAGGGTGTTTCTTTTTTACAAAACCCACCGAATCCCCCCGAAACTAGCCGAAACTCGACGAAACCCGACGAAACCAGACAAGGTTATGGGAAGTGGGAATTTGTGGGGAGTAAACCATGGACTCAGGTACGTGTATACCAGTGGGGAGTGAAGCCGGGACCATCGGAGGGAGGAGGGTGTTTCTTTTTTACGAAACCCACCTAAACCCGACAAAATCCGCCTAAACCGACCAAAGTTATGGGAAGTTGCAACAGTGATGAGTGAACCAGGGACTCAGGGAACTGTACACCAGTGGAGAGTGAACCTGGACTATGAGAAGAGGATATCAGAGGGAAATAAATCTGGAACCATAGGAGATGGATACCGGTGGGAATTGAGGCCGGACTATAGGAGGTGGGCACCAGAGGATATTGAACCCAAGACTGTAGGAGCTGGGCGCTAATGGGATTGAACCTTGGTCTAGAAGAGGATGATACCAGTTGAGAATTAAGCCGGGAATATGGAAGGTGGACACCAGTGAACCCAGAATAGTACTTATTTTTTCAGAAACCTACCAAAACCGTCCGAAGTCATCGGAAGTGGACACCAGTGGGGATTGAACCAGCGACTCAAGGAAGTGGACACCAGTGAGGAGTGAACCTGGGACTTTAGGAAAAGGATATCAGAGGGAAAGTCACCTGGGAGTTAGGGTGGCGGATGCCAGTGGGAATTGAAGCCGGACTATAGGAGGTAGGCAGCTGAGAGAAATGAACCTGAAACTATAGGAGGTGGGCACAAATGGGAAATGAACCTGTGACTACAAGAGGTATATACCAGTGGAGAGTGAAGATAGAGATTAACAGAAAATGATTTTTGAGCTGCTTTCTTAAAATATATAAACGGAACGCCTCATTACATTTTTTTAAAATTTATATATAGACGTCTATTGGAGTCGACAGATCATCGAGGTCTAGTGGGTGATTAGTTAATCATCTCCTTATCACCCATAGGAAAAACGTCACATTCGTTACGATTCAACCAACATTATTTTTATTCAAATTTCTTTTGTACATCATAAAATTTAATGAAAACGAACAGTATGGTAGAGCATGTTTTGCTAAAGAAATAATTTATTGCAAGAATTTTACTTATTCGAAGAAACCACCGAACTCGTTAACATAGTTATGTTTACATATTATGAGTGTTACCTTCTCCAAACAATGTTGTGTTGGACACAATTAAAGAATATAATCTGTGACAAAACGTATTCCCCTAATATTATACCCAAATATCCAACGTGCTGTCAGTCTTGTCTCAGTTATCTTATCGCTGGGATGTCCAGAAAGACAACATTAGTCTTTGATACACCCCATGTAACTTACAATCGCACATGGAATGCGGTCAAGGACCTCATGTTGCGCCCCAGATCCACATGCACACGAGCACATGTCTGTGTAAAGATTTCCATGAAGTTTAAGAAGTGACAGATAGATTTTCGACAGCAATCCTTCCAAAACTAGCTCAACTCATTCTCATGTGGTCGTAGAGAAGACAATTGAGATAATCATGTAGTGAGGGCCCTTCATCTGTCCTCATCTTTCACCATCAAGGCTGGGTAGCTCATCCTTGTCCGGTCCTTAATATAGTCAATCCAGCACTTAATTTGTAGTCTTCCCCTTCTTCCTCCTTCCAAGGTTCCTTGCAGAATGTTTTATATCCAATGAATCTCGGTAATAAGACAATAATTTTCTTCCTTTGACTATAGATAGTATGTGCTTGGCTTAGAAGCTCACAACATTGCCAACCGGAAGTATAACGGACCAACACACAAAACGATGTGTAATCATGAACTTTTATAACACAGTTTAGTGAGAATTACTCATAAACGTGGATGGCCAAAAAACAAAACAAACAATAACAAGATCTGAGTGACGTCAACTTCATTCTATCTATAGAAGAGAGGGATTCCTGCGGTCCTGGCAGCGAATCAACTCTGCTGTAGACCTCTTTGATTGACTTGTGGTATGCCCAGAATGATATATGCACACTTTACGCACAGGAAGCGGTCAGTCATTCTGAGAGACACCAGAAGCCCAAGTTAAGATTCTACCAGAAAATGTTGTTAACGCCACCAGTTGTGACCGACTGTATCAAAATGTGTATTATATATGCGTGAAGTGGGTGCGAAAAACGTGAATTAAATATTTTTGATAACCCAGAAGAAACGAAATTTTAGTTTGTGCACATTATGAAATTAATACAATCTACACAGTAAAACATTAGTCCGTAAAAAGTTTCATAGTTTTGATTATAACTGTAGTCTTTAGCATCCACACCACCTGAAAGCATAGAAATTATAGACGGTAGGTAAAGATTAAGATAATTTCAAAAATAAAGTCAACAAGACTCTTTGAAATTAATCATCTGAAACAATACATTTTATGTGCCGTACTTTGAAAAGAAAATACAATTATAATTTTGGCCAGAAAATTGTCTCTTCAACATCGATGGATTAAAATGACCCTAATCTTGTCAACAACTCTAAAACTTGTCTTCAGGAAAATTTTCGATATGTGAAGGGCGATTCGTCTGGCCCCTTTTTTTCTTAAAAAAATTTCAGAGTACGGTAAATAGATGGTTTGCAGATTTCATTAAGGAGGAAACAGATTGATGAATACGTCCCTTGAGCGTTTCTCGTATGATGTTATAATCCTTCAGGGTTATAAGACCCAATGGGCTTAACCTAGTTTCTGTAGTGTTTAAACGCCACTAAAATTGACAGACAGTTGATATTTCTATAGGGTGCCAATCTATTTGCAAACTTTTTTTCCGCTTGGTTAGATGAGTGATGAGTTGAAGAAAATATATAGAACGCAATTTGGGAAGGAATTCGGTCCCTTTGTATGTGTTGTGATTTATCAGCTTACTGAATGGGTGAAATCCCTAACATGCTATACAAGGTCGGAGGCTAGATGGGCAAGTGAATAAGGGATTGCATCCGAGTTACACCCCCGCTATCTGCTTCTCTTTTCTTGAGCAAGAAATTTAGCTCCTGTTGCTTACGTTGCGACAATGCACAGCGGCGGACGCCTAAGTTATTCAAGACAAAATAAATGGCCCATTATCTCATTATATTGGGATGACCTTGATGATTAAAAATGAATTGAGAGCCACATAAATAATTAAACTCGCTCGGAAAAGGCTCTTTACTCACATTCTTTCACCAAACTCGGTGTAAAATGAGTACCTGGCCGTTAACAGCTTTGTCTCTGTCAGAAAAAAAAATTGTAATATCTCCTGACAGGCTTCATATCTCGTTCTACTTGTTTCTTGTTGCTGTTGGTCGTGAACCCTTTGTAAAGCGCTTTGAGCACGTTTAGTGGGTATTGCTCTATATAAAGGCTCAATGTTGTTTTAATTGTTTATTTTTATTGATTGTTTGTTTTTGTGTTTGTTTTTCTTTCTTTTTTTTTTTTTTTGCTTGTTTTGTTATTTTTTTTTGGGGGGGGGGGGGTTTAACAAAAAAAATTTGACATGTAGAGATAATTGCCAAAAATTGCATAGTATAGGGATCTTCATAACATTAGTTTGAACTTGTATTAGGTACTAGCGATAGAGAAAAAAAGAAATAGAACATTTAGAAACTACAAACAAGCTACTTTTAAAATAAGGAAACGCTTAAAAGAAAAATGAGGTTTTGTTCTCTCTGCTAAATCGTAACCTGGAATCTAGACTATGGATTAATTGGTCAATTAAGCTGAGGGACTTTATAAAGAATAAAGAGTATAGAAGAAAAGAAAAAAAAAGATAATGCTATTATATAAAAACATAAAGGGCTGTATAACTACTAGTAGGAGGAATTCTATAAGATACAGTAACTATTGAAAGCTATTTTGATAATCTTGAAGGATAAGACTCAATGATACTATCAACAAGAAAACAGTAATAATAATAATAATAATAATAATAATAATAATAATAATAATAATAATAATAATAATAATAATAATAATAATAATAATAATAATAATAATAATAATAATAATAATAATAATAATAATAATAATAATAATAATAATAATAATAATAATAATAATAATAATACCTGTTTTCGATCAGCCGCCACTGCAATGTGTGGCCTTGATCAAGTCATCCCACCTTAGCTAAATTTACGTCGCTGCGCGGCGGCTGACGCCTGGGTTATTCTAGTCTTCCCTTGGAATAGCCCCACGAGACAAATTTCCCCATATGGGATGAATTTTAATTCTTTTTTTATTGTTATAATAATAATGATAATAATAATAATAATAATAATAATAATAATAATAATAATAATAATAATAATAATATTAATAATAAAAATAATAATAATAATAATAATAATAATAATAATAATAATAATAATAATAATAATAATAATAGATAATAATAATAATAATAATAATAATAATAATAATAATAATAATAATAATAATAATAATAATAATAATAATAATAATAATAATAATAATAATAATAATAATAATAATAATAAAGGCTACCTCACACGAACGACTGTAAAAGCTCAGATCTAAACATACCCCTTTAAAACTTTACAATTTATAAACATCAATTTATAAAATCGCTTACTACAATTACCTATTTGTATCTATATGTGCCGAGTAATTTATACAATGTAATTTTTCTCAGTCAATATACAATATTAATATACTAGATCTATATTTAATTTTTAGCTTTTTACTAAATTTATTTTCTTATATTTGACATCAATATACACTTTAATAGATATCTATATCTTTACAACTATATAATTCTGCACCTCCCTTGAAATTTATTAGCAATGACGATCTTACGCAAATCCTTGGACCTCGATTTCGAAGCCTTTTATCACTAAATGTCTGAAATTTGGCACACTATTAGTAAAGAGGTCATTTTAGATTATGTCAAACGGCAAAACTCGTACAATTACTAAAAAACGTTAAAAACTGATGTTTGCCCTTTTGAGCAAAATATTTCTAAAACTATCAAAAGCAGAGATTTTGCCGTAAATTAGGTTATATATGCACATCTTATCTATTTATACTTCAAATTTCATCGGAATATGGAGAGTACTTTTCACGTATCATCACAAAACATCCACCCAATTTGCGATTCAATGAGTGAGAAGAGGAGACTGCCATTCTCTCTCTCTCTCTCTCTCTCTCTCTCTCTCTCTCTCTCTCTCTCTCTCTCTCTCTCTCTCTCTCTCTCTCTCCTCCCCTTCTCTCTCCCCCCCCCCCCCCCCAAATCGCTTGACACGCAATGTGACGTCAGCAAGACAAGGCTGACAGATGACCAGACTTAATCGAATTTGACAAACATAAAATTGAATAGACTAGGATAAATATCACTGAGACAAATATAAATAAATAATATTTAATAAAAGAAATACAATTCTATACTTGGCCAATTCTGGCACCTCGGCCGTGAAAGTCTGAAGACCCACCTCTCTTGCTTTTTTAAAAAATGTTTTAATTGTGTGACATCATAGGGGTGTAAATTTTGTCTGCTCTAGCATTTTGTCTTACTAATCAGTTGATAATTCGACTTTTTAACAATCTTTGTCCCCGTTGAAATAGACTTGCCCAATTTCTCTTTTTCTAACAGTAAATTAACACACACACACACACGCTCTCTCTCTCTCTCTCTCTCTCTCTCTCTCTCTCTCTCTCTCTCTCTCTCTCTCTCTTTCTCTCAGTCATGGTCTCACGGACTATTTTGAGTGATAATAATTTAGCAGGCATTATTCACATCCTTTGTATGGGTTTTTAACACAAAATTACCTTTCGAAAATGTTCCAAATGATCAATATTATGTTTATTTTAAAACAAAATTAAGGTTGACCCTAGCCATACGGCTCTAAAACTATACAAGTTAGAGCTCTTCTGATGTCTTCATCATATTTTCTGAGAAATTTGCCCTAAAATTGCCAAGTTTCAATATGATATTCCATGTACTAAGCGAGAAACAGCAACAAACCAGAATAAAACGCAGAAAAAGCGTCCCATATCGACTGCACCTGGGATCAATCTCGGTCCCTTTGCTTGTGATGCGAGTGCTCTACCAACTGGTTAACATTGAACTAAATCTTAACTTCTCTCAGAAATAATCGTTACAAAATATAAACTCAAATCACTGGAATTGAAAGGTTTGGAATGTTTGATCTCCGTTCTTTGCTGATGATTAGGAACTTTAGGAGTCGGATAACAAAATGAGTCGCACAAAATGAGTCTCCGGGTTTTGTTGTTTAAATTGTAGATAATACACTTTCAGTGAAAACAAACATGTACAAATAATGTTTTATACAAGTTAAATTCATTTATATTACAGTGAATAACACAATCAGTCGGATGGTGAAAAGGTTTGAACTGAGATGTTGCCAAGTTTAGTTAGCAGGTCAATTTTTATCAAAACTGAAATCTTGTCATAAATGATTAAATCAACCCTGTTTGTACATGTTCGGGAAATATCAAAGCTTAATTTCAATTCTAAATATTTTCTATAGCTCGTCAAGTTGAAAAAGTATGACATCTGAGAAAAGTTGCAGGATACCTTTCCCATACATCTGACCATAACTTTAACATAACATCAAATAAAGATTAAAATACTCTGGGGAGCATATTCTTTCAGTAAATTAAAAAAAATGCAAATCCAAAATTTTCACCTTCCGACTGATTATTTCATGCACTGACACATATGGCTAAATTATTCTGAAACTCAGACTCCATATAGTTCTTGTTTTGTTCACGCAAAGCGCGTTAATTTTGAATAATTAGCTTTACCGCGGTCTCAAAATAGATCGACAGTAATTTTTGATAAATGTTACCATTTGCTTCATAAAATATCAATATCATGATGTCATTTGATGCATGTTCGTTTATTTATGAGTGGTTATTTCTTTTGCCAACCAACAGCCACATTCTTATCGAAATTATTTTTCTATAATTTGCTTTGGAGTGTGAGCGGTCCCAGGTTTGAGAGTTGTTTTTTTTTGCCAAGATGAAGGTCATTTAAATCATCGATATTTGAAGGACGAGTTTTCTGGCCAATTCTTAAAACATGTATTTTTTCAGAGTGCAGCAGAATTGCGATGTTTTCATTTTTATCTGTTTCAGCGTTTTGGACAAGACAGTAGCCAAAACCAGACTGTGATTTGAAGGTTAAAAGAACAAAATGACTGATCGCACATTAATAACACGCACACATGGAAACGGACAATACGCACAACACATTACACACTACGCATTACGTAAACACGAAAACATGGCGCATTAACTCTCTCCTTACCAGCTATTTTTAGAATTTTCCCCGAAAATTTACACCCACCCAGCACAAAAATAGACTTTTCTTACTCAAACAAAAAAGTAACAAGTGTAATCAAAGCATTTATTTATATTTTGTGATGTACAAGAGAAATCAGAATGAGAAAATTGTCGGTTACATCGTAACGAATGTGACGATTTTCCTATGGGTGGTAAGGAGAGGGTACACATGGATTGCTGAAACAATAACAAAGACCTGAGTAACGCCAACTTCGTTCTAACTATTGATGCTTTGCCAAATAGCTCACATCACCAGTCGGAAATAACGTACGAACACATCAAACTATGTGTAACCTAAACTTGTATAGATAGAATGAAGTCGACGTCACACAGCCTTTGTTATTGTGTTTTGCCATCCATGTTTGTGAGTAATTCTCATTAAACTGTATCAACCAGACAAAAAAGTTCATGGTTACACACAGCTTTGTGTGTTGGTCCGTTATACTTCCGTTTGGCAATGTTGTGATCTTCTTAGCCAAGCGCATACTATCTATAGCCAGATTGATAGAATTTAGTGATAACTGATTGCTAAATGGCTTTCTAAAAACAATATAAAATAGCTGAGTGACGTTAAGTTCGTTCCTTCTATAAATATATCTCGTAACATCTATGCGTTTTACAAAATTTAAACATGGAGGACAGGTTGGCAATGTGGATATCATGATATTCAGTATAGATAGAATGCGCTTGGCCAAGGAGTTCACAACATTGCCATCCGGAAGTATAACGGACCAACACACAAATTCTGTGTAACCATGAACTTTTATAGTCTGGTTAATACAGTTTAGTGAGAACAACTCACAAACGCGGATGGCAAAAACAATAACAAAGGCCTGAGTGACGTCATCTGCATACTATCTATAGATAGAATGCGCTTGGCCAAGGAGTTCACAACATTGCCATCCGGAAGTATAACGGACCAACACACAAACTCTGTGTAACCATGAACTTTTATAGTCTGGTTAATACAGTTTAGTGAGAACAACTCACAAACGCGGATGGCAAAAACAATAACAAAGGCCTGAGTGACGTCATCTTCGAACTATCTATAGATAGTATGCGCTTTGCTAAGAAACTCATAATATTGCCATCCGGAAGTATGACGGACCAACACACAAAACTGTGTGTATCCATGAACGTTTATAGTCAGTTTAATACAGTTCAGTGAGCATTACTCATAAAGGCGGATGGCAAAAAACAATAAAAAAGACCTGAGTGACGTCATCTTCGAACTATCTATATATTCAAGTGAAGAAATAACAAAGGAAACCTTTTTAAAAAAGAAACAAAACAACGCCCCCCCCCCCTTCATAAAAGTTCAAAACAAAACAAAAAAAACCACAACCCCGTTTTGCCTGGTAACATACAAATACTACATTGCGACAAATTAAATATGATTTAAATTCGATGGTCTTGTGTATTAGTTCAAAACAAGTAGGTGGTCTCATTCATCTCCGTTTTGATTTTATCTGATTTTTTTGTTGTTGTTATTAAGCATTTTGACAATATTATTTTGTCTTTAAGAGCAAACATTCGTTAAAATCCTCCAATTACATGTTATCAGGAGTCATTTATTATAATTCTATTTACCAACTGCTACAACAATTATAGCAAATCTGAATTAAATTGACAAGAGCAAGACCGAAAATTACTCCCCTTTGGAGTTATAACCGCATTAATCTATTTGTCTAAAATATCAAACTTTTGATCTATTATTTGTTGGGATAAAAACCAGTTACACCCAATCATTAATTTAAAAAATCCAGACCTATTTTGCATCTCTGAATGATATCAAACATAATCTTATCAAAATCACGCACACAAATCGCGAGACAAATTTTTAAGTTATCATAATTGCCACACATTGATGGCTAGATATAATTAACTTGACTATGCCCTCGCTATGCATGTCAACACTACAAAAGACGGATGCAGTAATTATAGTTTTCTTAAGCTTTATCTGGATGCCGACACATATTAATTCTGACGCTAACATCCCATTTTTGTGAGTTTTCATTATCCGAATTAGAGATGTGAAGTTGGTCTGTCTATATTTTGCCAACACTATAATTACCACATCTAATCTAAAAGCTAGATAATTCCTACCTATACTTCTTTGGATTGTTTTATATTGACAATTTTATACTTCTGGTCCAAACGTCAGTAGGTTGACATTTTCTTACACCTGCATAATTACAAATCGGATAATCGAATAAAAATTATACGCTTAGTCATTATTAATGTAAAAAGAAAATACTTACATTTTGTTAGAGTCCTTTAATGTCTATGAAATTATAACAATGTTGGGTATTGAATTTTGATTTGTAAGGGGCACCCTATTATCCATGACTCAACCTCCATCTAATTTATAACGTTACGTCAAGGTCTTCAATTAGCTTCAGATATCGATGAATATTTGGTATCATAATTACTATTCATAACAATAATATATCACTCCATCGATACAAAGTTTTGAGCATTAAAAAAATAAAATTTTATCGCTATCTTTGTAGTTAATTTCGATTTAGATGAAGCACTTTTAATTCACTATAATTTTATCCCATCAATCATAACTATTTAGAATATTGAAACTAATGCGGGGTATTATATTCGATATTCGCTATCGATCAAAATTGAATAGACAAATGAAAATCACCAATACAAATATTTAAGATTTAGAGCTTTTTTTTGGTTATGTTTATGCATTGTTAATACATGTGAAAGAAAGAAAATGTAATATTTATTTGAGAATTTATGTCAGATTTATTAGATTCACGTGGTGACATATTCCTTCTGAAACATTATATTTTGATGTTAAGAAAATTTGTATCTTCCGAAACCTCATAAACTTCATTGCCGGGTATGTAAGTCAAGTTATTACTAAAAAGGAGTTGAACAATGTTTCCATTATTTGTATACTGTACGTCACAATTGAATTGTCACCCGATAATGTTTTGTTCCTAAATAAAATGAATGGCTCAAATTTGGTGAAAATGGTACAACTGAATAATAACAAGAAACACTTTAGACATCGAAAAAAACTGTTGTGAATAGAACAGTCAAGAAATTAAGAGAGGGTAAAAAAATGCCCCTACAAATTTTGGTGAGGAAATTTGAAAGCAAACAAATGCATAAGGTAAAGCCCAAACCCGGTTTGTTTTTTAACATTTTTATTCAGCATCTCGTGTGAACACCAGCTGACTCTATGCATGCTGTATCCGGCGTCGCATAGAGTTTGTGAGTGCTCTTGGGTTATTGCAGCATACTCTTCTCTCATCGCTTGTATCAGTTGCTGGAGTTTGAACTCTAGTGCGTTTATTGACACGTCTCATCCACTCGTCCCACATGTGATCAACGGAAGACATATCAGGTTACATGGCGGACCAATCAATTGTTTTGATGTTGTGCTAGGGGCCCATCCACCTTGCCACATGAGGTCTCGCGTTGTCTTGCCGCAACAAGGTAACTTCTCTGTTGTGAAAGCAAGACAAACGGTGCGGTCTCAGAATTGTATTGTGTCAATTTAGACTTTTGCTGTTATTCTACCTTTGACAAAGACAAGTTCCATTCGATGGCTCAAACCATGACCGATCCTCCTCCACGTCGTTGAACCTCTTTGACGCATCTGCGAGTAAAGAGCTCCCCCCCCCCCCACCTCTTCCGTCTGTACTCTGGCGTCAGCAAATGACTCTTGTCTGT
>NC_088363.1:45345683-45373183 GCF_034508935.2 Berghia stephanieae
TCATTCATTTGGTAATACAAACCTGCCTTCTAAAATTGGAGATTAGTGTAGTTTATGAGTAATAACAAAAAAAAAAAACCTTTAAAAATTTGGCTTTTATATAGATAAATATCCACTAAAGGTGCTCAAAGCGCTTTACAAAGCGTCCCTGATCAACAGCAACTCATAACATGTATAACGAGATATGACGCCTGTTAGACGATAATACAATTTTTTTCCGATAGAGATTAAGCTGTTAACGGCCAGATATTCATTTTACACCTGAGCGCGGTGGAGAATATGAGTAAAGAATCTTTTCCAAGGACTCAACTTTTCGCCTCTCATGATCTTCCGATCTGAAGGCGAGTGCCATACCACAAGACCGTATAGCCGCACATCCCCATACGATTGAGAAAGTAGGATGCAGGCACCAGTGTAAGATAAAGAACAAGTGTGTATGAAAGGTACCAGCAAGAGAGAATTTTCTTTTAAACATCCCAAAAAATCCGTCTTCCTAGACTGGGGAACGAACGTCAGACCTTCTGATTATCGATCAGATGCCAGTCGATGAAGACTGATTTTATGGGATGATTTTTTTCTTTCTTGCTTTGTCTGGCACCTTTCATACATGCTCGTTCAGATCTTTTTCCGCAAATGATACCGATTTGAGGTGATTGTATGCAAATGAAGATCAACATTTTCCATCAGATGCAAGTGGCAGGACGCCTATTGTGGACCAGAAAACTTTACAGAGGTTATCACTGACCACGGCGTTTGTTATACATTCAACCATGACAGTGATCATCCAATGTGGATATCGTCTGCTGGTTAGTGGAGCTATCATTATCGTCATTATCATCATCACTATCATCATCATCATCATCATCATCATCATCATCATTTTCATCACCATCTTTATCTACATTATAGTAACCAATCATCCTCCATCAAATTAACTAAGAGTTACAACATCACAGGTGAAGCCTTGTGTTACATACTTCTTGAACACTTTCAAAAGTATTTTCAATTGTTTAAAGTGTAATGATAATTAGATAACTAGCTAATTTAGGTCGCATGAATGCCAGAAAGTTGAATTTTGGGTGTTTAGTTAAAACAAATACGAAATGTGACCCAACGTCTCACAGACGTATCAGGTCGAGATGAACGATGTTCTAGGAATAGACACTTAGATAACCACGCCTTTCGGACAGTCATAATGTAAACAATTACATCGATTGGTAAACATAACAAATTACACATGCTAGCAGTAGGATGTGTATAGACAGATTCGAAGGATTACGGGACGTAAAAGAGCGAATATGGATCTTTTAGACGACCAGCATACATTTAGATTAGAAAATAAGACTCCGACACTCTTAAACAAGAGTATCAACTTTACAAGATATATATATATATATATATATATATATATATATATATATATATATATATATATATATATATTCAGTCCTCCAGAAGAGGGTTTTACACTGTCAATGCGAATGGAACCTGTTTTATAACATCACACTTTTGTTCTCTATGATGGGCTAGTTAACCTTGGTTGTAGATAATGGTTTGAAAGCGTTTCCATTAAAAAGGTGAGTCCATAACAGTTTGGGTCATCAGACCCGATAATAAGAACAGATCGATCCCAATATAATATCAGTGTGTAAGACTGTAAACCGAGTGCATTCATTTTCGTCTCATGTTCGTGAATAACCAGTGTGTCATAGACGCCATACATTTCTGTAGTTTGCTCACACAAAAAAACACATGAAACATAACAGCAAACAAATCTAAAAGTTTATATTACTATTCAACAATTTATTTAATGAGAACTGGTCATCCAAAGGTGTTCTTAAATCAATAATAAAGAAACTCCGTGTGTTGTTTCACTTTGTTGGTAGGAAACTGAAAGACATTTTAATTCCGAGATAAAACGTTCGCGTTCGGCAACTACCAACGGGAGACTCGTGATCGTTTTATTTAACTCGACATGCACATCTTATTAGCAGAGCTGATAACCAAATGTGTTTATGGGCTTGATTTAACATTGTTGTTGTGGACAATATTTTGCGTTGGTTTGAGAGTATTTCCCTTTACGACAATGAGAGAATCACGATTTTGGCTATGATACCTGCAAATAAGTGCACGTCGATTAGGCCGTATGCAATTATTTAGTTGTGGCTACGATGACTGATTGTTTTTCCTTCGAGGAGGGAATTGACTATAAAATTCATCGTAATTTTTGTAGTTAATGCTCTCTTTATAGGAAGAACAGAAAAGAGACTCTCAATGTGATATGTATAGTTAATTTGCTACTGATTTGTTGTTATGTATTATGGCACTTATTTTCTGACCATTCGGTACCGGGGTCGAGTCCCACTCAGAACGTCTCGCCCGAAGTTAAGTCTCAGGAAAAGAAGATTGTATTCACTTTATATTTCCTTTCTCGGATGGGAGGCCCTTACCTGACCATTAACAGCGTTGTCTCTGTGGCAAAAATAAAATGGTAATATCTCCTGACAGGTGTTGTCTTGTCCAACATACTGAGTGTTTCTGTCGGCTTGGAACTTCTTGTAATGCTCTTTTAACACATTTAATGGATATTGCACTAAATAAAGAATGCAGTTTTCATCCTCTTTATTGGTTTATAATGAGAAATACGAATAGACTGCTGGTAGATTAATCGCTACACACGGAAAGAATGGGATTTATCCCTGGTAGAATCCTTATTTTTCCGACCACTCTGTCCATATAGCAGTAGTTGAAAAGCTGGGACTAATATATCTCGTTGAATGTACTGGCGATAGATTTGTTTTGTTTATTCGCCTAAGCAACCCCATCTTTTCATCTTTCGTTCGAATTGAATGCCCCACTCATCGTGCTTTGTGAACAAAGGTAAGACCCAAAACGTACACATCATCTGATTTTGTTAATTATATTCCAGTATTCTATTTCATTTTTATCTTTTTATTCCATCGGCCTCCAAGCAGCAACATTTATAATATTTAAAAAGATCAAAGTGGCAATTTATAGAGCAGGGACTGTTGTAAGATACGTATCAGAAAAGACGTTCATGAAACTTACTTACTTACTTAGGCCGCCCCTTGGGGCGCCCAACATGAGCCAAAGTCTTCGCCATTCTGTCCTGTCCTCCATAAGCGTACGCAGCTCCCGGGTGTTGTCCATTCCTGTGTCATCTAGCAGACAGTCAATGTAGGTTTTATTCTGCCTGCCTCTGCTTCTGGTTCGCTCATGTGGTTCCCATAGAACAAGACTGTTTGCAACGGTGCTAGAAAAAGCAGAAAGAAAAATACAAGAAGAAAAATACATTTTAAAAACTCAGCACACCAGTCTGCCTCGAATGGGGCAATGAATATTAACACAATATAGAAATGAAAACACCTTAGAGTAGGGGTCCTTAGGGGTCCCGATGCGATAACTCAATTGGTAGAGCACTCGTTTCGCACGCAGAGGGGCCAAGATCAATCCGGGTGCAGTCGAGATTTTTTTCTTTCCCACTGTCCACCCGGCAGTGAATGGGTAGGTGAGTCTGTTATATTTGGCAGAACGTTTGTTTTGCGATAGACTAGCGTCCTATCCAAAGGATAGCAAGCAATTACTATTATCCGCTTCACGCTATAGAATAGCAGATATATAAACTCGGGCTCCATGGATCCAATAACTCTGAAGGATCTTAGAAATTCACATTTGACTTCAGGGAGCAGGCACTGGTATAGCATAAAAATCAGAAAATTTGTGTATAAAACAATGACAGACGAAACTGAACGAATATTATAATTTGTACAAGAAAAAAAAACCAATCTCTCGAATGAGGCAGGCTGATTGTTTTGGGATTATATTTTCATGTATTTTTCTTTCACTATCGCTGTCACTTTATATTCTTGAATTCCTTTAGGGTAAAACAGGAGGTATTTAAGACGATCTCCGACCGAAATCCGGAACATTTTGACCTCGACCAAAAACCTCGTAAACTTGGTGTTCCGCTAACAGGCCAATACCCGATTTCGGTCAAAATCGTATGATAAAAAGAACCGAGTAACACAATCAGATCCATATCTCTGAATAATAAGTCGCCAACGAATCGATATTGCCTATTATAGTACTATTGATGTCCAGTAAAATAAAAACATTACGGCAGTAATGCTACACATTTAAATAAAATACTCATACCACCCGCCATCCAGATTAAATAGAGCAACAGCACAGAATTCTTTAAGATTTAATATCTGATCGTGATTGATATAATTTAGAGGGAGCTATTCACTAACAGTCGGATATAATTTAGTGAGAACTATTCACTAACAGTCGGTCCAAAGCCTATTTCCTTCTATTGTTGAAACACATTGCAAGCACAAGGTTTAGGGTAAAGTCACTAGAATGAAATAAAATTGAGAAATAAAGAATTTTCTATAAATAAAAAAAAATGAATCACTTTACAAGATCAGGCACAGTTCTAATTTTAGAGACTAGCGACCAAAATGATGTGTGTTGAAGGATTTCCTGTACTCGCGGCGACAATCTTGGTCATTGAAATATTAACACTACGGATATGGATAGCTTTATATTCGTGGGTGCTTCATAACCGTAGTGCTTTTCTTTCAATGGAGACCCTACCAACAACACTGCTTATCTGTAGTACAAATATACAGTTAAATTCTTGTTGTTAAATAATAGTAATTATAATAATACTAATAATAATAATAATAATAATAATAATAATAATAATAATAATAAAAGAAGAAGAAGAAGAAGAAGAAGAAGAAGAAGAAGAAGAAAGAAGAAGAAGAAGAAGAAGAAGAAGAAGAAGAAGAGAAGAAGAAGAAGAAGAAGAAGAAGAAGAAGAAGAAGAAGAAGAAGAAGAAGAAGAAGAAGAAGAAGAAGAAGAAGAAGAAGAAAAGGAAGAAGAAGAAGAAGAAAAAGAAGAGGAAGAAGAAGATTACGAGGAAAATTAGGAGGAGGAGGAGACATGGTGCAGTAATGGTCATGGTTAACAAATGTTATCACATTTCACAACCCAAATGGCATATTATTATTTCTCGTCCTGCATATAACAATTGAGTAAAATGACCATCATCTTCTCAAAAATTCTTACGCATGGGAATTCAAAGCAGTTTTCAGGAAGTCCCAAGATTGAGAGTTATTGACAAGGTGAGGGTCGTTTTAATCGATCAATATTTGAAGCACGAGTTTTCTGGACGATATTTCAGGTTCCGAGCACGGCATCAAACTGACCTTGAACGTGGAGCAGTACGAATACATGCCTGGACCGCACGATGCAGCTGGAGTAAAGTTGTTACTCCACGACGGAAAAGAGTTCCCTAGTGTATCAAATCTGGGTCTTTCTATACCAACGGGAGCTCACGCTTATGTTGGAATGCAGTTGGTCAGGGTAAGTCCTCTAATCCGTTAAAAATTTTGTTGTTGTTGTTGCTTTGTTGTTGTTTTTTTTTTGTTGTTGTTGTTTTTTTTTTTTGTTTTTGTGTTTTTTAATTTTGTTGGGTTTTTTTTCCCCGTTTATAAAGCATTAAATGAAAGTATTCACCAGTTCTGATCGCTAATTCAATCATATATAACTATATATAACTATGTGTAACGTTAATTTTTCATAGAGAATTAAGTAGTTATTTATTACTCAATGGGCGGAATAAAAAGAACAAATAAGTGAGTGACGTCACCTTCGTTTATTCTGTTTTATCCTTATAGTTGAAATCGCAGAAAATCTGGTGGAGCATTGCATTGCAGTCGACTGTTTAGGTTTTTCAAGAAGTTTCACAATTTATATATATATATATATATATATATATATATATATATAATATATATATATATATATATTGTTAACCATCAACTTCTAGCTCACCTACAGACAAAGCCACTCGACCGAGACTGCTCTTGTCCGGGTTGTAAATGATCTTCTTCAAATCATCGAGAAGGCTTCCTGTACACTGCTTAACCTTCTTGATTCATTATCAGCTTTGGACATTATCGATCGCGGCCTACTGATTAAACGTTTATAAATGACTTTCAGCACTTCTGGTACGGCACTCAGTTGGTTTAAATCTTATTTATTAGATAGACGACAAATTGTAGTTGTAACTAGTTTCAGGTCCGATCAAATTCCTTTAGATTGGGGTGTCCCACAGAGGTTGGTTCTTGGACCTTTGCTTTTTGTTCTCTACATACATCCACTTTCAAAGGTTATCAGGGGCCCAGTTATTTGGATCTGAATGTACTAAAAACTTACAAAATGTCATTAGTACATATGAAAAATGTGTATTGGGTGTAAGGCATTGGATGGGTAGCAATAGGCTAAGGTTGAATGACGACAAAACGGAGGTGACGTATTTAGGGAACAGACGATTTTGGAACGAGAAGAAATTAAAAGTAGGAGAGGTGTCAATAGATATTGTTGACGAGGTCAAAAATCTTGGAGCTTTCTTAGATTCGGAACTGTCGATGGACCATCAAATTAGGACAGTTATCTAATCATTGATGTATCATTTTTTTAATGGATCTATTTGACAGTTCCTTCCTGATGATGCTACCAGGAAACTTGTCGTTTCTCTTTTATTTTCAAAGCTGGATTACTGTAATGTTTGATATTTGGAGTCTCCGAAAATAAGGTCAAGCGGTTGCAGACGGTCCAAAATGCTGCCGGATTGGTCTTTCTTTCGAAGATTACACTGGCTGCCTGTTTAAAAAGGGGATCAAATTCAAAGCATGTGTCCTAGTTTATCGTTGTCTGGAAACCACTACCCCTCCCTACCTCACATAACTCCTAAAGAAATATTCGACAACACGACGTTTGCATTCCTCCAATGACACGACCCGTTTGGCTATCCCACGCATTTGCACAAAGACGGGAACAAGGTCCTTTTTCTCATTTTGGTCTGTCTGTATGGAACACCATTCCACAGAGCATCCGAGAATCCAAATCATTGTCTGTTTTCAAGAAATCCGTGAAAACATTTCTTTTTTGATGCCATGTGCTTTAACTATTGTTTTGTGTTGATGTATTTTAAAGCCTCATTGTTGAGGATACCGTGTGCTCTATAATAGTCTTTTATTATTATTATTATTATTATTATTTATTATTATTATTATTATTATTATTATTATTATTATTTATTATTATTATTATTATTATTATTATTATTATTATATTATTATTATTATTATTATTATTATTATTATTATTATTATTATTATTATTATTATTATTATTATTATTATTATTATATTATTATTATTATCCTTTTTATTATTACTATTATTATTATTATTATTATTATTATTATTATTATTATTATTATTATTATTATTATTATTATTATTATTATTATATTATTATTATTATTATTATTAATTATATTATTATTATTATTATTATTATTATTATTATTATTATTATTATTCGTACATATCCGGGAAACATCAGGTGGAGAACTTACCCAAACCCCACGGCAGCTGTAGCAGTGAGAGCTCACCATACTACAAGACGTACTCACCCGATGCCTGTCAGCTGGCGTGTTTTACAGTGTTCATGTCCATGGCGTGTGGATGTAGGGACATGTATATGCCACACCTTGGAGGTCAGAGTTTATGATCATAAGTTTTCATCATCATCATCATCATCATCATCATCATCATCATCATCATCGTCGTCGTCATCATCATCATCATCATCACCATCATCATCATCATCGTCGTCGTCATCATCATCATCATCATCATCATCATCATCATCATCATCATCATTATCATCGTCCTCGTCGTCGTCGTCATCATCATCATCAAATTGTTGTCATATCACAACCTTAACATCAGAATCATCTCTCTCCCTCCTTTCATTTTCAATACTTTACCAACATAACAGACATCTTTTGTGATTTCCCTCTTGGTTAACAATCTCCTTCCCACTACAGCAGAATCGTCACAGAAAATACGTTTTAAAAAATTCAGGTTCATTTTTTACATCACAAACTTTGAAGAATGATCTTTGTTAATTAATAAGAATTAATATCATAGCTCCTCATCCGTCTCTCCCTTTCAATATCTCTATCGCTCTTTCACTCTGTGTGTGTTAGTGTGTGTGTGTCTCTCTCATTTTCTGTTTGTGTGGCTTCATTCTTTTTCTTTCTCTCTCCCTCTCTCTCTCTATCTCTCTCTCTCCCTCCCTCTCTCTCTCTCTCTCTCTCTCTCTCTCTCTTTCTCTCTATTTACATGTTTGTATGTGTGTATGTATGTGTATTTATCTATCTATCTCTCTCTCTCTCTCTCTCTCTCTCTCTCTCTCTCTCAATCTTACACTATGTTTTTCTCTCCTTGGTCTCCGTTTCTGGCACTGAATCGAAAGTATGTTCTGTACTTCTTTTCTCACTAACTGTATGTGTATAAATACTCTATTTCACTATATGTCTGTTCTCTGTTCTCTGTCTCTCTCTCTCTCTCTCTCTCTCTCTCTCTCTCTATCTATCTATCTCTCTCTCTGTGCGTGTGTGTGTCTCTCTCTCGCTGTCTCTCTCTGTCTCTCTGTCTCTCTCTCTCTCTCTCTCTATATATATATATATATATATATATATATATATATAGTTACATATATATATATATATATAAATATGTATATCTTTCTCTCTCTCCCTCCCCCCCCCCACCCTCTCTCTCTCTTTCTCTCTCTCTCTCTCTCTCTCTCTCTCTCTCTCTTCTCCTATCTTCTCTCTCTCACTTTCGTTTCTTGAATAGAAATCTAATTTCTGTGCTCAATCTTATTATATTTCCAATTGACAGGCTACCCACCAGTGTGTACTCTAGAACGATACATCAATTGCTTTAAACCCAAAGAAGGTATCTAAAAATCTCAACAAGAAATGAAGTGAGTAGGAAAGTGCCAGAAGACAATAGAGAATAAGAATTTCGAGGCGGCGATGGGGGCTCGAACCCGCAACCAGCGGTCTAGAGTCTTCTGGCACTTTCCTGCTCACTTCATTTCTTGCTGTTATCAACATAAGTGCCTGCTACACTCACTACCCTGAATTAAAAATTCTATCTAAAAATCTTCAGTACTCTGAAAAAAAAACAGAAACACTTTTTAAAAGATTTGGGCCTGAAAACCCCTTCTTGAAATTTCGATCGAGTAAAATGACTATCGTCAATAACTCAAAAACTTCACTGAAGTCCCATGTTAGATGTTTTTGACAAAATGAATGCAATTTTTTCCATCTATTTATTGTCAGCATTTGTGTGGCTATGTGGTCTTGTAGTATGAAATTCGCTTTCGGATTGGATGGTCCTGAGTTTGAGCCTCGCTAGGCGTATAGTTGAGTCCTTGGAAAACGTTCTTCTCACCATACTCAGGTTTAGAATTAGTATCTGGCCGTTAACAGCGTTGTCTCTGTCCGAAAAAAAAATGCAAATCGCCTCATGTCACGTCCACCATGTTAAGTGTTGTTGTTGGCCAGGGACCCTTTGCAAAGCTCTTTGAACACGTTTAGTGGATATTGCGCTATAAAAAAGCTCAAGTTAAAGTTATTTCAAGTTTTTAAGCTCAGGGGCAGCAGCTTTCATAAAATTTTATATAGTAGGACCCTATTCACTATATGAGCTCAAAGCGCCTAAAAATGTCCACGACTCAGCAGCAACTCTTAACACTGAGCTCTTTATCTTTAATGATGAAACGAATATGTTGAATTCTATGCTTATTTATGCAGCAAATAATATTTATGTTTTATCCCTAGCGGAAGTCCACCGTCGAGTAGAAGAGGAATGTCACTGTCCTGTCCCTTGTAAATTCCTTATCTACGATTCCACCATCTCATTCTCTGCCACGTCAGCGTACGCACAGGAACGCCTTCTAGCCACAACCACCACCGATTCCTTGAAGCAGAAATATCTCACAGCTAGGTAAGAATTAAGAATGGACCAAATGTATCCTTCACAATCGCCTTTATCAAATGGTCGTTGAATTCTATTTTTAAAAAGTTAACTTATTATAGAGCAATGCTGTATATGAATGGGAATCATATCTTATATTATGATATGGGAAATATATATTGTAAATGATATGGGAAATGTATATTGTATATGATGTGAGAAATATATCTTGTATATGATAAAGGAAATATATCTTGTATTATGGGAAATATATCTTGTATACGATAAGGGAAATATATCCTGTATATGATAAGGGAAATATATCTTGTATTTTGGGAAATGTATCTCGTATACGATAAGGGAAATATATCTTGAATGGTATGGGAAATTTATCTCGTATACGATATGGGAGATATATAATCTTGTAAATGAGAAGGGATATATATCTTGTATATGATATGTAAAATTAAGGCCATTTGACCAATGCAAAGCTTAATCATTATGAAAGCAGTATAAGGCACGTGGCACCCATTGATTACCAGAATATTTTGTTTCCTATTCCAAACAGAGAAACCACATCACGTATGAACCCAATCAAATTCAACCAACTTCTTGAATTGGACGGCGCCGCCCGATCCAGTTTTAGAGAACTCGAAAAGGTCATGACTTCAGTTGGATTTTCACACGTGACAGCTCAAAAAGAGGCTCTTCAGACAATATACCGTGATGCCAAAGCTACGTACGAAAAGAAATTACATCTTCTCGAGTGGCAGTTCTACCACGTCAATAAAAACTTTATCAGAGTGAGACAGGCCATGGAGGAAAGAACGCTTTTCCCGGTTCTCCTCGGCTTTCAAGATCTCGGATACCAAATTGAGATTCGAATTCGTCAGATGGTTAACCCACCCAATAATCTGACGTTGACCGATGATGTCAGAATGAACCTCTATCTGGAGACAATGAATATGATAAATGGCAGACATGATTTATGTGACAAGGCTTTTGACAATTACACACAACTCTACAATGCATATCTGAACGGAACGCCGATTTTTAAGTAATATATTTATAAAATATTATGTATTTGCCTTCTCCTCCTCCTCCTCCTCCTCCTCCTCCTCCTCCTCCTCCTCCTCCTCCTCCTCCTCCTCCTCCTCCTCCTTCTTCTTCTTTTTCTTCTTCTTCTAAAGTTAAATAATGGAAGAAACAAGAACTTTGAGAATGGTTTCTTTTTTTGCAATTTAAGAAATTGTATTTATTATCCATGATAATAAATGAAAACTAACCCAAAGGTCAATATCAATTCTCAGCGCCAATTTCATCAGGACGGAATACCGTTTTAAGACCGTCGATCACATTTGTCTTTGTCAATCAAAATGGACATTTTACTTCTATTCCAATATTTCATTGATATTATTGTCTCTTCTTCAGATACGCATTCTATGATGAACCAAATGTCGACAACGTGTACATCACGCCAAGAAAACTATTGAGAGAATCGCTCTTCCGTACCACATACACTCGAAAATATAGTATTCGTGTGGGGATTGACCTACGTTTATTTCAAATGGAGTTGAGAAATTATTCCATCTACGCAAACGACAGTTTCTTCAATCACACTTTGAATGAAACAGCCATGCATATAACAAACACACAATTTTATAACAGAGGTAGAAGGTTTTATCAGTCGAGAAGCGAGTTTTACAAAGAATCTGTAGAATATCCTGCAAGATACATGACGTCAAAAATTGAAGGTTTTAAAAGACGGTGGAGAATGTTCGAGAGTAATTACCAAAGCATGATGGATTCCGTCAATATGATTTTAAATAATTTGATCGATTTAAACAAGTCCCTGCTAAGTCGAATAAAGCAAGGAATGGACTCTACACAAAAGTATATAAAATTTGGAAACGTTACTAAGCAGCAGGCGGCGACGGAACTGACGTCAGAGGCTATTCATGTCGGAATCAACGATTTGAAAATATTTTTTCACGAGTTAAGATCACGTGGTCAGGATATCTACGATGGTTGGTCAGCTTTGATGCGCTCCACCAGTGACATTTGGGATGTCGTTCTCAATGATGAAAACATGCAGGAAATATACGAATACCGAAATTTGACAGAATTTCAGCAAAACTTTCATGACGTCAGCAGTGAGATCATTGCCAATTTTACCAGGATTCGTGATTCGTACGACCCTCGATTTATTGTGGGAAACACGGATACGCGGTTTTTGATAAGCATGGACAAACTTATTGATCACATGACCACGTACAAAGATCAAAATCACGTTGGCTCAAAGTTTATAACGTGAGTAATTTATTTATTTACCAATCCAATTACTTTGTGACTCGGTGCATCGATTTGATACCATTATGTGGTCTTGTGGTATGAGATCGTTTGAGATCGGAAGGTCCAGGGTTCGAGAATCACTCTGAGCGGCGTATGGTTGAGTCCTTGTAAAAAGGCTTTTTATATACATTCTTTTACCATACTGTATAATGAGTACCTGGTTGTAAAAAGCGTTGTCTATGTCGTAAAAATGTAATAACGCATAACAGGCGTCAAGTCTCGTCCTATATGTTAAGTGTTGCTGTTTGCTAAGGACCCCTTATAGGAACCCCTTTGAGGACTTTAAGTGTATATTGCGCAAAGAAAAAGTTCAAGATTTTTATATCCGGGGAAATGAAAATTAGATTTGCTTCAAATGATGATTCCACTCATCTATCTGGTAAGAACAAATTAAGAAATGAATAAGCAGGCACCGGTGTGAGATAAAAATCAAAACAAGCGTTTATGACAGAGCAAGAAAGAGAAATACAAGAAAAAATAACATCCCAAAAAATTAGTCTGCCTAGTCGAGGTAGCAAGTCTGACCGGTAATCAGAAGGCCTTAGTTTCGATCCCCAATCGAGGTAGACTGATATTTTGGGATATTTTTTCTTATATTTGCCTTTCTTGTTTTGTCTGGCACCTTTAATACACACTTATTTAGATCTTTATCTATCTTATTATTTCAATTAGAGAGCATTGACAGCGTTACGATAAGATCTTCATCGTCATTGTACCTGGCCTTCTTTATTCTGTCGTCCTCCCCTGAAAAGAAAAACACATTTTGACAATTTTAGCCAGAAAACTAGTTCTTCAAATATCGATCGATCAGAAACTCTCAAAACATGGGACTTACTTGACGATTTCCCAGACGTCCCAGGTTTGAGAGAGTTTTTGTGAAGATGAGGGTCATTATATTCTATCGATAACTTAAAGACTAGTTTTCTTACCAAACATTTTTTTACTTTTTTTTTTTTCGAGTACTGTTACCATTGTAATGCACTTTGAGAACATGTGAACATTGTTCTATATCAAAGCTCAAGTTCATTTTCTCTTTACTCTTTCCTTGTTTAAAACTTTTCCGATGGTAATCCTTCTCAAATGCACACTCCTTAATTCTTTCACTGTTTTGTTAATTGCCATATCCTAAAATGTTTAAAACATTTATAATATTACTATATGTACTTCATTTTCCCCCAGAGACAATTTCCTACAGCTGGACGTGTTCTATCGTGAGAAGAGCTATGAACAAATCACACAACAACCTGCATACGACATCTTTGCTTTGATTTGTAAGTCCATTCATTGTATTCATAGCTTGGGTGTTTTAATGTAAAAAAAAAACGTCTAAGTGCACACAGTTGCAGGTCTGGTATCCGAACGCAATTATTGACATGATTTACAATATTTTGCATTGGTTTGAGAGCATTTCCGTTACAATAATGAGGCCATAACCCTTGGGTTATCAGACTTGCAAAGAAGTACAAGGCGAAATAAGTAATTAAAGATACAGGCGATTGAAGATAAGCGTATGTTAATGTCACATCTTTGCTTTCTTTCTTAAGTACCAAATTGATAACCATCTTCACTTCAGCTTAAGGCCATTCGTCGAGATTGGGTTGTAATTCAAATAATATTTATTTTGATTACTTTTTGTTTTGTTTTATATCCCAGTTTACAAAACAAAAAAATCTTGATATTCCTTTCTAAAACATTCTCTGTTACAACTTTCATTAGACTGGTATGTAATATATATATATATATATATATATATATATATATATATATATATATATATATATATAATATATATAATATATAAATATTGCATACCAGTTTAATGAGGGCAATAGTGTTTAGAAAATCCAATTTGTCAAATATATTTTAGGATACACACACACACACACACACACACATATATATATATATATATATATATATATATATATATGTGTGTGTGTGTGTGTGTGTGTGTGTGTGTGTGTCTAAAACAGTTTCTGTTCCAATTTCTTTTATCCTGATATGGCATAATATATCTTAATGTGTTTTTGACAAATTGGATTTTTTTGTAACACTAAGGCCCAGAAACCATTGGACCAATCGTCACTAAATTTTGCATGGTGTTTATAATTAGCATGAAGATGGTTTGCATGTATTATGCGATTTATTAGGCAGCGTGATGATTTTATCGAAAAATTAAATTTGTTTCGTCAAATTCTATATCGAAAACCGATGCAATCTTTTTAAACTCGTAGGTTGTTTGTCAACCTTCCTGTTAGCGATTATGACAATGAGATGGGAGAACATATTGAATCAATACCAGTTAGTTGTTCCTCTCATAATTTTGAATGCAATAAATTTCTTAAAATGGATATCACTCAAATCTCGCAATTAAAATTGAGAAATAATTTTACGATAAGTGAGCAAAAAATAGATATTAGTAGTATTTATAATAGATATTAATTGCAGAAAATATATCTCCGTGTCCATTTAAAGAGCTCTGTGGAATTCTCTATTATGACTATAGAAATTGAGTTCACATTTTGTTCAACAATGTTGTCATAAATTTTGAGTTGATCGACTTATCATCATGTTCACTGACCAGGCAGCTATGCGTGTTATATTATATACTTTAAAATAATCATATAAACTCCCATGCGAATTTGGCCCCGAGACATTCTTCATTTCTATATCTCGGGTCACAATTAGCAATATTCTCCCTACTGCCTTTTTTTTCTTACCAGGTGATATTGGAGGGTCCATGGGTCTATTCATCGGTGCCAGCGTTTTGACTCTTTACGAGATTGTGGAATTGTTTCTTCATGTTTTTCTGTTTCCAATGGTCAGGAAGGCAACGAAGCCGCTAAGAAAATCAAACAAGGACGATAAGGGACGCCAGTTATCGAACTTGGATGACTTTAAAAGAAACATGGGGAATGAACACTTAAGCACGTCAACTCAAAACCAATAACATTTAAATTTCTGTGGGTCACGTGCGCCTTAACATACAAATTTCCACTGTAAAAACTAATAAACAAAAACGAATATACCAGTCTCAAAAATGAACAAAATACCAATTAGGGAACGTTTCAGGCTCAAAAGCCTTCTTCAGCCAACAACAAAAAAGCAATGAAAACATAAAATACATGACTAAAGAAACAGATGGACGGCGGAATTTTTAAAAAGTATATCTTTATCACACTTTATGTTGTACTTTATGTTTTCATCGTTTTGTTTGTTGTTGGCTGAAGAATGGTTATGTCCAAGAAACTTTCCGTGTGTGGCATTCTTTCTTTTTGTTTAAGCTTTTTTATTCATTTTTGTTTATCACTTTTTACAGCCCTGAGCTTCTACTGCCGCTTTGTATCACTTTAACAAGTATTATAATTGATAGTGATCATACGCTTGAGTTACTTTCATTGGTTCAATTAACATTCTGACTTCTCATGTGATAATGAGACATTACAATTTGAGGCTTCATTGGCTTCCAGTTTAGGAGCGAAAATTGTTCGAAGTTGTTGTATGTTCTTCAAATGTTTTATAACGCATGTTAACCACGTTAACAAATGTCGTATCCCTCCGACAAATTAAACTTTATAAACGGACTCAATCACCTTCGCTCTTTATCCGATTGAAAACGTTTCACGACTCAAGGAGCTAGCTCTTACACGTCATGTGGAGGACGCTCTTTATATAGAAAAAAAAACACCTTCAACCACCTGGAACCACTTTCAAAAACATTTATTTGGTTCGTCGGAGGATTCGTTCAAAAAGCATCTTAAGACTTTGTTCATTTCCAAAATAGCGTGTTAGACACCTGTAAAGCACCTCCTCGTGACATGGCGGAGCGCTTAACAAATACAATTTATTAATCATAGAAGGAACGAAGTTGACGTCACTCAGTTCTTAGTTATTATTTTAGTTTTCACTTAAATTATATTCGTCAGTCTACAAATGTTAAAAGCTACACAAAGTTTTGTGTGTTGGTATGCTTAATCTGGCTAGCGGATGCTGGTGAATATTTTACTAAACCTTTTACGAGCATAGCATCAATATATGATATCTCTTCGAGCTTGAGGTTTCATCGGTTTATGAAGCTTTAATTAAATGGTGGCAATGAGGAAAATCAATTTTATTTTCCCATGTGCTCGAGTCATTGGTCACAATGGAAAATGTGCTCAAAATGATCTACATAAAGAGTGTTTCAATAACTTAAGCTTTTATATAGCGCAATATCCACTAAACGTGCTCAAAGCGCTTTACATGGGTCCTTGACCAACGACAACACGTAACATGTATAACGAGACATGACGCCTGTTAGGCTATATTACAATTCTTTCCGACATTTTACACCTGTGAGTAAAAAGTCTTTTTCCAAGGACTCAACTATGCGCTAAGGGAGGCTCGAACCCAGGAACTTCCGATCCGACAGCGAGTGTCATACCATTAGACCACGACATAGCCGCACCGTTTGAAATATTTAACATCACATTAGGTCATTTCGTTCGGCTTGACCCATTAGTAAGTTTACAACTTTCATAAATAAAGCAGCGTTTTTATATTTATCAAAAATTCACCAATCGTTGCAAAGCAACGCAAATCGTGTGTCGATGACTCTGTTGGATGAAAAACTGAATAAAGATCGCTCTCATTGGTTACTATCTTTTACACAAGATCTAACAACCCCGACTCCCTAGCCTTTGCTGGATCGACAGAGAGATTACAACAAGACATGGGACTGAACCCATCAAAACTTATAAAGGTCCTTTTCCTGGTGTTTGGAGATTTCTTCCAGGGGCAGCCTGCTACGGAACTTTTTGCAGAAAAATTGATTTTTTAAACTCAAACATGCTCTCTAGAAAACAACTTTATGTTCTTATTAATTAAACAAAAAGCATTCTTCAAAGTTTATGATGTACAAAATAAATCTGAATAAGAAAAATGTATATTGTGTCGTAACAAATGTGACGATTTTGATGCAGGTGGTAAGAAGAAGGTTAAAGAGGGTAGGAATGGAGGGCGATCTATATTATTTTTCCATTCGCTCCAGTCCTTGATCACATTGCAAAATAAGCTCAAAAGGACCTTCTGAATATAAAATTAATGACAGTTTCAAAATATCTAAAATACAGTAATTCGTTTTGTTCAGCTTGACATGTGGGTATGCTTACATCGTTCATTAAGAAAGCAACGCTGTTTTTAAACAGTAATATCCTATCGTTGGACAGCAACAAATCGTGTGATCGATGACTCGGTCGGAAGAAAATTTTAATAAAATGCTTACCAGTTCTGCCCCGATCAATCGTATAAGCACACTAAACCATCTGTAATCTTTAACGTTTCTAGTCTGATTGATATTTTAATGAGAATTAATCACCTGGCGATTTAAAACTAATAACAAAGACCTAGCGACGGAAACTCATTCATTCTATTGATGATGACGTAAAATGCTCACACCATTCGCTAGCCGGTTATAACGTATCAAAACACACAATTATGTATAACATTTAACGTTTATAGCTCTCTCTCTCTCTCTCTCTCTCTCTCTCTCTCTCTCTAATATATATATATATATATATATATATATATATATATATATATATATATATATATATATATATATATATATATATATAATATTGTGAGAACCAATCATCGAAATGGCTGTCTAAAAACAATAACAAAGAGCCGGGTGATGTCAAATGTGTTCCTTTGTAACAGACAATGATAAACATCCTTAAAGAGAGAAAAAATACTTTACTTTTGCAGCCGAACAAACCCCATGAGAACATTTCAATAGTCGCTCTCCATGGAGGCTCATTTTTACAAGACCAATCATAACGCTTATATCGATTTTTTTGTTGACATTTACATTTTGATTGGTTTGTAAAAGCGAAAGCTGTGAAGATCACCTGCGATCTTCTGTCTTAGGCTAAGGCCCACTGCGAGCGAAGCGGGTGGGAGCGAGAACATAAAAACATAAATATAAAGAGGTAACTGGCATATCATCAGCGAAGCACAGCGGAGTGAGAGATTTGACCATTTTTCTTCGCTCGCATCGCTCGAAGCACACGTTGTCTCCAGTCTACACAGCAGCTCTGAAAGAAATGATTACAGATTAAGCATGGGTCGCTTTGAATCGCTCGCTTTCCATCACTCTCAGTAAAGCCACATAAGTAAATCGCTTCGCTCGCAATATAGTCTTAATCTTTGGGCAATTTCTTGAGATGTTCTAATACTTTCCAACTACTCGGATATTACACCTTTAGAAGGATTTCAGTCGACGTCACTCTGTTCCTTGCTTTTGATTCTAGACTGCCAGTTGGGTGAATAGTTTCCACTAAAGTCCATCTAGCAGACGAAAAACGTTAAAGTTGTATGTGGTGATACGACTCATCTGGCAGCAGGCAGATCAGATGAGTATCTTACTTTAACGCAATATAGACAGGCAAAGGGGTTGAAATCGTTCCCAAGAGAAGACGAGATTTATTTTTCTCACCCAGCAGTGATTGGGTAGCCGGGTCTGCTAGAACTTACGGAAAGTCTTTTGTGATATACTTGCGTCATAACCAAAAGAAATCAAGAAATTGCTATTTTCCGTTTCACGCTATAGAAAGTGGGATACATTCAGTTCCATTGGGCTAACGGCTCTAAAAAAACTATCACTGATAATGCGCACCCTCTTTTTTTTTTTACCATAAACCATTTTACACTGAATAAAGAAAATACTTTAGACCAGAGCTTGCTACTTGAAATTTAAAACATTCGTAGTTTCCAAGGGAAAAATAGTAAAATTAACTTTAAATAGCTGTAGAAATAAACAATTTGCCCTCAGCATGACCCATAACGTTTCAAAGTCCTGAATATAGGTTATACGGAATTAAACTTTCCTTCTCAACAAGATTTATTGAGTCAAAGAGGCTAATGCAGTTCTGTAAGTGGAGCCAAAAATTCGTATTTCCTAATGCTATGCAGATCTGCTTTAGACATTTAAAGTAATAAAACGGTTTTTTCATCGCAGTCGACGATTACATTCTGTCTTCCTATAAACTCTTGATCTAATTATTATCAGCGGCGAATAATAATAATAATAATAATAATAATAATAATAATAATAATAATAATATAATAATAATAATAATAATAATGATAATATAATAATAATAAATATAATAATAATAATAATAATAATAAATAATAATAATAATAATAATAATAATAATAATAATAATAAAATAATAATAATAATAATAATAAATAATAATATTAATAATAATAATAATAATAATAATAATAATAATAATAATAATAATAATAATAATAATAATAATAATATAATAATAATAATAATAATAATAATAATAATAATAATAATAATAAATAATAATAACAATAATAATAATAACGATAATAATAATAAGGATAATAATAATAATAATAATAATAATAATAATAATAATAATAATAATAATAATAATAATAATAATAATAATAATAATAATAATAATGATAATAATGATGATGATGATGATAATAATAAAACATATATCCAGCTTTCTAGCACAATCTATTGAATTTTTTTTATTTGCAAACATTAATTTGTCAACATTGTCTATCATCAATAAAGATGCACTTGTCATTAAAGGTCTTGATTAAAAATGTGTCTCAAAACGCTATTATGTCGATTATATTTGGATGCTGCAATGAATTTATAGTTAAAAAATGTCTAAGACAAGGACGATGTTTTTTTGTTTCATTTGGAAATATCAGTGAGAAGAGAGGGAGCGCGGACTGGTACAAGATAAGGTTTTGAAAATGCGTGTATGAAACAATACCAACAAAGCAAGAAAGAAAGATACCAACAACAAACAAAACAAAAAAAAACAACAACAACAAAATATTTTCCGAAAAATCTGCTTGCCTCGACTGAGGATCGTACTTCATACCTCTTGATTAAACGTAAACTTGTGTTTTATATAGCGCAATATCCACTAAACGTGCTCAAAGCGCTTTACAAAGGGTCCTTGACCAACAGCTACACGTAACATGTAGAACGAGACGCCTGTTAGGAGATATTACAAATGTTTTTCGACAGAGACAACGCTGTTAACGGCCAGGTACTCATTTTATACCCGAGTACGGTGAGAGAATGTGAGTAAAGAGCCTTTTCCAAGGGCTCAATTCTGCGCCGAGCGAGGCTCGAACCCAGGACCTTCCGATCCGAAAGCGAGTGTCATACCACAAGACCACATAGCTGATTACTGGTCAGAAGTACTGTTGTTCGAGGTAGGCTGATTTTGGCGGGAAATTTATTTTGATATTTAATTTCTTGTTCTGTCTAGTATGTTTCATATACACTCTTTTCAAATCTTCACGTTATATTTGGGAGAATGGATTAAATTTTTCAAAGTTGTAAAACTACAATTTCACTTTACTGGTCACTTTCACTTTCAAATTATTCTTTAGCATCTTGTTAACCAGGACATATGTAAAGCACCGCCTCTAACTGGTATATTACCTTGTGATGTACATGATGTCAAAAAGGGAAACTAAAGTTAAGATGATAAAAAATGTAACGCATCAGTATTTGTCACTGTGAGCTATTATTTTCATTCTTACCAATCAAACATAAAACCATAACCCGAGTCTTGTTTTTTACTATAAATTATAGTTTTGGAATTTAAACTGACGTGCACTTATTTGCAGGCCTGATAACCCAATTTATTATGGGCTCATTGTTGTTTTGGAAATCTCAAAAATGACGCAAAGTATTGTACGAGTACATTACAACAATGCTAAACTTGGCCCATAATTGCGTTCGGATGTCAGGCCTACATATGAGTACACGTCGATCTAAACCAATCGGACATAATACCGTTTTAAGATGATGGGTCACAATCATAACCAAAGTTATTAATTTATCAACAATTGTTCTTTAAAAAAAAACATTATCACTCCTCTCAAGACGAAGGGGTCTGATTTTCGTATCCTAATTTTCTATTGTAGTCATCCAAGTTCGATAACCGATGTCCATTATCTTTTTCGTTTGATTTCCTCAACGGTTTCGTCATCTTCCGGATCAACGGAAAGAAAAAGACGTGTAGAAATAATTCCACCATCTCATAGAGAGTCATGACACTGGCACCGATGAAGAGACCCATGGAACCTCCGATATCACCTGGTGAAAGAAATGGTTGTAGACATTTGAATACGGTGTTATATATTTTTTTTAATGAAGCCCTTTAGCAACGGCACCATTAGATCCTTTCGCCTAGGAGGCATTTTATAAAGGACTATAGAAAATGAGTGAAACATGATGTCTGATGTCAACAGAAATCACCCATCTTGTCCAAAAATACGGTATCATAATGGAGAAGAAATGTTTGAACTTAACATAACATGAGTTCCCGATAGCTCAGTTGGTAGAGAACTCGTTTTACACGCAATGAGACCGAGATCGGTCCAGGATGCAGTCGGGGTTTTTTTTATTCCCCCCCCCCCCCCCCCCCCCCCTTGTCCGCCCAGCAGTGATTTCGGTAGCTTGGTATGATAGATCTTGCGAAAAGTACATTGTGATAGACTAGCGTCCTATCCGGGAGGCTGTAATTAATTGCCATTGTCCGCTAAGGAAGCCGGGATAAACACCCGCTCCATGGGAATTATGACTCTAAAGGACTTTTTAAAACAATAATTGTGCTCATAGAACTTTGCAAAAGATCCCTCGACACCAGAAACGCTTAACGTATAGGACGGAACATGACACCCGTTCGGCGATATTACATTTTTGTCCCCAACAAAGACACCTTTGTGAACGGCAATACGATTAGAGAATATGAGTTAAAAGCCTTTTCCAAGGACTCAACTATGAGCTGCTCAGAGCGGAACTTGAACCTAGACTTTCTGGTCCTAATGCGAGTGTGAAACCTCAAAGTACATTGCCACACAAACATAAAATAACATAACCTATGTGGTCTTGTGGTATGACACTTGTTTTCGAATCAGAGGGACTTGGGTTCGAGCCTTGCTCGGCGCATAGTTGAGTCCTTGTAAAAGGCTCTTTACTCACATTCTCTCGTCGTACTCAAGTGTAAAATGAGTACCTGGCCGCTGACAGCGTTATCTCTAAAATTGTAATATCGTCTGACAGGGTCCTGTCTCGTCCTACATGTTAAGTGTTGCTATTGACCAGAGACCCCTTGTAAAGCGTTTTGACCACGTTTAGTGGATATTGCGCTATATAAAAGCTCAATTTTTAAATTTTCTTTAAAGGCTTAAATTAGAATTGTATCCTTGATATGAAGAACACAACGTGATTAATTAAAGGTATAATAAATGAATCATTAAACCGATGAGTAAGACAACATTACTGGTCATACTGAAATCTTAGATAACAATATTATAACTCGCGGTCAAAATAGAATTTATCAACGCCTACGTTGGGAACTTCCAACAATTTTCCAATGTCACTGAGTGGGGCCTGGGAGCCCGCATTAGTTCGAAATTTCAAACGCATGAGTTCAATAATCATATTATTATACCCCTCAAATGACCCCACCTTTATAATTTCTTATCAAAATGTATTTTTACATAAAAATTATTGCACGATTCGAATGACAAATTAAATTTTTATTTTAATATACTACATCATGGTATAAACTAGAGCTTTAAACCAGAGCTTTTATATAGCGCAATATCCATTAAATGTGTTCAAAGCGCTTTACAAAGGGTCCCTGACCAACATGTAACACGTAACATGTAGGACGAGACATGACGCCTGTTAGGCGATATTACAATTTTTCCAACAGAGACAACATTTTACACATGAGTACGGTGAGAGAATGTGAGTAAAGAGTCTTTTCCAAGGACTTAACTATGCGCCGGCCTTGGCTCGAACCCAGGACATTCCGATCCGAAAGCGAGTGTCGTACCACAAGACCACATAGCCGCATAGAGAGTGTATTAGAAAGACCAATCAATTATAGTAAAACGTGGTGTGTAACGTTATTATGTAAGACTAGTCTGACTTGATTATAGCATTGACTTCAGAAACAAATCCTTATATTATTATATAAAGCATGACTTAATTAACAAAAAGATACTGTTTTCTTTCCTGTCCACTTCAACACCAAGAATATCATAAAACACCCGAGATAATTACAAATTATACTTGTATTATATTACTTGTCTCCTTCCCCCCCCCCCCCCTGAAATGCTGGAGTAGTAATATATATATATATATAATATATATATATATATATAATAATATATAATATAATATAAGAGAGAGAGAGAGAGAGAGAGAGAGAGAGAGAGAGAAAGGAGGGGGAGGGTGTGTTAGAGAGAGTGTGTAGATGGAGTGAGTGTGAGAGGTAAAGACAAAGAGGACATAGGATGTGTGTGAGAGAGAGGGAGAAAGAGAGAGAGAGTGAGAGAGAGAATATATATGTAATACATATTTATAATATATATATATATATATATGTATATATTTACGTATATATATATATAATATATATATATATATATATTTATATATATATATATATATATATGAGAGAGAGAGAGAGGGTGTGTGTGTGTGTGTGTGTGTGTGTGTGAGAGAGAGAGAGAGAGATTATATTATCCGATCCATGTTATAGAAACCGAGATAAACTCTTTGGCACTGAAATCTACTTTTTGTCAATCGATAAATATAAAGACTTTTTTTCTGATGAAAATGCTCAAATGCTTTCTATCAGAGAGCACCCTATACTGTTTTGGTTATTGCAATATAGTCCTTACAAATCAAAGCAAAAATGTCATAGGCAGGTTGTTGTGTGATTTGTTCATAGCTCTTCTCACGGTAGAACACGTCCAGCTGTAGGAAGTTGTCTCTGGAGGTAAAAGAAAGAAACATCTGTTATTTGTGACCCATCGTCTGTAAACGGTATTATTTTTTGGTTGGCAAAATGCCACAGAGCGATTTTGAAGTTAAAATAGTCAGAAATGTGATCTCAAGAATTTCGGGGTTTTTTTGTCACTTTTAAAGTATTAGATTCATTCTCCCCCCCCCCCACCCCTTTTTTTAATTTCTTCTTTAAATAGACACCCGCAATAAAAATTAATCCCACGTCAGACTTAAGTTAGATATTAATTAAATTCTAACATCAAAACCATCCGGATATATTAAAAAAAACCGTTTGGAGGCATTTTCGGACATTTTCTTGTCAAATTAGTTACATTTAATTATGAGTATACGTACGTATGACTAAAAGCCAGTTTTTAAATGAACATTCAAAATTAACTTATCTTCACACCGTGCACAAAGCGCTTAGCAATATTTATCTTTCCCAACAGGGAGCATGAAATCAATATTATCTCAAATTAAGTTTGTTTTTTTTGTGTCTTTGTCTCGTATTGCTTTTTTATAGTGGCAATCACTACGGACATCTATGTAGCCATTCAATACTTTCTCTTTCTTCCCTCCTCAATCCATTATCTACCTATTTTCTCTCAGTTTCTCTGTTTATCTCTCTTTTGCTCCCCTTTTCTCTCTCTCTCTCTCTCTCTCTCTCTCTATATATATATATATATATATATATATATATATATATATATATATATATATATCTTCTCTCGCCTTCTCCTTCTATCTCCCTCTCTCTGCATATGTCCCATTCTGTCTTCCTCTTTTCTCGCTCTCTATTTCTCTCTCTCTCTCTCTCTCTCTCTCTCTCTCTCTCTCTCATTCTTCTCCTCTCTCTCTCTCTCATTCTTCTCCTCTCTCTCTCTCTCTCATTCTTCTCCTCTCTCCCTTCCTGCCTCTCGCTCTATTTCTCTCTCTTCCTCTTTCTCTCTCTCTCTCTCTCCCTCTCCCCCCCCCCCCTCTCTCTCTCTCTCTCTCTCTCTCTCTCTGTCTATCACAACAACGTAATTCTACCCCCATTACAGTTAACTGATGTTAATTCATTCTTGATGATAACTAACACTTACTTGATAAAGTCTGAATCAACACGATTCTGATCTTTGTACGTGGACATGTGATCAATGAGTCTGTCCATACTTAATAGGAACCGAGTATCTGTATTCTTGACAATGAACCGAGGATCGTGTTTATCACGGATTATTGTTAAATTGTCCTTAAACTTGTTACTGACATCAGTGAAATTCTGTTGAAAATCTGTCATATTTCGGTATTCGTAAATTTCTTGCATGTTTTCATCATTCAAAACGACATCCCAGATGTCATTGGTCGAGCGTATCAGAGCTGACCAACCGTCGTAGATATCCTGACCACGTGATCTTAACTCGTGGAAAAATATTTTCAAATCGTTGATTCCAACAGTGATGGATTCTGATGTCAGTTCCTTTGCCGCTTGCTGCTTAGTAACGGTTCCAAACTTGATGTACTTTTCTGTGGAGTCCATTCCGTGCTTTATTCTAGCGAGTATTGAATTGTTAAGATGAACCAAATTCGTCAAGATCATATCCACAGAATCCATCATACTCTGGTAATTACTCTCGAACATTCTCCAACGTCGTTTAAAATCTTCAATCTTAGACGTCATGTATCTTGCAGGATATTCAACAGATTCTTTGTAAAACTCGCTTCTTGAATGATAAAATCTTCTACCTCTATTGAAAAACAAAGTGTTTGTGAAATGCATAGTCTTTTCATCTAGAGACTCATTGAAATAACTTGTATTAGCAAAGGCAGAATAAGCTCTCAGCTGGTCTTGAAAAGCGTGAATATCCTTACCAACTCGACCACTGTATTTTCTAGTATAAGCTGTGCGGAATAGAGAGTCTTTGAGTAATTTCTTTGGTGTAATGTAAATGTTGTCTTCGTAGGGTTCGTCATAGAAAGCGTAATTAAATACCGGCTTTCCTTCCAGATAAATGTTGTATAGTTGAGTGTAGTTATCATAAGCCTTATCACACAGATCAATCCGCCCATTAATCATGTTCATCGTTTCAAGGTAAAGATTAAGACGTGTGACGTCATTGAAGGTAAGATTACTCGGAGGGTTAACCATCTGACGAATCCGAATCTCAATTTGGTATCCGAGATCTTGAAAGCCGAGGAGAACCGGGAAAAGCGTTCTTTCCTCCATGGCTTGTCTCACTCTGATAAAGTTTTTATTGACGTGGTAGGATTGCCACTCGAGAAGATGTAGTTTCTTTTCGTACGTAGCTTTGGCATCACCGTATATTGACTGAAGAGCCTCTTTTTGAGCTGTCACGTGTGAGAATCCAACTGAGGTCATGACCTTTTCAAGTTCTCTGAAGCTCGACCTCGCCTGCACATCCAAGCTGTGCAATCTATTGAATTTGATTGGATTCATCCGAGATGTGATCTCCCTGAAAGAAGCAGTGACGTAAGAAGGGGGAAGGGAGAGAGGAAAAGGTTTTTGTTAATCTTAATGACCTGAGCGTGGAACAATTAAACTGACATGCGTATAAGTGTTTCCCAACCGTATTATGTGGGATGAATTGGACGACTAAAAGAACTTTGCATTTTTTGCAATGTAAGAGATTGTATTCATTCTCTATTATAGGAAATAGAAAATAATCAACTTTGTGTTTATTACTTTTGCCATTTCTCACTTTCCTCCTCCTGCTCTTCCTTGCGGGTTCCCAGGTTTAAGACGTTTTGCCAAGATGGGTGTCATTTAAATCGATCGATATATGTAGGACGAGTGTTCTGGCCAAAGTTTTAAATACGTGACTTTCAAAGGTACCGCAGGTAACTGGTTGACACTGCATTTTAAAAATAATTTCCACATATTTCTAATTTAATAAAACTTTATGCATGCCAATTTATTTTTAATTGATTTTTTTTATTTTGAAAAGTATCAAACATCTCTTTGAAGAGTGGACAGCACGAAGGTAGAGAACTAGGGTAGGGTAGGTTAAGCACCATGCCCACCTCGACATAATACCGTTTTTTAATGACTAAAATAAGTGAGCTTTTATATAGCGCGATATATCCACTAAATTTCTCAACGCGCTTTACAAAGGGTCCCTGACCAACAGCAACACGTAACACGTAGAACGAGACATGACGCCTGTTAGGCGATATTACAATTTACAACGCGGTTCACACTGGCTGGTAGCAGTCAGGTACTCATTTTACACCCGAGTACGGTGAGAGAATGTGAGTAAAGAGCCTTTTCCAAGAAATCCACTATCCGCCGAGCCAGGCTTGAACCCAGGACCTTCAGATCCGAAAGCGAGTGTCATACCACAAGACCAAATATCCACACGACTAGCCACATTTGTAAAGTAATATTATTGCATTCTTCTTGCTGCCG